>NC_084794.1:52609366-52921616 GCF_963169125.1 Humulus lupulus | reverse complement strand
GAAGGTGGAATTTCTAGGACACATTGTGTCTAAAAATGGCGTAAAAGTAGACCCAGCCAAGATTAAAGCAGTGAAGGACTGGCCCAAACCAAAGAGTGCCACGGAGGTGAGAAGCTTTCTGGGGTTGGCAGGATACTATAGACGATTTGTTGAAGGGTTCTCCAAAATAGCTACACCTTTAACAAATTTGACACAGAAGCAACATAAATTTGTATGGACGGAGAAGTGCAAAGAAAGCTTCCAAACGTTAAAGGACAAGCTGATATCATCCCCAGTTCTATGCATCCCAAACGATAAGGGCAAGTTTGTGGTGTATTGCGACATGTCGAAGCAGGGACTTGGATGTGTTTTGATGCAAGACAAAAAAGTGGTCGCATATGTCTCGACACAGCTAAAGGAGTATGATCAGTGGTACCCGACCCATGACTTACAATTAGCAGCACTGGTTTTCGCTCTAAAGATTTGGAGGCACTATCTGTACAGAGAAAAGTGTGAAATCTATACAAACCACAAAAGTCTAAAGTACTTCTTTACGCAAAAAGAGCTCAATATGAGGCAACGGAGGTGGCTAAAGTTAGTAAAGGACTATAATTGTGAGATCTTGTATCATCCAGGAAAGGCTAAGTTGTGGCAGATGCACTTAGTAGGCGGAGTTACGGAAACATATCAACACTTAAGGGGATATCTCAACATTTACAAGATGATATTAAGAGGTCCGAAATTGAGCTAATGACTGGACAACTAGCTTTCCTCACGATCAAGTCAACACTAATAGAAGAAATAAAGGAGAAACAACAAGAGGACGAGTTTCTTCTTAAGATGAAGGCAGTACTACAAAGCTTAGAAAATGTTGATTTCTCCTTGACAAAAGAAGGCATGTTACGATATAGGAACCGAGTATGTGTGCTCGAAAGTGGTGAATTAAGAGAAAATATTATGAAAGAAGCGCACATTACTCTGTATTCAATTCACCTGGGATTGACCAAGATGTACAACGATGTCAAGACAATGTGCTGGTAGCTAGAGATGAAGAAAGACATAGTAGAATGTGTAACGCCCCAAACTCTAGGGACCGTTACGGTGTGCCTTGTAAACAGTGCTAAACTCGCTAATCGAGTCATTTGGCCAAAATCGTGAACTAAGTATGATTAGCGATTTAGGGATTAAAAACTTTTGTTAGGATGTAACGTTTCACTAGAACGTTTAACATATACATTGGGATCCCAAAAATATAATTTCAGAGTTTATTACATAAAATATTTACAACAGGCCGTTCTAAGCGGCAAAACAGGGTTCAACCCTAGTTCCACTTTAAACCTCGGCCGTGGTGGATGAGCAGCTGCATATGTACACATCATCACCTAAGCTCTTCAACTCAAGGATGGACCAGCTTCCTCTTGCCATTACCTGCACCACGTAGCACCCGTGAGCCAAAGCCCAGCAAGAAAACACAATAAAGCATGATATAATATCAACAATGATCATAATAACCATTCAGGACTATCAGTCCAAGAAAATAGGTGACTATAGCCATAAGTCACAATAATGAGCATAGCTCCCCTCTTATCAATGATTGAAGAGAAGAAATACAATAAAAATGATTCCAATTTCGTGTTTTAAATGAAATGAGCGAACTAGAATTAGCAGTATTCTATGAGATACTATCTAGTATGGTAGAAAAAAATATTTTTCTACCATACTATACTAGTATTGTTATTGTACTCTATAAAGTTTGTTCTATGAAGATAGAGATTAATTTAATATATATTAATTTAATATATATCAATCGACATTATTATCTTATCTTTCTATATCTAGAATAGATATCAATTCCATATATATATATAATGTACATAGTAGTATGTCTCAATTCTATTTCTTTGCTTCATCTATTTGATTTGTCTTGATTCCAATCAATCTGAAATGATCGCAAGACAGCTCTTACTCCTATGATTCTAATTCCTAGATTTCTTTTTCATTTTTAATTCGAATTATATGGAATTCCGATATCCATCGAAAGAAAGAATCAAATTAATGAAGGAAAAAAGAAGGGTATGGGGATAATATAATAAAAGAAAATCAAGTAATTTTCTTGTTATTATTCCACGAAGAAGTAATTGATTGAGCAGTTGACGGAAGATCCTGAAAAAAGTAAAAAGGGTTTCGTTCTTCCTTATTGTCCATATATAAAATTTATGAATAATTCGATTAGAATAATTTTCTGACCGTTTGTAGTCCTTTTACTTCCTGAAATACGAACATAGGAATAATTGCAATATTTGTTTGATTGAAAGAGTTCCTATATTATTTATAGAATACATTAATCCACTAGAATCCAATACAATAGAATTTCGAAATGAAAATATTTTCAAATTCCATTTTTAAATGGGAATCGTGACATAAAAAAAAATAAAGGCTTTGCCCAACAAAACGATCTATTAAAAAATTGAAAGAGTTTTATTCCTAAACTCAATTAGTAGTACTTCTAGAGTCCACTTCTTCCCCCATACTACGAGTGAAAGGGAAAATGTAAAGACTACCATTAAAGCAGCCCAAGCGAGACTTACTATATCCATGGGAATTATGTCCTCGATTTCTATGAAGGAATTATTCAATTATTGTTCACTAATAATAGTAGAATCACCGGCGCAGAGTCAAAAGGGGTTTTTGTTTTGATCCAAGACCATTGATAAAGCAATAAATCCAATTCAGTTCTTAATAATTAGAAGATTTCAAGTATAATCGGAAAATATTAAGCACAAGCAAAATACGCAGAGACTGCCTTGGAAGTATCAGAAGTCTCAAAGGAATGTTAAGTTAATAATAAGATAAGACCCATTTTTTGTCGCCCTTCTTTTCATTAAGATAAAGTATAAAAATATAGACTCAAGATAGATCATTATCTACCGCATACCCCTATTTCTTTTTCATTTTTCCCATTTATTTGATCTAAATCTTACCAGTGCCAATTTTCGCTATAAAACAATGGAAGACGCCCTATTACGTTCTTGACTAGAGGTTATCAAAAAGTAAAAATTTATTTTTTTACTTAATACTTAATTATACTTAATTTATAAATAAATTAAGTAAAAGCCAATTATTCATTTAATTAAATTAAATTACTATATGAAATTGAATGAATGCCAGAGTGCTCAGAGACTTTGATGAATGAGTATGTAGACAGAGTATCTTCTGCTCTTTCCGCAACTAGCAATTAAATTAGATTACTCGTTCGGCTATCCAATCTAATTCAAGACCCAATCAGTCGACACTCCATTAGTAGTGGAAGGGCTATCATATCCAAATTTACCTGTTTTTTTTTTCACGACTATAGTCTTTCCTTCCTTAAACCTTAGCGAAAGGATTTACAGCATTTTCATTTTAGAGAACAAAATCTCCCCAGATACTTCGAATCAAGCAAGTCTCAAGAGTCCTTTTTCTGCGCTTGCTTCTGCTGGAAAAAAATTTGACAAGTTATATCAGCAAAACAAAACAAGGTATTTCGATTCTTTTGTTGATCAGGCGACACCTGGATTTGAACTGGGGAAAAAGGATTTGCAGTCCCTCTCCTTACCACTCGGCCATGCCGCCAAAATGATACAAAATAGATGACAAAATTTCTTTTTTTTTTTTGTACTTGTATTTTGAATCTCGTTTTCTTTAATCCCTTTCCTAAAAGAAATCCTTCCTTTTTTGTTTGGATTGGATCAACCCCTTCGATTGATTGTATAGTATCTTAAAATATCGAATATCTAAAAACTTTCTTTTCAGTTTATATTGAAAAATCACATCTGGGTTTCGGTCATAAAAGCAAAAATTCAGGACAAATTTGAACCGTTAACTATTAACTATTGATTGTGAATTCATGAACGATTCTTGAATTTGAATCTAAAATTGTGTTTCCCTAATGGTAATGATATAAGAAAATTCAAATGGATACATAACTAATTTTTTTCTGTCAATAAAAAAATATTTCTCAATTTGAATTATAACAGCAATTATGGGTATATGTAAACCCCATAACATAAATTATTACACAGATATATATTATCGAATCAGGTATCTTATCTGTATATGAGTCTATAGGTAATTTTCAGTAAATTCTCGTGCTTCAATTTTTTTTTTACAATTTTTCTAGAATCGATTGAATATATAAACGAGAAATTTTGATAAAGCCTGGCAGGTGCTGTTCCGAATAAAGCTATAATAGAAAAGAGGGAGCTTATATATAGATAGCTGTAGTTGTATCTGTTTTTTTTACTTACACATTATTTATACATTTCACATCTTCTACGAATTCAACTAAAAAAAATGTGAAAAAATGTTTCTCTTCTCTGTAAATTCTTTTTTGAACAATTGAAGAAAACGTTAAGTGCTAAAAAAAGAAATTCTATGTTGTTTCTGATTATTATGTCTTTATCTCATTGAACAGATCAAATCCTGAATACATTTCTGGTATTCAATTGGAATTTGGAATACGGAATATCATAATAATGGTAGAAATTGAATCACTTTTTGTTTTGATTGCTATTCTATACAAAACTCCCTAAGTCTAAGTGGAATTTATCACCCCCTTTCCGTTTGTATCTGTTGCAAATTCCGATTTGAGAATAAAATTCTCTTTATTCCTCCGTTCATACGTATTGCTCCATCTATTTATATTATATGGAGTTACGTAAAATTTCATGTGATTCAGTAATAAACAGAATATAAATTCCATCATTGCTATATCGATTTATCTTATTTGATGAAGAATGGGAAAATAATGGGATTTTTTCTATAAATAGAAACGGGAAATAAAAAAAAATGCTTGGGGATGGAAATGGGAAAATGTCTACAATACCCGGATTTAATCAGATACAATTTGAAGGGTTTTGTAGGATCATTGATCAGGGCTTAACAGAAGAACTTTATAAGTTTCCAAAAATGGAAGATACGGATCAAGAAATTGAATTCCAATTATTTGTGGAAACATATCAATTGGCAGAACCATTGATAAAAGAAAGAGATGCTGTATATGAATCACTCACATATTCTTCTGAATTATATGTATCTGCCGGATTAATTTGGAAAACCAGTAGGGATATGCAAGAACAAACTATTTTTATTGGAAACATTCCTCTAATGAATTCCCTGGGAACTTCTATAGTAAATGGAATATACAGAATTGTGATCAATCAAATATTGCAAAGCCCTGGTATCTATTGCCGGTCAGAATTGGACCATAACGGAATTTCGGTCTATACCGGCACCATAATATCAGATTGGGGAGGAAGATTAGAATTAGAGATTGATAGAAAAGCAAGGATATGGGCTCGTGTGAGTAGGAAACAGAAAATATCTATTCTAGTTCTATCATCGGCTATGGGCTCAAATCTAAGGGAAATTCTAGAGAATGTTTGTTACCCTGAAATTTTCTTGTCTTTCCTGAATGATAAGGAGAAAAAAAAATTAAGTCAAAAGAAAATGCCATTTTGGAGTTTTATCAACAATTTTCTTGTGTAGGCGGAGATCCGGTATTTTCTGAATCCTTATGTAAGGAATTACAAAAGAAATTCTTTCAACAAAGATGTGAATTAGGAAGAATTGGTCGACGAAATATGAACCGTAGACTGAATCTTGATATACCTCTGAACAATACATTTTTGTTACCACGAGATATATTGGCAGCTGCGGATCATTTGATTGGAATGAAATTCGGAATGGGTATACTTGACGATATGAATCATTTGAAAAATAAACATATTCGTTCTGTAGCGGATCTTTTACAAGATCAATTTGGATTGGCCCTAGTTCGTTTAGAAAATATGGTTAGAGGAACTATGAGTGGGGCAATTAGGCATAAATTGATACCGACCCCTCAGAATTTGGTAACTTCAACTACATTAACAACTACTTATGAATCTTTTTTCGGATTACACCCATTATCTCAAGTTTTGGATCGAACAAATCCATTGAAACAAATTGTTCATGGGAGAAAATCGAGTTATCTGGGCCCTGGAGGATTGACAGGACGAACTGCTAGTTTTCGGATACGAGATATCCACCCTAGTCACTACGGACGCATTTGTCCTATTGATACGTCCAAAGGAATCAATGTTGGACTTATTGGATCCTTATCAATTCATGCGAGGATTGGTCATTGGGGATCTCTAGAAAGTCTGTTTTATGAAATCTCTGAGAGATCAAAAAAAGTACGGATGCTTTATTTATCACCAAGTCGAGATGAATACTATATGGTAGCGGCAGGAAATTATTTGGCACTGAATCGAGGTAGTCAGGAAGAACAGGTTGTTCCGGCTCGATACCGTCAAGAATTCCTGACTATTGAATGGGAACAGGTTCATCTTCGAAATATTTTTCCCTTCCAATATTTTTCTATTGGAGCTTCCCTCATTCCTTTTATCGAGCATAATGATGCGAATCGTGCTTTAATGAGTTCTAATATGCAACGTCAAGCAGTTCCTCTTTCTCGATCGGAAAAGTGCATTGTTGGAACTGGGTTGGAATCCCAGGTGGCTCTAGATTCCGGAGTTCCCGCTATAGCCGAACATGAGGGAAAGATCATTTATACCGATACTGACAAGATCATTTTATCGGGCAATGGAGATACTTTAAGCATTCCATTAGTTATATATCAACGTTCCAACAAAAATACTTGTATGCATCAAAAACCCCAAGTTGCACGAGGTAAATGTATTAAAAAGGGACATATTTTAGCAGACGGTGCTGCGACAGTTGGCGGCGAACTATCTTTGGGAAAAAATGTATTAGTAGCTTATATGCCATGGGAGGGGTACAATTTTGAGGATGCAGTATTCATTAATGAGCGTTTGGTATATGGGGATATTTATACTTCTTTTCATATACGGAAATATGAAATTCAAACTCATGTGACAAGCCACGGGCCTGAAAGAAGCCATGTGACGATAGGGTCACCAGAGCTTAACTGATAGGTGATTCTTTCATAAGTTTGATCAGGACAGGTGCATGGTGAATGGTCACCAACATAACCTTCCTCCCGACTCTAGAGTCGTGCTATGGACAGCGTCCCCTAGCCATGTGACAAACATTCACCGGGGTCATATACCTTGGCTATAAACATCTGGTCATAGACCAGGGAAGCGCTTATAAGTTCTTCGACCTTAGGGTCGGTCTCGCACTAATGCCATGGAGCTATTCAATGCGTGATCATCGACCTTAGGGTCGGTCTGGCATTAGTTCCTTAGAGCCACTCAATGCACGATTCTCGACTTTAGAGTCGGTCCAGCATTAATGCCATGGAGCCATTCAATGCATGATTCATCGACCTTAGGGTCGGTCTAGCATTAATTCCATAGAGCCATTCAATGCGTGATTCTCGACTTTAGAGTCGGTCCCTGACTAGTCAGTGTCATACACAAGTAAGTCATGCTGCCAATCATATATCACATGTTCCATATCCATAGACAAGGTGTTAAACATGCTTACTAAACATGTATTAGTACAATTAGGACCATGCACAACCACAGAGGCACAAGCTCTAAATAATATCATACTCAATATACGAAGCATGTCCTAATCACAAGTTTCTCATGTATCATATGCAATATATCCAGCAATCCAACATGCACCAATAACAGCCATGCATGTCACGTTTAATCGTCAACCAACATGCATCAAGAATAGCCATGCATGTCATACATGATAATCAACCAACATGTCCCGATAATAACCATGCATGTCACATATACACAGGGTGCAGTTTTCTTACCTCAGATTCGAGCTAGAACCAATATAAAAACGACCCTTGAGAACGATCAACCTTTAAGCCCTAAGCGGTCACATAATCATAACCAAATATGGAACACCATCAATAACATGATAATCAAAGGTTTCCACACCAATATCTAGCCTCCAAGAGACCAATCCAAACTAATACAAGTAGTAGGGTCACTCCTGAGGCCCATAGCTAAGTTCCCAGGGTCAAAACGAGCAAACGGGATGAAAACAGGGCAAGGGCTGCAGCCCTAGCACCTTGGGCCGCGGCCCCCAGGGTTCTCTGAGGCAAGGGCCGTAGCCCCCCCATCAAGGGCCGCGGCGCCCAGCAAGGCCAAATTCCTGACACCTGCTTCATCGAACTAGGGCCGCGGCCCCCAACCCTGGGCCATTCCCAAACACGTTTTAAACACTCCAAATCCTCCAAAAACATACCCAAACATTCCCCAATCATCAAATCAAAGTTCCCAAGCTTCCCAATACTCCAAAACCCTCAAAACCCAAAGCTCAAACCAACCAAAAACTCAACAATTAACAAAGTCCAATTCTAAGCTTAAAAACTTTAAAAACTTAAAACTTCAAACTTAGATTACCTTTGATTGGGTTGTTTCTTGTCAAATCCTTCGGTTAAGAAGCTTCTAATCTTTCCTAGGATCGCTATACCTCGACCCTCACTTGATTCCGACTCCTAGAACTCAAGATTCCTCAAAAATGCTCGAACGGTAAAACAGACTGTTTTGAGAGAGAACGAGAAGTTTCTAACGTACGTTCTTATCTGACAAGCTACTTCAAGCTTAAGTAACCTCAAATAAAACCTAGTGCTCGGGGTCCCGAAAACACTCCCGGGGACACTATAGTCAAAACTTCCAGAATTTCACCATGATCTCAAATATTCCCAATCTATCACCAAATAAACATTTCTATTACCCCGAAATTGACCCCACTATGACGAAACCGCTAATCCATTACATATGACCGTCTCATGTCGAATAGCTCGAATATATCTCCATAATAATGAAATCTCATTCACAAATTACAATATGCACCCAATTTTCAAATATGCCCTCAACAGGCCAAATTACCAAAATGCCCTTATCATTATAAATACACCCATATGCATGCATTTACCATCATATAATAATATAATTCACGTAAACATGCATATAATCATTAAATACAATAATAAATCAATTATGGCCCTCCCGGCCTCCTAATCAAGGTCCTAAACCTTATTAGGAAATTTGGGGCATTACAGAATGTGTAGCAAAATGCCTTACATGTCAACAAGTTAAGGCTGAACATCAGAGACCCGCTGGAACTTTGCCACCATTAGAGATTCCTGAATGGAAATGGGAAGATATAGCTATGGACTTTGTGATGGGATTACCCAGGACCGCCAAGCAGCATGACTCTGTTTGGGTGATAGTAGATAGACTCACAAAATCTGCCCACTTCTTGCCGGTAAGAATAGTTTATAACACCGAGCAGTATGCAGAGCTTTACGTGGCAGATATAGTGAGATTACATGGAGTTACAAAGACGATAGTCTCTGATAGAGGATCGGTTTTCACATCAAAGTTCTAGAAAGGTCTACAACGTGCAATGGGCACTAAGTTAAAACTAAGTACGGAATTTCACCCTCAAATTGATGGTCAGTCAGAACATACCATACAAATATTAGAAGATATGCTGAGGGCATGTGCGTTAGACTTTTCAGGATCATGGAGCAAGTATCTTCCATTGATAGAATTCTCTTACAACAACAGTTTTAGGCAGTAATAGGCATGGAACCTTATGAGATGCTATATAGATGGAAATGTCGATCACCACTTCATTGGGATGAGGTTGGTGAAAGACGATATTTAGGACCTGAGGCTGTAAGAGAAGCAACTGAGGCAGTAGAAAACATAAGACAACGAATTATTGCCGCTCAAAGTTGCCAGAAGAGCTATGCCGATGCTAAAAGGCGAACTGTTGACTTTTTAGTAGGTGATCAAGTCTTTCTCAAAGTTTCTCTGATGAAGGGGATTATGCGCTTTGAAAAGAAAGGAAAGTTAAACCCGAGGTTTATAGGTCATTTTGAGATATTGGATAAAGTAGGGCATGTAGCATATCGGTTGGCTTTACCACCATCATTAGCTGAAACGCATAACATTAGTCATGTATCGATGTTGAGAAAATACATATCAGATCCATCCCATGTGCTCGATTACAAGGCTCTGGAGTTAAAACAAGATTTCAGTTATGAAGAAAGGCCAGTACGCATTCTAGAGCGGGGAACTAAGGAGTTAAGGTCCAAAAGTGTCCCTATGGTTAAAATCTTGTGGAGCAATAGCACAGAAAGAGAGGCCACATGGGAATTGGAGGAATATATGAGGGAGCAATATCCCGAGATTTTTTTTGTCTCAAAATTTTACTTAGTAGTAGTAGAAATAGTTAGGGAATTTTAGTTTTCGTGGATATTGGTCAAAGCAGAGATTTAGTTAGAAACTCGTAGAAATAGTTATGGTTTTTATAAGTTTAACTTATGGTTTAGAAATACTAATTTTAACATAAGGTTTAATTAATATAGCTGGTCCTAGAAATATTATTTATTATAACATAAGGTTTAGATAGAATAATTAAGAACGTGACACTTGTCACATGTATGATTATTAATGATTTAAGCATTTTGGATGAATCTATTAATAAAGGATAGATCTAGAAGGTCTAGAACCTTTCCTCATCTGTTAGGATCACATTTTACTCAGTCAAAGTGGTTTAAACAAATTCAAGTGTGCTGAAAGTGTGCAAAAACGTGTTTAAAATATCAGTGTATGCTGATATATCGCAGCTATTGGGGCCGATATATCACCTATGTTGATACAGAATTCATGTCGACTTCGCACGAACGAAACCACGGACCCTCAGGATTATGGTGTAGGCAATATATCATCTATAGGAGGCGATATATCGGCTTCAGTAGCCATTTTTGAATCTTCGTGGAACCCGGAACTAGAAACAGCCCTCAACAACATTGACTTGTTCTTGAAAGTTTTTTACCGAGTTCTGGGTATCTGTTGAGCGAAAAATGTATTTTTAATCATTTATTTATTCATTTAAATGGGAATTAGTTTCACTCCTTGAACTCTATAAATAGGACCCTTCACTCAGCCATTCTCTTCATCATTCAAGCACATTTCAGAGCCTTCAAGCTACTAAGTTCATTCTAGAGAGAAATACTAGGGTTTTGGGGTTAAAAGCTTTCCAATCTAAGCTTTTCTAAACACTTGGGAAGTAAGCTTTTGTGTGATTTCGGTGTTTGAGGTATAGATCGAAGCTCTAAGCTATCTACGGTACCGTTAATCTTCAGGTTTAGTCCATTTCCATTCTTCTTATTCTTTCCTTTTATTTCAAAACCTAACTTGTTGTAATGACTTTTGGTTAGGTTTTCAAACTTAAGGTTTTTGGTAAGTCTTTTTTCGATGGTTTAAATATTTTCTTCATCGTCTTTTCTCTAGAGGACTTATGGTTTCTTTATGTTTGGTTTTAGGAGTTTCCAATCCCACTCTTGTCTCCAATATCCCGGTGTTTGGTAAGGAAAATGAGGTAGTTTAGTTTATGATCTAGTTTATGTTTTGTATGACCTAACATTTCAAGTACAATAAAGGGGTAAGTGTGTCTGGACCTAAGGTGTCCAATGATGTATGATGAACTTATGTCCGGTAGGCTTGGTAGCCAAAATTTTATGATGGACCTAAGTTGATGTCCGGTGTATGATGGACTTTTGTCCGGGGTTTAATTGCCACCCCCTGTATAAGCACTTATCTTTTTATTATATCTTTCTTGTTATTATGACCTATAGTTATGATTATAATCTATGAACTATAGTTACGATTATGACTTATGACCTATGATATATGACTATGATTATGACTTAGATTATGACTTAGGCTATGATATGACCTATGGTTTTGTGATGCGATATGATTAGTATAAATAAGTTTTTTTTATGACTCTTGTGTAATTTAGGATATGTTGATTAAATGATTATATAACTAACTCTTGTTTATATTTTCCTTATTGGGATTAGAAGCTCACCCCTTATGATGTTGTTGTAAAGAAAATTGATGATAGAAAGGCTGGTGGCGAGTGGGACCCAGGAGCTTCGTGATGTATTCGTGGGGATCATATTAAAGAATGTGTTCTTTTGAAGTTTTATTTAAAATTTCCTCATTTTAATATGTTAAAGGCAATTATTTTATTTTTGTATAGCCATGGATCCATATATTTATTTTCAAGTTTTTATTTAATAAAAGAGCAATATTTATGATTATGATCCAACGCTGTGTTCTCGATAATTTATGAGAAATTAGGGCGTTACACTTCCCTCTTGGCCCCCTAATCAAGGCGCTAAGCCTTATTAGGGAAATTGGGATGTTAAAGAGCTCACCTTTCAGGCTCTTAAAAAGAACCTTGGTGAGCAACCAATATTATCCAAACCAGTCACGGGGGAAGTATTGAACTTGTACCTCGCTACAACTGAGCATGCAATTAGTGGAGCACTTGTTCGAGTGGAAGAGAAAGTACAAAGACCAGTCTACTATGTCAGCAAAAGATTGCTGGGAGCTAAATTGAGATATCCATTGATGGAAAAGCTATCACTATGCCTAGTTCATGCATCTCGAAAGCTTCGACCTCACTTTCAAGCGAATCCTATCCATGTGTTGGCTGATCAGCCACTAAGACAGATATTAGTGAAACCTGAAGCATCTAGAAGCTATTAAAGTGGGCGGTTGAACTCGAGCAATTCAAGATCACATACCACCTGAGAGCGATGATAATAGGTCAGGCCTTGGCTTACTTTATAGTCGAATGTACATCAATCACCAACGAAGAAGTCATAACCCCAACTCACGAGCTGTCGAGACTTTATGTCGATGGATCCTCCAACGAGACCGAATCGGGGGCATGCATTATCCTAATAACTCCATCAATACATAGGGTTCACTCTACCTTAAGGTTTGGCTTCAAGGCTACAAATAATGAAGCTGAATATAAGGCACTGTTAGTAGGGCTCCAAGTAGCTTCCGAGCTAAAAGTTAAGGCCATACACTGCTATAGTGATTCTTAGTTGGTAGTCAACCAAGTGTTAGGAGAGTACCAGGCTCAGGGGATTAAGATGGCAGCATACCTGGAAAAAGTCAAAGAGACATTGGAACAATTCGAGTTCTACGTGATCGAGTAGGTTCCGCGAGAATCGAATGCAGACGCCCTAGCTCGATTCGCCACAACTAGGAGGCTGACACACTCAATGTGGTACCAATGGAGTTCTTTCCAGAGCCAAGCATAACCGAGCCTGGCGAGGTTGAAATTGACATAATACAATCGCAACTTACTTGGATGACACTGATAATCGATTACCTCGAAACTGGGAACCTACCTGTAGACCGGAACGAGGCCCAAAAATTAATGTACAAAATACCAAGGTATACTATCTTGGAAGGGATATTGTATAGAAGAGGATATTCCATGACGTTATTGCAATGTGTAAACTCACCTGAAGCTAAGAAAATCCTAGAAGAAATTCACAAAGGATTATGCGGAGATCACACAGGGGCACAACCTCTCAAAGAAAGTAATAAGGGAAGGATGTTTCTGGTCGACGGTAAAGGCAGACTCGTTTGAATATGTAAAACTCTGTAAAAAGTGTCAACTGTTTGCATCGATACCTCGAATTCCCCCTACCGAGCTCACCATGATGAGCTCCCCTTGGTCGTTCACAATGTGGGGAATTGATTTTGTTGGATTCCTACCAATGGGAAAAGGTGGAGTCAAATATGTAGTATTTGTCATAGACTACTTCACAAAATGGATCGAGGCTGAACCTCTGGCCACATTCACCTCGAAAAAGGTTTTGGACTTTGTGGTAAAAAAAAAAACATCATTTGTAGGTATGGGATGCCAAGAAAGATAGTCTCGGACAATGGAACGCAATTCGACAACGAGTTGTTTACACAGTTCTGCGAGAATAATGGGATTGTTAAAAGCTTCTCCTCAGTGGCCCATACTCAAGCAAATGGTCAGGTTGAACCTGTAAACAAGACTCTCAAGATTTTTATAAATAACAGGCTTGAAGAAGCTAAAGGAAGATGGCCCGAAGAATTACCACAAGTTTTATGGGCCTATAGACGACAACTCGAACCTCAACCGAACATACAGCCTTCTCCCTAGCCTATGGCTGCAAGGAAATGTTACCAATTGAGGTCGAAGTCCCTACTATAGGGCGTGAGGCAGATAACCAAGACTCAAACCAATCCCATCTCACAGAATCCCTAGACCTAATTGAAGAAAAGTGAGATGAATCACAGCTCAAAAATGTTGCATACCAGGAAAGGGCTACAAGATATTTCAACAAAAGGGTTCGAGATAGACACTTTGGATTGGGAGACTTGGTATTGAGGCGCATATATTTTGCCACACGAGACCCCTCTGCAGGCGTGCTCAAACCTAATTGGGAGGGACCTTACCAAATTGAATCCATCATTCGACTTGGAGTCTATAAACTAGCTCAATTGAATGGAGAATTGGTCCCACGAGCTTGGAACATGGAACATCTACGACCATATTATCAATAGATTATGGGATGATGTCTATTTAGTTGTAACTAAGCTTGTATATTCCCAAAGGCACTCTTTTCCTTTCTTGAGATTTTCCCACTGAGTTTGCTCTTAAAGGTTTTAACGAGGCCTTTTATCAATAAAATGTTATTCATTTTCATTATTTTTATTTATTATTTTTTTTGCAAGCTCTCAATATTCAATAACCTAAGATTTCTCAATCATCAAATTTAAGGGGGCTTAAGTGGTATACAAACATACCATAAGCTTGAAAAAAATAAAAAATAAATAAAAATAAGTGCATGGATCAATAACCAAGCACGAACATAACTCCATTGCAAGTCTGGATTAACCAGTACAAATAAATCGATACAAGGATAAAGTTGGAATTCTAGATTAACCAAAAATATTCATAAATCGATATAGAGCTGGAATTTTTTGCAAAACAGTTTTAACCTCACGACCTTGAGACCATACTCGAGGATATGGAAAGTTACTATCACTAAGCAAGAAATAACTAGACTGGCAAGACTACATGTAAATAAGTGTTTTTAAACGCAAAAATACATGGTACAAGTAGTATTCAACCTTAAATTTAACGAGGTCGAAAGTTGAGCAATTGGATGAACCATGTATGATCATACAGAAGTTCGAACTTAAGCTCGAAGTTTTGCTTGTGTGAGTAAACAAGAACAGAAGCAAGCCCTTAGTAATAAGCTGAAAATATTTCAATATACAAATATGATGCATGATATTAAGGCTAAAATCTATAAGTAGATAATGTGCAAAACAGTTTTCGAGCTAGAGAATTTAAAGCATAAAAACTAATATTAAGTCAAAATAAAGTGTTCACAAGATAATAAAAATTGCTCAATCTCAAGCTATAAATTGTCTTTGCCCCAAGGGCATCAAAAATAATAATTACAATTATAAAAAAAATACCATGGGTCGCAGCCCATGTTTGAATTCCCAAGGATTGGTGGCTCCAGCAGATAGGAAAACTTATACAGGATCTTTATTTATTTTTATGTATATCTAATATTAAACAAATTAATACGAGATAGCCTAAAACATGTTTCTAAAATTGAATTCAAAGAGAAACAAAGAATAGAATACTTACAGTATCGCAGCGGAATGAAAGAGTCATTCCTTCAGTTTCTCTAACTCTTGTATCCTCTCTGTCGCAGAGTATTATCAAGAAACTGAACCGATCTTCTATTTTCTTCACAGCCTTCCAATGTATCCTAAGAATCACATAGACTAGTGTGGGAAATTCTCAACACATGAGATAGATACAGAGAAGAAGAAGAGAAGATAATCAAAGAGGCTTAGAAAAGGACTTGTGTTTAGAGATAATCTAAAACTATCAGAAAACCAGTGATTAAACTTATGTTTTGACTTCTCTCTAAGCACTCCTTTTATAGACTCAATTAGACCATTTAATTTAATTAAAAAATCAATAAAATAATAGCCATTTTAAAGCCCTAGGTCGAAATTATCATGGGCTTTAGGCCCGTGAAATTTCCCATTTTATTATAAGCCCATTGGACTTAAAAACAAGGCATGTATTATTTTCTATTGATTTAATTAATTAAATAATTATTTAAATCCTTTATCAAATTAATTATTTATAATTTGAACCTTTTATTTAAATTATTTATTAATTTAGGTACCAATTTATCTTAATTAATAAATATGCCATAATTTCTCTTTTCTTCCCAAAATTACACAACTCTGTGAAACTATCCAAAATTGACCTGGTCAACTTTGATAATTCTAATTGATAATTAAATCAATTAATTGAGACTATCTAGATGATTTTATCCAAGGTACAATGGGGACCATGGGCCTATGAAATCAAGCTCCAATAAGTTATCATAAATCTAACAAATAAATTTACTAACTTATTAATTCCTCGTGACTCCACTATAGACTCGGAATTGCACTCTTGAATTCATAGAACGCTCTATAAAAAATATAGATACACTATTAATTATCCATTGTTATAACCATAATTATCACTCAATCCTCTATAGACGGTCTACAATGAGATAGGACTAAAAGATCGTTTTACCCCTCATTGTATTTTATCCTTAAAACACTTAGTTATTTGTAAATGATATTTTAGTAAACTAATTTAATTACTGAAATGAGATCTCTATCATTTAACACCTTGAACCAAACTAAAAGGAAACCATCGTTTCACTTCTTCATTAGAAGCTATAGATGTTCATATCTATGATTAACACTCCCACTCAATTATACTACCGAGTTCCCAAGATGTAAGTATGGGCTAGTCCGTAGGGTAAGCTGGTAACGAGCAAGTCAAAGAACTCAAATAATACAATCAGTTAGAATACTAACCACTCATAATTGAGATTGAATTGACCTATGGTCAACTATATGATATGACTAGAATAGATAATAACGGTATGTTTACTTATCTTATCAACTGTCAATATCGGTCTTGTCCGATGTAACAAATACATCCGATCTTATCCACTTTGCTAATTTTCTGGAAAGAACATAACATTGTAATGTGTAAGTAAATCATATCGTAGATTGGCAAGTCAGTGTAAATCCGGTGCACTGACTAATCATATGACTAACTTATTTTGAACATATAATCATATTTATATTCCACTACGATTACGTCACTATAAATAATATTATCTATATGCTCGGGATTTAATAGAAGTTTATATTAAACAAATAATCATGAAAATAAAAGTGACAGTGTTATCACAACCCCTCAAGAACTCCCAATGAGGACCTTGGAGATTGTTTCAGGCACATCCCATGCGAGTAAGGGCCTCTAAACCAAGCTCGACACTAGAGTTGCTAGCCTCGTTGTCAACCACGAATTCAGGCTCGTGGGGAGATATGGTGCGTTTTCGCGCTAATATTGGTGTGTGAGCAGAATGGACTTTCTTTTCCCTTGCTGGGTGCTTTGCCAAGAGAAAGAGGGGGGGGGGGGACCAGTCAAACTTGGAGCAATTGAAACCATGACTTGTGGTAGCAGATGGTCCACTAAAGGAATGGCGACAGGACCTAAGGAGGCAGTGGGAAGATGTGAGGTTGTAGAGGTAGTCTCAGACCTCTTAGATATCTTCGAAGCCCTGGTAGTCTTCAAAGATATCTTGCCCTGCTTCGAACCCTTCGAGAAGGTAGGTTGATTGGGGAGATTCTCAATGTCCAAATCCACTCACCTGAAAAAAGAGAACAAACATTAGTATTCAAAAGTGTTTGTAAATAGTACGAACATACTTCTAAGTAAGGAAACCTACCTAGAAGATCCCCTCTAGCTTGAACTTGGGGACCAAAAATTATCTCTATCTTCAAAAGATTCTATGGGATTTCCTTCTCGAAAAGTAGGGGACAACCTCAACAAATCCCTATTTTCATCGGTCTCGTGTTAGACGACTATCCCTTCCCAAACCTCTTTTAATCTATACACGGTTTAGTATTTTCCTAATCAACTATCGTCCCTATGTACCTTAATATCTACCCCCAACCATGTCATAAAATTGTTTCGAGGATCATTAAAGAGGATTATGATGTTGGTTTCTTGTTTTAGAAGGGTTGGAGACCACATAGACAGGCCTAGCACAACTTTACCTCCGTCAGAGGAGCTTGGAGAGGCCTCGTCTTGTGCTTCGGCCCCCAAGCCTGGAGGTTCAACTAGGCAAGGGAAAGAGGCTTGAGAATGCGAGCTCGAATGCTTCCTTTTGGAAAAAAGCTTGATGATTGAGACAGGGACATTTTCCCACCTCGCGTACTTACAAGTCCCAACATTATCTGTAGACTCGCCTACACCGAGGAGACTGCATAGGCAGAGCTTGTCCTCATGGATGAGGTATTTGAGGGGCCGCTAGTCATACGGGACCCCAAGATTTCTTCCATATAGTCCTTTAAGGCCTTAGTGGGCTTCGGGTGGTGATAATCGGCTGCACAAGTAACTTGGATGAGCATCTCGAGCTCGAGATGAAAAAATTCAAGAAGAAAATTGCGAGAAAATACCTACAAATTCATTGAAAATAATAAAATCTAGACGAATAGAGCCCATCTATCCAGAGGAAGATGATCTTGAAGTTCAGAGGGTGATTAGGTATGTCTTCGAACAACCTCCCCTCTCTCGGATAACTCAACAAGTAATAGAAATCGTCCCCACCGTGAGCTCAGGAAGGGTTGTTTTTCAGGAAAAAAAGATACAAAATCTTGTGTGCCGAGGTTCCATCCCACTTCTTCTCGTGGTATAGAGACTTCAATGACCCAAGGACCCTGTATGAATCGAACTAGAGCTGGAAGGGGGTGATACTGGCATAGTCAGGGAACTTCCTGAAGTATTCCTTTAGGGACAGTAGTGCCCCATCTCGCATATACTTGTAACTCTAGGCCGCAAGCTTAACTTTTCTCTCTGAATCGTCTTCACCCAGAGCAAAACAACTCATTTCGTCAGAGCTAGCAGACTAACACGCCATTTTGACGAACAAATTTAGTCCATGACACGACAGAATGTTTGAAATCTATCTCATGGAGGTGACAGAACTTCGATAGTGTTCGATCTCAAAGTATTAACTCTTCGAGACCAGGGCAGAAGAGACTTTGGGGGCTGTGTGATCAGTCGGTTGGTTTGATGTACTCTCCATAAATTCGAAGGAGAGCCTGCCTGGGGGGAAATGCCACTGTAATCCTTTACTTGGGATATAAGGGGATCAGTCGAACCTCAAGGTCTAGGTCAAGATGCACATCAAACTTCAGTCTCCTTCATTGTTAATTTGATGTTGGAAGTGGGCTCGGATGTCTTCCCATTTGAGACGTTCTTCGTGCACCCGAATCAACCGTTGATTTTGAGTAAATGGATACTCAACTCGAAGAGACAGTGGGCGGTAAGGGATTGCAATCTCAGCCCCATCGATTCTTTGAAGACTGCATTATCTAATAAGAAAGGAAAGGGTGAGGGCCCATCACTTAGAAAAATGGAAAGAAAAAAAATCTTGATAACTCGAGCTCGCAAGCTCGAGATAAGGACATAGAGTAAATCGAGCCCGAAGACTCAAAATAGCGAGACTGCTCGAATGCCATGACCAAGATATTATAAGCTTGGGGCACCGAGAGTAGGTCCACGCCAGGGTGAGACAGTGACATCCAATTTTGGGTATCCCGAATTTCTAGGAAGAAATGGGCAGTTACCCAAAAAAAGGATTTCATCGAGTTGTGTGCATTAAAACCCTAATTCAAAACTCCATTCTTTACATTACACGAAACCAATGTTGGTATTAAATGATCAAATCAAAGGTACGCAGCGGAATATATGGTCCCATTATAATAAATATTAATACCATCCAGGATCATATACATATATAAATATTAAATCACATACAAATAGATCAGGGATTACCTCTTGTAGCCTATCAAGTATCCTTGAGTCTTTTTGTATACATTAATGATCTTCCTATCCAGTGTTCTGAGATCTCACACCCTAATCATCTAGACCAATCCTCAAACACACAAGGACGTGTGTGGGCACGTAGGATTCAAAAGGTTGATTTATGTGATGTTAGGAAAACTTATATAGGATCTTTATTTATTTTCATGTAGATCTAATATTAAACAAGTTAATATGAGACAACCTAGAACGTGTTTCTAAAATTGAATTCAAATAGAAATAAGGATAAGAATACTTGTATTATACGCAGTGGAATGAATGAGTCATTCCTTCAGTTTCTCTAACCCTTGTATCCTTTCTGTCGCAGAGTATTACCAAGAAACTGAACCGATCTTCAATTTTCTTCATAGCCTTCCAAAGTATCATTAGAATCACCTAGACTAGAATGGGCAATTCTCAACACATGAGATAGATACAGAGAGAAGAAGAGAAAAGAACAATAAGTCTTAGAAAAGGACTTATGTTTAGAGAGAATCTAAAACCTATCAGAAACTTGTGTTTTGACTTATGTTTTCAACTCTCTCTTAACCTTCCTATTATAGACACAATTAGGTCATTTATTTAATTAAAAAATCAATAAAATAATAGCCAATAATCAGCCCAAGGTTGAAATTATCATGGGCTTTAGGCCCGTGAAATTTCCCATTTGATTATAAGCCCATGGGTCTTAAAATCAATGCATGTATTATTTTATATTGATTTAATTAATTAAATAATTATTTAAATCCTTTATCAAATTAATTATTTATAATTTGAACTTTGATTTAAACTTATTTATTAATTTAGATACAAATTTATCTTAATTAATAAATGTAACGACCCAAATTTCCTAATAAGGCTTAGGGCATTGATTAGGAGGCCAAGAGGGCCATAATTTATTTATTATGCAATTAAATAATTATATGCATGTTTAGGTGTATTAAATATGCATGTGAACCCATTTCTGATAAATAGGGTGATTTTCATATTTTGGCCATTTCAGGTATATTTGGCATATATGTGGCATGTGTGTGGTGCTTCATTATTATTTGGTTATGCTAGGGTTACTCAGGACGAGACGATCCTAGGAGGTAAGATAGTGGGAAAGTCACAACGGGATTTATACTTGACTTGGAGTGAGTCAAGGGGTATTTAGCACATTACCAGGATATTGGGTAATGGGAATAAATATTTGATGATAAATTGGGAGATAGTGAGATCAGGGGAAATTTTGGGAGTTTTGACTATTTTACCCCCGAGAGGCGTTTTCGGGACCCCGAGCATTAGGATTTCATTGAGGCTACTTAAGCTTGAAGTAACCTGTTAGAATTATAAAAGAACGTTCAATATGTTTTCTCTCCCTCAAAGTTCCATTTTCGACACCCGATCACATTTTGGAAGGAAACTTGAGTTCTAGGACTCGGATTCAAGCGAGGATCGAGGCATAGCGATTCTAGGGAAGATTAGAAGCTTATTAGCCGAAGGATTTAGTTGGGAAATGACATAATAAGAGGTAATTCAAGTTTTAAGTTCTTAATTTTTAAAGTTTTTAAGCTTGGATTGGATTTTGTGTTTTGATGAGTTTTTGGATTAATTGAAGCTTGGGTTTTATTTATTAGTTTTGGAAGATTAGGATGTTTGGGAACTTCAATTTTGAGATTTGGATAGGTTGGGGTCGGTTTTGGAGCTTTGAAGCTCGAAGAACACGAAATTGAGAACCCAGATTTCTGGGTTGGGCGCTGTAGCGCTAGGGTGGTAGCGCTACAACGCTAGGTGCCAAGTTTGGAAGAGTTGGGTCTGTTTGTAGCGCTGTAGCACCCAAAGGTAGCGTTGTAGAGCTACACAACCTTCAGAATGTGGTTTATTGGTACTTTTTGGGGTTTTGACCTGAGGGCTCAGGGAATGATTCCACCACCTTGTTTGGTGGAATTAGAGGTCCTGAGAGTGCGGGATTGGTCCCTGGATTGAGTTTTGGAACTTGAACTCATTGAAACACCGTTTATGGTTGTGACTAGGTTATTGCTAGAGGCTTGGAATCATGATCGTGCTTGGGGCTCGTGTATTGGTAACCTGTGCTTGGACCAAAGGTAAGAAAACTGCACCCAGTATGTGATGCATGTGATTAGGGCATGACATGAATATTGAATATGAGATTGATCAGAGCTTGAGTCTCTGTAAATGTGCATGATCATAATTATGTTAGTGATTGTTAAGTAAGCATGCTGAATGCCCTACATTTGGATATTTGACAGTTGATATATGCCTGGTTGCATTGCTTACTTGTGTATGGCACTGGCCCTTGAGTCAGAAATTGGCACGAGTCGTATGGTATTGGCTTAAGAGTCAAGAACGACATTGATGTGTTCAACACAAGCTAAAAATATTAGATCTAATCGACATAAGCTATGAATGAATCATCATGAACATTAATGTTTGACCAACCTCAAGTTCGATGAAAATTAAAAGCGCTTGTCTAGTCTAAAGGCTAGTTACTTAGAGCCAGGGCCAAAAGGCTCAGGTGACTGCAACATCACATGGCTATGGGTGCTAAGCCCAAGTTCGTGACTCACTCATCGGTCACTTATCTAATTAGGGTGCGGAGCCCAAAGTGTGACTCCCTCATATGATTAGGGCTACAAGCCCCAACATGATTACCAGAATCTCAAAGTGTTAATCACTCATCTGATTAAGGCTACAAGCCCCAGCATGATTACTAGAATCTCAAAGTGTGACTCACTCATCTGATTAGGGCTACAAGCCCCAGCATGATTACCAGAATCTCAAAGTAATAATCACTCATCTGATTTGTCCTACAAGCCCAGTATGATTACCAAAATCATGAAGTGATATTCACTCATCTGATTAGTGTACGGACCCCTAGTGCGTAACTTAATTGTCACTTATTTGAGTCACTTATTTTAGATGGACACATTGGCCATCTATTTTCATTATGACTTGATAGTCATCAATACAAAGGGCAAGGCCCATAATTCATCTACACAAAGGGCAGGGCCCATAAGTCAGCTATACAAAGGGTCGGGCCCACAATCATTATTTGGACTTATTTTCATGCATGAATAGGGCTATTGTTGTTAGGCATGCTTATTATAATTTAGTAACATGTTATTACTGTTCATGAGCATATTGAGTTTTCTTGCTGAGCTTCGGCTCACAGGTGCTATGTGGTGCAGGTAAAAAGAAAGTTGGACCATCCTTGAGTTGGAGAGCTTAGGTGACGATGTGTACAGTGCAGCTGCTCGACCGCCACGACCAATGGTTTAAAGAGGAACTAGGGTTAAACCCTATTTTTCCGCTTAGGTTGGCTGGTTGTAAATCTTTTGTTGTAATTAACCTTTAAATTATATTTTTGGGATCCCAATGTATATGGTAAAAGTTTTAGTGAAACGTTGTATCTTAACCAAAAAATTTAACCCTAAACCGTTAATCACATTTAGTTACACGAATATGGCCAAATGACTCGATTAGCGAGTTTAGCACTATTTAAAATGCACACCGTAACGGTCCCTGGGTAGTAGGGCGTTACAATAAATTTTCCCTAATTTCTCTTTTCTTCTCTAAATTACATAACTCCTTGAAACTATCCAAAATTGACCTGGTCAACTTTGATAATTCTAATTGATAATTAAATCAATTAATTGAGACTATCTAGATGATTTTATCCCAGGTACAGTGGGTACCATGGGCCTATGCAATCAAGCTCCAATAAGTTATCATAAATCTAACAAATAGATTTACTAACTTATTGATTCCTCGTGACCCCACTAAAGACTCGGAATTGCACTCTTGAATTCATAAAACGCTATATAAGCAATATAGATAGCTATTAATTATCCATTGTTACAACCATAATTGTCACTCAAACCTCCATAGACGGTCTACAATGAGATGGGACTAAAATATCGTTTTACCCCTCATTGTATTTAATCTTTAAAACACTTAGTTCCTTGTAAATGATATTTCAAGAAACTAATATTAATTGCTGAAATGAGATCTCTATCATTTAGCACCTTGAACCAAACTAAAAGGAAACCATTGTTTCACTTCTTCATCAGAAGCTATAGATGTTCATATCTATGATTAACACTCCCACTCAATTATACTACCGATTTCCCAAGATGTAAGTATGGGCTAGTCCGTAGGGTAAGCTGGTAACGAACAAGTCAAAGAACTCAAATAATACAATCAGTTAGAATACTAACCACTCATAATTGAGATTGAATTGACCTATGGTCAACTATATGATATGACTAGAATAGATAATAACGGTATGTTTACTTATCCTATCAACTATCAATATCGGTCCTGTCCGATGTAACAAATACATCCGATCTTATCTACTTTGCTAATGTTCTGGAAAGAACATAACACTACAATGTGTAAGTAGATCATGTCGTAGATTGACAAATCAGTGTAAATCTTGTGCATCGACTAATTTTAGGACTAACTTATTTTGAATATATAATCATATTTATATTCCACTGTGATTATGTCACTATAAATACGATTAGCTATATGCTCGGGATTTAATAGAAGTTTATATTAAACAAATAATCATGAAAATAAAACATGTGAGCAAAGTGATTGACCAAGTCAAAACATGATTTTTATTCTTTTATTGATAATAAATGAGAATACAAAGAAATTAGGTTTTAATTAGGGCATAAACCCTAACATGTAACTCCCTAGATGTACTGAACACATGAGGTCTAGAGAGTTTTTGACAGAGAGAAGGTTTAGAATAGTTCTCAGGTTTAGAGAAAACTATCGCTTTAGAGAGAGAGCCTGATTATCCATTCTTTCTGAATATCACGTATATCAAATTTATAAAGATATTTAATCTAATTAAATAATCTTTATTTAATTAAAATATAATACAAATTAAAACTGATTATATATTTTCATTCAATTATTTATTTAAATCATATTTAAAAAGAATAATTAAATAACTGATTAAACAAATTTATTTGAAATTCCAAATTCAAATCCCAGGGATAAAAATATCTGATGCTAGGCGCCACACACTATATTGTATAGTGTGTGTCACCCAGCCCTATTAGGGTTACCCTAATTTTCTCATTTGTTTATTTAATCAACTTTTAAGACAAAATATTTATCCCAATATAAATATCAGTTAATTCAAAATTAACTTTATCTTAAAATATCAGTTTTAAATTAAATAAATAAATATCATATTATAAATAAGATATTTATTATTATCTCTCTTTATATTAATCCAAACAAGACTAATATTAATTTTAAACTATAGTTTTTCAAAATAAAAACTATATAGTTAAATAATCAATTAATTCATAATTAATCAATTACCCACAATTATCAAATAATTATTTCCTTGCCTTGGAAAAATAATTCATTTGCAATTTAGTCATTTCTCTTAACAAATATTTCTTTTGACATCCTTACCCTTCGCAATGTAGGACGGAGGTGATCTGGGGACCATGGACCTATAATAGGAAGCTCCAATAAACCAGATTATTAATTAAACTCTTTAATCTAATAATCTTATTTATTAATTCCATGATTACTCCATTATAAATATGAAATTGCACTCTAAGTTTTTATAGAATTATAGTTGTAGAGTTTTCTCTAGTAGTCCATTAATATAATCAATATATGTAGTTATGTCCTCCATTATTGGTTCGTTAATTAGAGTTGGTCAAAATTATTATTTTACCCTTCTAATTACCTCTTTGATTTTGTAAACTAAAGTATTTAAGCTTCTTATCTATATAAGTTGCTTGAGACAGAGCCTAAGGATTGTTCTTTCAATCACTATAGAATTGAATGTACAAAACATTCTTAGCTTTTCTAAATCCAATATTTAGAAATGTTCAGCAAACCATTTCTTTTCTATTGATGATTTCTCTACATCATTCCTAATGATTAGAATGTTGTCAATATCAAGAATAAGAATCACAACATAATCTTTCTGGTCAAGATCTTCAAATGATTTTGTCACGTTAGCAATTCCAGTAAAGACTAGTTAGACATTCATTTAAATCAATCTCATAATCCATGCATAAAGCAGTGGACAAGAGTATGTAAACAGATTCAAGTTTGGTTACAGTAGAAGACATTTATTCAAGTGATAAATTCTCCTTTCTGTTCATAGCTGTTGACCCTGATTTTGGGCAACTGACACGGAGTCAAAATATGCTTGACGTGGACGAATGCGTTGAAAAGAATGTGATGACGAAAATAATAAGAACACAATATTTTATAGTGGTTCGGCCCCAGGATCTGGTAATAACCTACGTCCACTTGAATTGTTATTGATATAAGATCCAAATGGGTGATCAAAGAACTAGGGTTCAATGAGTTTCACTAATCTTTGAAGAAGAAAAATACAATTATTCTAGTGTAATCTCTCTTTTATCTCAAACGACCTTTTTTGCTCAAAATGAAAAAGATCGGCCCCTCTTCCCTGAGCCCTCTCCTTCTATTTATAAGCTCAAGGAAGATTTACCTTAATTTGTTACATATATTCTCTCCTGAATAGTCGAATACTCAAGAAATCATGGGAGACAATTTCAGAATTCATCATAACTGCTTAAGATCTTCTCCGCGTATAATATACGTACGACCAGGCTGGTCGTATGGAGAAACCGATCGTATGACACGGGGTGCTTTCCTGGTGGATATTAGAACAAAAATTCTTCCAGGTGTCATCCACGTGTAATTAATGCTTGCCATGTCATTTACTTCTGATTTTTGGGATAACATTTGCCCCCCAAGTTTGTTTAGTGCGACCAGCAATAAAGAAACTTAAGGGAACAACCGTTCATATTGCCATGATGTCTGTCAGAGTCCCCGTGCATTTTCGAAAACCGTGATATAATTATGTCTAATCAAGCCTTTTCGGTTTCCAAAAAGACACTTTTGACGGCTTATACACTTCCCCACGTTTCGAAAGTAGGAAGTCATGATTACCACCTTTCTGCCATACCCCCAATCCCTATAAATAAACTTTTCTTTCCCATTAAGAAAATTTTTATTCACCATTTTCGCCAATATTCTCAAGAACTTGCACCAGAGTTCAGAGCTCCGAATATCAATCCGACGTCTAGCCGAAGGTTTTCCAGTTCGAGTCTTCATTTTCTTCCGAATCTCCTTCTTCTCTTAGGTAAGGATTCCATCTTTTAAGCTCTTTTATTACGCCATGCATGCCGTTTTTATGCTCTATATGTCTGCATTCTTGAATAGGGTTTTTTTAGGGTTTTTGGTATAAACCGCCTAATATTTGGTAAAAGTGCGTCTTTATGCCTTGTATAGGTTAGGTCAATACTTTGGTAGATAGAATCTCTGATTTGGGACGTTAAGTTGACGAAAGAATCAACCTTTATGCTAGGCGAAAAAAAAACCGAAATTTTTTCCCGCCCTTCAGAAGTCGAAAAAAAAAGTTCTTTTCAGAAAACGTTTTTCTTTCCTTTCTCGATTTTATCCGTCTTTTAAGCTACCCACGTTGAAGTTAGTGTAGGATTAGGATGCTGCTGGCCGTTTAGGCACGAACAATGTTATCCCAACTTCCCAACACTACTTCGCGGATTGTGTCTTATCTCCTCCATTGTCTGTTTGCAGTTCATATGCAAGACCCTTGGGGGGAGAAAGACCTATCGAAGACGAACTCTTAGCCCAACTACTCGAAGGCGAAGAGAATCCATCCACGCTGATTCCAGAAATTCCATTTTCACGTTCTAACCCAAATCCTCCACCAGCTCTTACCCATAAAATGGCCAGAACAAAAACTAAGGCCAGAAAAAGACGCAACCCTTCTTCTCCAAGTCAGCCTTCTGCTGATGCCCCCTCGACCAGTGGTCGAGGAGAATTCCCTCCTGAAACCGAAGTTCAGGGGCATGCCCGACCTCGCCATGCCGACCAGCTGGCTGTTGAGTGGCACGTGGTATCCCCAAGTACGATGACCATTCGCATGGTCTCAAATTATTTAAATAAGTATAATCTGACGGGGATAACCCTAGTCAGACCTTCCACCGACCAGCGAGCCAACCTGCCAAGGGGGGCTTATAGCGCCTGGTCGAGATACCACATCGAGGCGGGTGCCACCCTGCCTCTTCATTCATTTTTCCAAGGGGTGGCAAACTACTTTGGGGTGGCCCCTTTCCAAATTACCCCGAACGGGTATAGGATGCTGACCGCGCTCTATATCCTCTACAAACTCAAGAAATGGCCAGCCCCCTCCCCTCATGAGGTCAATTATCTATTTGACCTCAAGTCCAACCCCAACCAAGACGGTACGAGGTTCTTCCATTTTTGCCACCAGGAGACCGGACGCACCTTTCTGTCCAAGACCACCCATATCTCCAACGTGGGGAAGTATCATCTGTAATACTTTCTTACGCCTGACATCGCCGCGGACAACCTGGCCTTCACCTGAGAAGGTAAGGGAAATAATGAGCCTTAAACTAGTAGTTCTTGCCCTTTAAATCTTTCTTGTCGTAATACTTCACTGTTCCACTATGTTCCAGGTCCATGGTTGCGCCCGACCCCTACACCAGGAATGGAGTCGAGGGCAGCACTCTTAGCCAGTATGTCCAATGCTGCTAAGAGTGTGAAAAACTTGATCAATGAGGCTAACCTTAGGTTGGCTGGCCTTAAGGGCTCCCCACCTGCGACCAGCGAACCCGCGGCGGGCGATGTCCATGCTGGCGTGGGACGTGAGCAGGGACCTGAGCAGCAACCTCAGGCACCTCCTAGGAGGAGGCCGACTGAGGTTACAATCAGGGAACCTGCTGTTCCCCACCGAGCAGCAGAACCGTCGGTCCCCAAGGGCAAGGGGAAATAAAAGGCTGCTGAGCCTGCCGAACAGTCTGACGACTCGTCGGATGTATACGGTACACCATTCTCATTTTTAAATAACTTTCCAATTTCCATCCACCTATTTGATGGGGACGGTAACTTTAGGAACGTTCCTTCTTTAAATTCAGATTTCTTCCAGGAACTAGGTAGTTCAGTAGATAATGTTACGACCAGTAGGTGTAGCTCGGGTATTTTACTTGTAATCCTTTCACTTTGATCTCTGCTCCTCGTGACCTTTTAATCTAACTGTTCGAATTGTTCCTTTGCGCAGGTATGGACTCTGAGGAATTCTTTGAGCATTACCAAACTACTGCTGCTGCTTCTGTCCCAAAGTACAGCAAAAGGGCTCGAGGGGAAAGCAGCAAGACCTCTTCAAAGAAGGCCCGAACAGAGGATACTCCCGGTGCCGACCCTTCTAAGGAGAACATGACACCTCCGCCTCCCACCGAACAGTCGACGCCCGCGCCTGAGAATCCACAACCTTCTTTCAGGGCTGCTGGTAGAGAGACTCTGGACAACTCGTCCGAAGGCTCCCTGTCCGGCCTCGTGGTTAGGTTGGCCAAGGAGAGAATCTATAAGCTTTCGAAGCACAGACACAGCCAGGCCACCATCAACGAAACTACCTCAATGGAGGCCAACCAAATCATCAACAGGGGGTTGAATGAGATAGCCAGCGTAAGTCGCTTTCTGTTGTTTCATCATTTATTCTGACTTCTATTCCTTACTTTTTCGTTCTTTGTTTTCAGGGACTGCTGGCTGGCGTCATACTGGGGCGCTGGTTTCTCGCGGGCAGAACTTTGACTTCAGGCTTGCTCAGTCCAAGCAAGCACTTGAGGATGAGAAGAAAAAGCTGCTCGAGGAGAACTAGGAGTTGTCCAAGCTGAACGAACAGTTATGTGAGGTCCAAGCCACCCTCACCCAGGAGCTTTAGGAAAGTCAAGGGGCTCTGAAGAAAGCCATCGAGGAGCGGCACAAATGGAAGGAGAGTTCTATACTCCACACCCAAGAGTGCAAACTGCTCACTCTCGATCTGACCGCCAGCAGGGATGAGGCAAAGAAGCTTGAGGAGCGGGTGCGCGAGCTCAAGGGACGAGTACAGGGGCTAGAGGAGGATAGTGCCAAAACTCTAAAGAAGTACAAGGAAGCCACCTTCCTTTGCTTCTACGAACTCTGGAGGCACAATCGGGAGGCCAACATTGACTATCTCTCCGAGCGACTGCAAAGGACGCTGATGGCGCAGTGCGCTGCTTGGTTGGAGGCGGAAGAGAGAGCCAAGGCCAAAACCCCTGCGGGTGATGCTGCGGCTGGACCTCCGGACGATAAGAATGCTCCTAACCCAGAGGACCCTCCTGCTCCCCAGCAAAATTAATATTTTTTATTATTTTTTTTCATCTTTTATGGCCCACAGGTCTTTTTGTAAAGACAATTTTTTTTCTTTTATTGCTGCGAGGGCAGCTTTTTTACTTATGCTTGAACAATTACATCCGAGCAATACTGCTTGCGGTGTAAAGGTCTTTTTCCTTTTAATTTCATATTTACATCCGAGCTCCAATGCTCGCGGTGTAAACGATTGCCTTTCTGATATTATAATGTTTCTTTTATTATAATACCTGTTCGCATGACCGAACTTAGCATAGTACTTAGTTTTGATTTTACAGAACATAAATTTTTGAAAAATGCTCTAAGTACCATAGCATGCTTTCACTTATTTTGTTCATGTGTTTACATACCTCATGGTATGCTTTGCTATCGATGTACCTTATATGCCCCCCAAGTGATCGAGGAGCTTTAGGTCCTTGGTCACTTGCCTTGACCACGACCTGTGCGAACATTACTGCTCGTTGCAAAATTCAACACTTGTAATACAGCAAAACAACACACGTAATGAACAAATACTTGTAAAAATAAATTTGCAAAGGTTGGCAAGAATGACTGGCTGCGCACAGTCCCTTATAATCTCGTATTAAAAATGGACTAATCATGTCTTTACGAGTGATCCTAAAAAAAAGGATCTTGCATTCATAAGCGATTAGCCATACAACGTGGCTAACCCTTTTTCCAAAACTTGTAAAAAGTAAAATTTAATACAAGCCAGTCCTTTAAAAAGGGCTGTTTACTGATAATACTTGCGCAGGTGTTCTCCATTCCAATAGCATGGAACGAGATCTCCGTTTAGGCGTGCAAGTTTGTAGGTTCCCGGGTGAAGGACTTCTTCAATCTAGTACGGTCCTTCCCAATTAGGTCCGAGTACTCCAGCAGTGGGGTCGCAGGTGTTCAAGAAAACTCGTCGTAGTACTAGGTCACCGACGTTGAATTTTCTTTCCTTTACGCTCGAGTTAAAGTACCGGGCGACCTTTTGCTGGTACGCAGCAACTCGGAGTTGGGCTTTTTCTCGTATTTCGTCAATTGAGTCTAGGGGCTCCATCATCAGTTGGTTGTTTTGGCCCTGGTTGTATGTTATGCGTCGATGTGAGGGGGGATCTAACTCGACAGGTAACATGGCCTCATATCCGTAGGCTAAGGAAAATGGGGTATGACCTGTCGCTGTTCGGTGAGAAGTTCTGTACGACCAGAGGACCTCAGGCAGTTGCTCTGGCCATGCTCCTTTAGCGTCTTCAAGCCTCTTCTTCAGGGTGTCCTTAAGAGTTTTGTTCACAGCCTCAACTTGCCCGTTTGCTTATGGATGCGCAACTGAAGAAAAGATTTTCATAATCCCGTGCCTTTCACAGAAGTCGGTGAATAAGTCGCTGTCAAATTGGGTTCCGTTGTCTGAAACAATCTTCCGAGGCAAACCATAGCGGCAAACAATGTTCTTGATGACAAAGTCAAGAACTTTCTTGGTTGTTATGGTAGTGAGTGGTTCAGCTTCGGCCCATTTGGTGAAGTAATCGACCGCCACAACGCCGTACTTCACTCCACCCTTTCCGGTTGGCAAGGACCCAATCAAATCTATCCCCCATATTGCAAACGGCCACGGACTCTGCATCTGTTTCAACTCGTTTGGAGCTGCTCGTGGAATTTTGGAGAACCTTTGACATTTATCGCATTTTCATACAAACTCCATCGAATCTTCGTTCATAGTCGGCTAGAAGTAGCCTTGCCTTAAAATCTTTTTTGCCAAACTTTGCCCCCCAGCGTGGTCTCCGCAGAAACCTCCATGTACCTCTTTCATGAGTTCCTTAGCTTTTTCCGGTGTAATGCACCTGAGTAATGGCATTGAATATCCTCTTCTGTACGTAACACCATCGACCAGTATGTACCTAGCAGCTTGCCTTTGGAGAGTTCTGGCTTTGTTTCTATCTGTTGGTAGCACGCCATTTGTCAGATACTCCAAGTAAGGCGCCATCCATGTATCTTCCATTCGGATTTCCATACTGGCTTCTATTGCTCGTATGCTTGGCTCACTCAATCTTTCTACTGGCACAATGTTCAAAGTATCAGCATCTTTCACGCTCGCGAGTTTGGCTAAAGCATCTGCATTCGAATTCTGATCTCGCGGTATTTACTGGAGTGTATACTTTGTGAACTGGGCTAGCAGGTCTTTGGTTTTATTCAAGTAGGCCACCATCTTTAGGCCTCGCGTTTGATATTCCCCAAGGACTTGATTCACTACCAGCTGCGAATCACTGTAAATATCAAGCGCCTTTATGCTCATGTATTTGGCCATTCTCAATCCAGCGAGGAGTGCTTCGTATTCGGCTTCATTATTTGACGCGGTGAAGTCGAACCAAATGGCGCAGTGAAATCGATGCCCTTCCAGCGTTATCAATATCACTCCTGCTCCTGCGTGGGATTCGTTGGACGACCCATCCGTGAATAATTTCCACGAAGGAACTTCATCTTGAGGTTTAGGCGCGCTAGGCTTTTCGTACTGCTCGCTATCTGGGAGATTCGTGAACTCTGCAATAAGATCGGCCAAGACTTGCCCTTTCACTGTTGCTCGCGGTGAATATGTAATGTCAAACTTCCCTAGTTCGACTGCCCATTTTAATAAACGCCCAGCCACCTCTGGTTTTTGGAGGACTTGCCAAAGGGGCTGGTCGGTTAAGACGGTGATAGGATGGGCTTGGAAGTAAGGGCGCAGCTTCCTTGAGGCCAGGATTAAGCAATATGCTAACCTTTTGATGGGTGGATATCTCAGTTCTGCCCCGATCAGCCTCTTGCTTACATAGTAAACCGCTTTTTGTATGCCCTCTTCCTCTCGTACTAGTACCGCACTAGCATCAACTTCAGTGATCGCCAGGTAAATGAACAAAGTTTCTCCTTCGATTGGCTTTGATAAAATGGGAGGTTCTGCCATATGGGCCTTCAAGGCCTGAAAAGCTTGCTCGCAGTCTTCCGTCCATGCAAATTTCTTATTGCCCCTAAGTAGATTGAAAAAAGGGACGCATTTGTCTATTGATTTCGAAATAAATCTACTCAGGGCTACAATCCTCCCGGTTAAACTTTGTACATCTTTGATCTTTTTTGGCGATTTCATGTCGATCAAAGCTTTTATCTTGTCGGGGTTGGCCTCGATTCCTCTTGAATTTACAATGAACCCCAAAAACTTCCCTATTCCAACTTCGAAGGAACATTTGAGAGGATTGAGTTTCATCTGGTACTTGTTCAATACATCAAAACATTCTTGTAAATCCTTCACATGTCCTTCTGGTTTTTTAGACTTTACCAGCATGTCGTCCACGTATACCTCCATGTTTATTCCGATCAAATCTTTAAACATGTGGTTAACTAACCGCTAGTAAGTCACGCCTGCGTTTTTTAGTCCGAAGGGCATTACTTAATAACAGTATAAGCCCGTATCGGTCCGAAAGCTGGTGTGATCCTCGTCGGGGGGATGCATGCTAATCTGATTGTAGCCCAAATATGCATCCATGAAGGAGAGGATCTCGTGTCCTGCAGTAGCATCGACCAACTGGTCGATTCTTGGACATCCACGACCAGCGGATAACTTCATGCGTTCCAGCGAAGACTTATACAGGATATTCACTGAACTTCCTGTATCGACCAGCACTCTCTTCACCATCATGTTGGCCATTTGGACATCCACGACCAGCGGATCGGAATGTGGGAACCGGACATGTTGGGCATCGCTATCAGAGAAGGTTATCTCACCTTCTTCTGATCAAGCCTTTTTTGGCGCGCGATCCTCCACAGTCATCATCTCGATGTCCTGGTCGTGGCGCAAAGTCCGAGCGTATCGTTCTCTGGCCTTTCCACTATTTCCCACGAGGTGCAGGCCTCCACAGATGGTTAACAATGTGCCAGTCACGGGGGCAGGCTGCAAAGGTGGCGAGCATTGGCATGTGGGCGCTTGCTCGTTGCTACCTGGAGTTTCTCGTTGGGAATTTCCCGAGGCCCGTACGTATCTTCTTAAGTGTCCTTGTCTAATAAGGAACTCGATCTCATCCTTCAGCTGGTTGCATTCGTTGGTATCATGTCCGTAGTCATTATGATAAAGACAGAACTTGGTAGTGTCTCTTTTCGAAATATCCTTTCGAATGGGGGCAGGCTTCTTATAAGGCACACTGGAACTCGTGGCCTGATAAACCTCTCCCCGAGACTCAACTAGGGCAGTATAGTTAGTGAACTGAGGTTCATAACGGTTACCCTTGGCTCGTTTATTGTCAGAGGTGGAAGGCTCATTGTGTGGCCGTTTTCCACCATTCTTTCCATTGCCCTTACTGTTGTCGTTAGGCTTAGACCATTGGCGGCTTTGGTGGGCTCGGCAGTCTTCTTATCCTTGCCTGGAGGCTTTCCATCGTCGGCAATGGCATCTTCGGAGACTTTTCCAGAGAGGGGTGCGACGCCTAACCCCTGCGGTTATGGCCATAATTTTGCCTTCGTCCCCCACTATTTTTGCTCCAGCTGCTGCTCGCATAAAGCGCTTGATGTAGTCCTTCAATGGCTCTCCATCCTGCTGGCGTATTTCAACCAGCTAGTTTGCCTCAGTCGGATGCACACGACCTGCGTAGAACTGTCCGTAAAACTCCTTTACGAACATCTTCCAGGAAACTATGCTTGTAGGAGGGAACTTGAAAAACCACTCCTGTGCGGCATCAGAAAGTGTTGCAGGGAAGATCCTGCACCGAGCATCTTTAGACACTTTCTGAATGTCCATTTGTATCTCAAACTTATTAACGTGAGACACCGGGTCACCGTACCCATCAAAGTTCGAAAGTGTAGGCATTTTAAACCTGATAGGAGTCTCTGCCATAGCTATTCTCTGGACGAAAGGAGTGCCTTTCCTCCTGTCGTGGTCGATGTAAGATGTTCTTCTCCCGACCAGCTGTTGCACAGCCGGTTGAGGGCATCTATCTGGGCCTGCACAGCGATAGGAATCGCTGTGGCCTCTGTTGCTGGGGGGATGTTCTCGCCATATCACTCACGGCGATCATTGAGCACATCTCTCAAATCCTCGTCTCTTCTCCGAGCCAGTTGAAGAAGTTACTTTGCCTGGGTTGCATCCCAGCATCCCGTCTGCCGAGTTGGTCATCCTGAGGTGGCTGATTCCTGTTTTCACCTCTTTCGTCATTCCTCCGACCGGCATTTCCTCTGCCGGAATCGGCTTCATCATAACCATTGCCATCTCTAAATTGTGACTGGCTATGACGGGATCGACTGTTCCCTCGATTTCCCTCCCGGGCTGAAACGTCCCGAGCGTTAGAGGGTGGCCTACGTTGGTCGTTGGGTCCCTGTGCATTATCATGCCGTGGGGGACCTCGGACCGCAGAGCCTAACTCTGAGTTCCTCCTGTTACCAGGAGGATGCCGTCCTCTGTTCGGAAGGTTCGGCTCGTCGCCCCTATGGCGTCTAGGACTGCGAGGCTGATGCCTGGTCCTATTCTGCCTTTCATACAGGGGATTGTCGTGATCAGCTTGGGATGGAGGCTGTGCCTCAGGGTCTTGTGTGACATCGTCATGGGGCACCTGAGGCTGTTCGGGCCTTTGCGAACTTGAGGGTTGGATAGGTGGGCTAGGATTAGGACCCCTTTGCGCTGGCCCATTCGTAGGCTGATCAGGCTGCGAGGCAGGTGCAGCTTAATTCCTAGCCAATTGCAAGGCTGCCTCGAGGGCTTCCATGGCTTCGCTCTGGCGACGGTCCATTTCCGCCTACCTCTCACTTAACTCCAAGCGCTGCCGTTCAATTTCCTGCTCCTGCCGTGCCATGATTTCGGCAGCACTTTCTTGGTTGGCCCTTAGATTGGCTAGCTCTTCGTTCAACGCCCCCAGAGTACTTTTTAGCATTACGTCATCCATTTCCTCCTCCTCAAAGTCCAAATGCGGCTCATCCTCAGCCACGCTTGCAGGAGGAGGAGGAGGCGGGTTTGATGGTGCAGCGACGGCCGCCTGCCCAGTTTTCCTTGTAGTTTTCGCCATTGGTTTTTTCAACGGTGATATACCAAGCTCTCAATGAAAGCACTATAATGTTGACCCTGATTTTGGGCAACTGACACAGAGTCAAAATACGCTTGACGTGGACGAATGCGTTGAAAATAATGTGATGACGAAAATAATAAGAACACAATATTTTATAGTGGTTCGGCCCCAGGATCTGGTAATAACCTACGTCCACTTGAATTGTTATTGATATAAGATCCAAAGGGGTGATCAAAGAACTAGGGTTCAATGAGTTTCACTAACCTTTGAAGAAGAAAAATACAATTATTCTAGTGTAATCTTTCTTTTATCTCAAATGACCTTTTTTGCTCAAAATGAAAAAGATCGGCCCCTCTTCCCTGAGCCCTCTCCTTCTATTTATAAGCTCAAGAAAGATTTACCTTGATTTGTTACAGATATTCTCTCCTAAATAGTCGGATACTCAGGAAATCATGGGAGACAATTTTAGAATTCATCATAACTACTTAAGATCTTCTCCGCGTATAATGTACGTATGACCAGGCTGGTCGTATGGAGAAACCGATCGTATGACACGGGGTGCTTTCCTGGTCGATAGTCGAACACAGATTCTTCTAGGTGTCAGCCACGTGTAATTAATGCTTGCCATGTCATTTACTTCTGATTTTTGGGATAACAATAGCCATTGGCTATTAACCTAACTTTGAAAAGTCTGTACTTTCCTCTGTTCTCCTCTTCATCTTGAATATCCTGTTTCAAACTGAAGTTCATTGAACTTTAGTTGGATGTTCAAGAGTCTAGATATCATAGAATTCCAAATTCTATTTCTTGATTCATGGTTTTTCAACCATTTTTTTCTGTAAAAACTTTTTCATTTTATATACTAGCATGTGAATGAAGTATAGTTAGATTGTGTTACACACAATTTAACTATCTTTGCATTTGTAATGGAGTAGTTACTAACTAACGCTCCCACTACAACTATGCTTTACAAAATTTGTGAAATTATTTGGTTTTATCATTTTTAATTATCAGTAACTCGCTTACTTGACTTGTAGTCATTATTTCTAGTAAAATTTAACTAGAAAATATAGTGATTATAATAATCATGCTTCATTAAAGTAGCATTTAAAGAGATACAAATAATAAAGACGATAATGACTTACTCATTATCTATTTAATCTTATCCAATATGATTATATTCCATTTCTAAAATACTAATTTTGATTAGCATTCTAGTTGTATGTGAGTTGGGATTGAATTCCAACTTCACATGCAAATTACTTGAATTCCAAATTCGAGTTTAGACTTCCTTTTGATCAGATCAAACAAGTCTCTAAGTGACTTTACTTTGAATGTTGCATAAAAAATTTCTAGAAATTCTCTTTGCATTTGATCAAAGTTAAACATATCTAAAATAAATATCAATCAATATTGACTTACTACTTATTATTTCCTTTAGCTTTGAACATTAAAAGGTTCAACATACATCTCTATGTATTAGCTAAACGATTATGTGATTTTTGAGCTTTTATTAGAGAAAGGTATTTTGGTTAATTTTAATTAATAGACTATATAAACAGGGAGAGAACCATTGAATGATTGCAATAAAAGATTGTCTTTTATTTGTTTTATGTGTCTAATTAATTACAAACCAATCTAAAAAATAATTCATATATATGTTTCACTTAATTAAGGTTGGAATGAAAGTGCCTTATTAAATCTATGATTTGTACAATAATGAACAATTCATAATTATCTTTTATACTCATTAATGAAATATGTGGAACAAGAATATTGAATAAAATAACAACTGAATTTATTATTCAAAAGAAATACTAAACGTGTTCATTCATCAAATAAAGAATCTAAAAACATAGTTTCTAAAAAGAAAAAAAAACTTATTAATTTCTTTCATATTGAAAATCAACTATTTCAAAATGAAAAAAAAATTGTTTTAAACTAAACAAAATAAATTTCTAAACTAATCTTTTCTTTATTTAATTGTCATCATCATTTCTTCTTCACTTTGGTTTCAATGCAACTACTATTTTCCTCAAAAGATTTATGCATCCCTGAAAACAAGAACATATGAAAAATGTTATTAGTGGCATAATTTTGAATCAAGCATTCTAAAATATTAAAGTGTTTTTTAGTAAATCTAATTTACCCCGTATTTCAAAAATTGAGCTTGTGCTATAGCATCATCATTTATCATGGTCCTCGTATGCAGTTTCAATAACCATATATCTTTCTTTAATGTCGACATGCATGGTCGATAACATGCATTGACGTGCCTGGTGATTCGATCTCATCCATTCACCATATTTTTCATGTTCATCAAAGCTAGATGAAAAACTTGGTTCCTCTGGTGGTAGATCATAGATCGTTCCATACAAGTTTTGTGTTCTGAAGGCAATATGAATCCCATTGTAATGCCCTAAACTCCAGGGACCTTTACGGTATGCCTTTTAAACAGTGCTAAACTCACTAATCGAATCATTTGGCCATAATCGTGTAACTAAGTATGATTAGCAGTTTAGGGATTAAAAATTTTGGTTATGATATAATGTTTCACTAAAACGTTTATTGTATACTTTGGGATCCCAAAAATATAATTTAAAGGTTCATTACAAGAAAATATTTACAACCAGCCTATCTAAGCAGCAAAGCAGGGTTTAACCCTAGTTCCTCTTTCAACCCTCGGCCGTGGCGGTCAAGCAGCTGCATATGTACACATCGTCACCTATGCTCTCCAACTCAAGGATGGTACAGCTTTCTTTTTCCTTTACTTAGACCACATAGCACCCGTGAATCGAAGCTTAGCAACAAAACTCAATATGCTCGTGAACAGTCATATCATGACATCAAATCATATCTGGCATGCCTAGCAAATATAGTTCTATTCAAGCATGCAAATAACCTCAGATAATGCTGGGGAATCTAGGATAAGAAATCCTGCCTTCCTGATTGGATGACTATCAAGTTAATCCTAATCAGATGAGTGATTTAACACTGGTGGTTCCATTAACCATAATGAGTGACTGACAAGCAAGTCACCACGGGGCTCAACACCCACAGCCATGCAAATGATGATCATTATGATCATACAGAGCTTATAGCCCTAAACAGATGAGTGAATATCACTTTGAGGTTCTATTTAACCATAATGAGTGACTGACAAGCAAGTCACTATGGGGTTCAACACCCATAGCCATGTGACAAAGCAGTCACCTGGGCTTTCTGGCAATGGCTCTAATCAGATGAGTGACAGACGAACAAGTCACTACGGGGCTCGGGACCCATAACCATGTGACAAAGCAGTCACGTGGGCTCAGCTCCCATAGCCATGTGACTAAACAGTCACTGGGGCTCTCTGTCCCTGGCTCTAAGTAACTAGCCTTCAGCTAGACAAACGCTTATAATTTTCATCGAACTTGAGATCGGTCCGGCATTAATGCTCATTTGAGTCATTCAATACAGATGTCGATTAGATCTAATCTTTTATCGGCTCTGTGTTCATGACGCTTATGCCGTTCTTGACTTTTTAGTCAATACCAGGTGACCAGTGCTCAGTACTACTGCGAACTTGAAAAGTAAGTCACAACTTCACAGCCAATACTGACACCATTGCCAATTCTGACTAGTTAGTCAGTGCCACGCACAAGTAAGCAATGCTACCAGGCATATATCATATGTCAAATATCCAAATATAGGGCATTCGACATGCTTACTTAACAGTTGCTAGCATAATTATGATCATGCACAAACACAGAGACTCAAGCTTTGATCAGTCTCATATTCAATATTAATGGCATGCCCTAATCATATGTTTCTCGTGCATCACATGAATCACATTTAAACATGCAACATGCATCAAGAATAACCATGCATGTCACATATGGGGTGTAGTTTTCTTACCTTTGGTCCAAGCACAGGTTACCAATAAATGAGCCACAAGCACAATCCTGATTCCAAGCCCATAGTGATAACCTAGTCACAACCAGACTATAAAACCTCATCAAAATGAGTAAATAAATACTTCCGAACCCAACCCAAGCCTCCGGGACGACAAATCCCACTCAACTAGGTAGTAGGATCGATCCCAGACCCTTAGAGTTAAGTTCCCATGACAAAAACACAATTCTGGCAACTTTTTCCCTTAAGGGCTATGGCCTTCCATGCCGCGGCGCGCCCCCCAGACAGAGCCTCCTCCTCCTTCAGCAAGCTTGGGCCGCGGCCCAACCTCGAACCAGCCATTTTTCCTCGTTTTCTCCTTTTTAAAACCTTCCAAAAACCTATCCAAACATCTCCAAATCCCAAAATCAAAGTTCCCAAACACCCCCATGATCCAAAACCAACAAAACCCAAGCTCCAATTCAATCAAAAACTCATCAAAACACAAAGTCCAATTCAAGCTTAAAAACTTTAAAAAACTTAGAACTTAAAACTTGGATTACCTTCGATTAAGTTGTTTCCCAACTAAATCCTCCGGCTAATATGCTTCTAATCTTCCCTAGGATCGCTATACCTCGATCCTCGCTTGAATCCGAGTCCTAGAACTCAAGTTCCTTCGAAAATGCGATCGGGAGACGAATATGGAACTTTGAAGGAGAGAGAATGTTCTGAACGTTCTTTTTATTTCTTAAAAGGTTACTTCAAGCTTAAGTAGCCTCAAACAAATCCCAACGCTCGGGGTCTCGAAAACGTCCCCGGGGGAAAAATAGTCAAAACCTCCAGAATTTCCCCCTGATCTTACTAACTCCCAATTTATCATCAAAAATTTATTCCCATTACCCAATAACCCAGTAATGCTCTAAATGTTATATTATTTTATAATATAGTGTAATATTATATTATATTATAATCTAATATTTTAGATTAAATAAATGTGACAAAGAGTGTCACATATTGTAACATATAATAGAGAGTTACAATATTTAGATATATGAGATATATCCAAATAATGTAACATATTTGGTGTTACAAATTTGTAACTTCCAAATATTACCATTTCTTGTGTAAATTTGGTGTTACACAATATTGAGATGAATTTCATAAAGCCATATGTGAAATGGTTGTTAGAGATATGATTCTAACCCTAATAGTGTGTTTTGGGAGTTACAAAATCATTTAGGAGGGTTTGGAACCATTTGGAAAAACAGCACATTTTCAAGTGCTGAAACTGGACTGTGGCCGCGGCCACTGAATGATTGTGGCCCCGGCCTAGGGGACAGAGGGCAGTGGCCACGACCACTGATGTCCCTGGTCGCGGCCATAGGTGTATTTCAAGCCAATTTTTCAGTTTTTTTCCAAATGTGTTGAACGGTTCCAAAAACCCAAATAACTCCCAAATCTCAATTTTAATTCCATATTAATCCAATTAAACATTGGTAATAGCCATGGGGGTTGGTGGAATTTGAAATTCAAAGGGTGTCTCTAAACTCTATAAATAGGATCCTATAGCTCACTTGAAAGACACAACATTTCTATCCATTAGAGCACTTGGCTAGAAACACCTTGAGGCTTGATAATTCCATAAAGCATTTCCTATAATCTGTGAGAGATCCCTTAGTGCTTGAGTTAGGGGGAAAAAAGCTTTTGGACAAAGGTTTCAAACCTTGTTCAAGTTGGTGATCCCCAACACTCTTCACTTTGGTAGTGTGAGTGAGAGTTGTTTCTATTTAGTTTGTTTGTTCTTTCTTTCTACTCTGTTTATCTTCATCTTTATATTCTTCTCTTTTGTTTATTTGTATTTCTTGTTTTGAGTTGTAATATTCTTTTCTTTATTTCAAACTGTTGACCCTGATTTTGGCCAACTGACACGGAGTCAATTATGCTTGATGTGGACAAATACGTTGAAACGAATGTGATGACAAAAACAATAAAGAAGACAAGAGTTTATAGTGGTTCAGCCCCAGGATCTGGTAATGACCTACGTCCACTTGAACTTTTATTGATATAGTATTCAAATAAGTGATCAAAGAACTAGGGTTCAATGAGTTTCACCAACCTTTGAAGAACAAAACAATCTCTCAAATATGATAACCCTAAACTCAGATAATTAGAAAGCCAAAAGTCCCTTCCTTGAGCTATCTTTCTCTATTTATAGGCTCAAAGGGGGATTACATTAATTTGTTACAGATATTCTTTCCTAAATAATCGGATACTCATAAAATCATGGGAGTCAATCTCGGGATTGACTAAGATCTTTATAAAATTATCATGAGACACGCGGAACCTGCGACCATACTGGTCGCAGGTAAACTTCAGCTGCCTCTTGCTTGCAATGTCTATACTGATCGATACCCTAGCAGAATTCTGCCAGGTGTCAGCCACGTGTCCAGAAATCACTTGCCATGTCATCCGTGCCTGTTTTTGGATAACACAAACACCTTTACTTTACTTGTAATATTTTGCTTTGAGTTGTATTTTTCACTATTCTATTCTTCTTCTCTTCTACTTGTTCTTTAGTTTATTTGTATTTTCAGTTATAGAGTTGTAACCTTATTCAATCAATCAATATTTTTTTGTAATATTATTGTATAGAGTTGTAATATTCTTACCTATTTCCATTGAGACAAAATAATTTTTTCTAACACTAAATACCCCTTAACTCACTCCGAGTCAAGTATAAATCCCATTGTGACTTTCCCACTAGCTTACCTCCTAGGATCGTCTTGTGTTGAGTAACCCTAGCATAACCAAATAATATTGAAGCACCACACACATATCAAATATATGCCAAAAATGCCCGAAATGGCCAAAATATGAAAATCACCCAATTAATCAGAAATGAGTTCACATGCATAATAAATGCACCTAAACATGCATATAATCATTTAATAGCATAATAAATCAATTATGGCCCTCCTGACCTCCTAATCAAGGTCCTAAACCTTATTAGGAAATTTTGGGCATTACACCCATCGTACCAACCTCTCATGTGGTTAAGATTAAATGGAATCATTTCCAAGAGTTTGTCAACGAGGTAGGTTTGATTTCTCAAGTTTTCAAGTACATGATTAGGATTAACTATTGTTGCTGGAAATAAATAAATAAAATATAATAAATTGGAACATATATAATAAATATCGGGTTTTATTTGGAAAAGTAAATATGATGCATGAATGCGACATATAAAAACACATAAAAATATTTACTAATCCACGATAAACTAATTTGAAAAGTTAATGGACCGCCTTAGGATATGTCAGACTAACTCCAAATTAATTTTGAGACAAATCTCAATTTCATAAGTGAAAACTTAAAAACGTCTTTTTCTCTTTTGACTTATGAACTACTGCTAGTTTGGTCAAGATGCACTAGTCGTGCTCGAAAGCCTAAATACACCTTTGGAGTGTAACCCATTATTTTCAATCAATGACTTAACTCAATAGTGTGCATTAGGGTCAGTCAAACTTGAAATACATCACTAATTATATTCTCATAAGAGAAGTCAACCTTGAGCTAAAATAAACGTATTTAGAATCCTTTCCTTAGGGAGGCGGCAAATGGAGGCGACACAAGGCCCTTCCTATGCCTCTTGGTGTTCAACCAATAATGGAGACCATGAGACTTATTGTCATAACTCCCTTTCCCACTCACTATTTTTCAAAAAGTGTGTTTTTCACAAAACCAATATTTTTTTGAATTTAGTTGTAAAAATAAATTTAATTATTTTTACCAAATGATATTCTATTAATTACTAATCTAATTAAGCAAAACCAAAATCAAAATTGTTCTCTTAATTCTAATTCTAATTTTTCTTTAACTAAGAGAATATCATTTTTATTTTAATAAAACATTTTCATTAAAACAACAAATTAAACAACTTTAATTTTGATTTATCATCTTAACTGACTAAATTTATTATTATATGAATTATCATATATAAACATATAACAAAAATATAGGATGTTCATAATAGGATGTTTCTACACGAATCTAATGCATGCTAGTTGCATACTGTGTGGGTATATGAATGGTATGTTATAATGCATGACAAAATATTAAACATTTTAATCACGTTCAAACATTTAAAATAAATAAAATAAAAGCGGGTATGGTAACTTTTGGGTATTTCTAGAAAAATTACAACACTTTAAAAAATATACATAAAAAATATATCCTAGACTAACTTAAGGCTTGATAAAGAACACTTTGATCTTGATCCTTGAGATGTAGTCTTATTGAGCCAATGCCACCCATTTTCCATATCCATTTTGAATTATACAACTTTTTAATTATTTTAAACAAACTTTTAAAATAATTAAACTTTGGGTTTTAACACCCAAAAGTTTCTAAGGCCCAATTTGAATTTGGGTAATTTAATTCAAAAATAAAATTAAACAATGTAATTTTAATAAATTAAAATTCAAGATAATTTTAATTAAAACAATTTTAATTATGGAAGATAACAATTAAAACATTTTAATTGAGGTAAATAATCACCATCATTTCAATTAAAGAAATTACCAAATTAAAACTATTTTAATTCAATTTTCTGATTTTTAATTAAAAGAATAATTAAAATTATATTTATGGTAACAACACACTAGGTGTGTACCATGGGGCGGTGGAAGTTGGTGGTCTGGCAGTGGAGGAGCGGCTAGCCACAGCTGAGATGCGTAGGGGAGCGGCTGGGCAGCAGGGAGCGCGACTGCCTGGGCGCAGCTGCTGGGCATAGTAATGGCTGGGGCGCGGGCTTGGTTGGGATGCACACACGGGTTGGCTGGCGTAGCTCGTGGCTAGGCTCGAGCTCGGGGCTCGGGCCACCACATAATTTTTTAACCCATAATTTTTAAACAAAAAGTTACAAAAATCCTATGCCCCAAAAGCACCATAATAAACAACCCTTAAGAATCTATCATCATGAAAATAAACATCCATCCATTCAAACATATATCACATATAATATAAAAATGCATATAATCCCACACAACAATTAATAATATGTATAGATTAATGACCTGCTCTGCTACCAATTGTTGGAAAACCATTCAGAGCACGCAGCGAAAACTTTGCATGGTGGACCCATTGTTGTTTATGAACAACAAAACACCAACAATAAAAAAAATACATTAATCATATAAACAATTTATATGACCAAGAAAACAATCCATAAATATTATCATACAATACTATTAATAATGCAACAAATATGTATATAAATATACAATATATTTATATAGAATATATAAACACAAAAATCAAGAACATAAACTTTTACCTCTTGAAGCCTATCAAGTGTCCTTGAGTCTTTTTGTATTTTTAACGATCTTCCTATCCAAAGCTTTGAGCACTCAAACCACGATCTTCCGGAGTGTTCTCTACACCTCAATATTTGTGTGAACACATAGAGAACATGAGTTTGTATTTTAAGAATCACAAGTATTTCTCAACACATGAGAACTTGGATTATGGGCTGAGAAAGACTATAATAAAGAAGAAGAAAGAGAGAGTTTTTGTCTAACAAAAAAAAACTCTGAGAAGTATTCTAAATTGTGAATTGTTGTGTGTTTTCTTTCCTATCTGTGTATATTTTATCTTCTTCTTCTATATCATATATATAGAGAATCATATTACCTTATTATTCATAATAATAATAGTAATATAAATATATCATAATAATGATGATAGGATTAGATTTTAGATAAATATTTAACCTACCAAACTTGAAAAACTATTTTCAAATTATTAAATAATTAAATAAATAAAATAAAAACTACACATATACAATATCTGTATAGTGGTACACGTATGGCACTGTCCTTGGACTGTGTCAGGCGTGTTCTGCTATTCACTTTTCAAGGATTTTGTAATTTTCTTTTATTTAATTATTTAACTAAATCAATATCCCACAAAAATAAGGTATTTATTTTTTTAAGTAAAAGATGACAACCATATTTCAAAATTTAAATTCAAAATTCAAAATTAAAATTGATTATCATCATTATCATCATCTTTTAAAATTAAATATATCAAAAAATTATTTTTAACTTATCAATTTTATTTTCTCCCACTCAAATAAAATAATTAATTTCAAAAATTAATTTATATATATATGGAATTCGAAAATTTATATATTTAAATTAATAAATATATTTTTGAAATCAATAATTAATTCTAAATTAATTATTCAACCTCAATTATCATATAATTGCATACTTGACCTGAAGAATAAAATTCTTCTCAAATTTCCAAAATACAGTTATACTCTTGTATCAACTCTTACATTGGTATGGTGTTAGTAGAGCCACCCTGGGGACCTATGGACCTATAATATCAAACTCCAATAAATATTACATTATTAATCAAAGTTCTTTGATTAAATAATTATATTTATTAATCTCATGATTACTCCACTAAAAATATGAAATTGAACTTTTGATAATTATAGACATATATTTACTGAGTACTTTATAAAGATTAAAGTGTCCATTGATATAATCATTACGCACAACGTTAATCCTCTATTAATGGTTCATAATTAAAAAGGAATAAAATTACAGTTTTACCGTTTTACCCTTTTATCTATATCTTGTTCCTAGATATAAATAAAAGGGTACTCTAGGAACAAGATATAGATAAAAGGGTAAAACGGTAAAACTGTAATTTTATTCCCTTTTAATTATGAACCATTAATAGAGGATTAACGTTGTGTGTAATGATTATATCAATTGACACTTTAATCTTTATAAAGTGTAACAGTGTTTAAACAAGTATTAACAAATCACTTCTGGCTAGTTCTACATACTCTCAGCATGCAAAGTACCTCCACTAAAGTGTCCTACTACACTAGTAACCTGGATCTAGGTCACATGTATTCATAATACTAGTAGACCGTACTAGCAGTAATTAATCTAAAGATTCCATAACTTTATTTTACCGCGAACTATTTAAGTTTGTTATCTTAATCTTGATCCTCCCATACCAATATGAGATTAAGACCACATAGATAAACTTTAGAATTTTATGATATTCACCTAATATTATCATATAATATCAAACATAGTCTACATATAAAATAATTCAATTCAATTATTTATTTCATTTAAAATATTTGTGGACTACAGTTGCTTTAATTGCACTATTCCCAATAGTTTTTGCCCAACTTATTAATTAGAAACAAATTTTCTAATTAATTTATTTAATTAAAACTAACTTTTAATTAAATAACCATTTTTTTCATCTTTTTAATTTAGTTGAGTTTAAATAATTATTTAAACTTAAGATATTAAAATATCTTAACCAACTAAAAGATATTTTATTTTCTAATAAAATAAAATAAGATAATTAAACTTTTAAATTAAAATAATTTAAAAATTAATTAAATAAAAGATATTTTTAAACAACTTAGGAATTAGGGTTTGGGCACCAAAATGTTTCCCTAGGAAACCCTAGGGCCAACGGCATGGTGAGCCTAAGGCTCGGGATGGATGTCTGTCGTGAGCTAGGACACATGGGCCTGGGCGCGCATGACATGTGCACGAGGGTAGGGAGCCAGAGGCCCCCGTGTGCATGAGCTAGGTGGAGACATGGGCGCGCATCATTGGGGTGAGTAGGGGCGCACGCAGGGGAGGGAGCATGGAGGCTCACGCGCGCATGCGACAACTTCGGCTAGTGCATGCGTCTCAGCCTTGTGGCCGAGGGGCTTTGGCTACTGCCATGGTGGCTGGTGGCTCGGGTCCCTCCAATTTTCTTTGTGTACAGATTTTAAAATACATATTTCTCAAAATAAATTTACAAAAAATCCTATGCCTTTTATGGCTTACACAAGATCTAGAAAAACAATAAAATTCCCAACCCATTAGCACCATATAATTAACGATCCGTCATTCAACCACACATTCAAAAAATATATTCATCAATTCAATATACATATCAACATACATATAACAAATGCAAGAAACCCACACAGTATTTGATAGATATATGTATAGACTACTCTGGTACCAATTGTTGGTATTAAATGATCAAATCAAAGGTACATAGCGGAATATATGGACCTATTATAATAAATATTAATACCAGTCACGATCATATACATATATAAATATTAAATCACATACAAATAGATCAGAGATTGCCTCTTGTAGCCTATCAAGTGTCCTTGAGTCTTTTTGTATAAATCAATAATCTTCCTATCCAGTGTTCTGAGATTTCACACCCTGATCTTCCAGACCAATCATCAAACACACAAAGATGTGTGTGGGCACGTAGGATTCAAAAGGTTGATTTATGTGACTCCCTAGATGTACTCAACACATTAGATCTAGGAGTTTTTGACAGAGTAAAGGTTTAGAATAGTTTTTAGGTCTAGAGAAAACTATCGCTTTAGAGAAAGAGTCTAATTATCCATTCTTTCTGAATATCACGTATATAAGATTTATAAAGATATTTAATCTAATTAAATAATCTTTATTTAATTAAAACATAATTATATATTTTCATTTAATTATCTATTTAAATCATATTTAAAAAGAATAATTAAATAAATGATTAAACAAATTTATTTGAAATTCAAAATTCAAATCCCAGAGATAAAAATCTCTAATGTTAGGCGCCACACACTGTAATGTACAGTGTGTGTTGCCCAACTCTATTAGGGTTGCTCTAATTTTCTCATTTATTTATTTAATCAACTTTTAAGACAAGATATTTATCCCAACATAAATATCAGTTAATTCAAAATTAATTTTATCTTAAAATATCAGTTTTAAATTAAATAAATAAATATCATAGTATAAATAAGATATTTATTATTATCTCTCTTTGTATTAATCCAAACAAGATTAATATTAATTTTAACCTATAGTTTTGTAAAATAAAAACTATATAGTTAAATAATTAATTAATTCACAATTAATTAATTACCCATAATTATCAAATAATTATTTTCTTGCCCTGGAAAATTAATTTCTTTGTGATTTAGTCTTTCTCTTAAAAAAATCTTTCTTTTGACATCCTTACCCTTGACAATGTAGGACATAGGTGATTTGGGGACCATGGACCTATAATACGAAGATCCAATAAACCAGATTATTAATTAAACTCTTTAATCTAATAATGTTATTTATTAATTCCATGATTACTCCACTATAAATATGAAATTGCACTCTAAGTATTTATAGAATTATATTTGCAGAGTTTTCTCTAGTAGTCCATTGCTATAATCAATATATGTAGTTATGTCCTCCATTATTGGTTCGTTAATTAGAGCTGGTCAAAATTACCATTTTAACCTTCTAATTACCTCTTGATCCTTAAGTACCTTTAACTAACTAGTGAATAATTAATCTATAATCTAATTATCGATTTGCGCTCAATAACTATTCAGTTCCAGAATCAACCCTTAAGGGAACCAATATTCGATCCATTAGGAAAGCATGGATTCTAATATTGTAATTCATGTTCCCAGCCATCCATGATATTGAATCTCCAAAACAAAAGTCATTAGCCTCATTATTCTAAGAGACCTTAACGAGTGAATCAAAAGATCCAATAAACATAAACAGGAGTTCATGAATACTCAGGATTTAAATTGATCTACAAATGATCATCTATTATGACAAGAGTTAAATCTTTATGTCAAACAGCAAGTTTATAAAGGCAATTAATTCTCATCGGCCCTATCATATATAATTTCTATTATATACAACACATTTACTAAGATGTTCATCCACATCAGTAATCTGAATCTAGATTACTTGTATCTCGTATGCTTAGCAAACCGTACTAGTAACCATTCATTAAAGATTCTTTACTTTAATATGAAACTAACTATTTTATTCATTATATATGATTTTAATTCTATCGTACTAATACAAGATCATATTCTCATGAATGAATAGAGAATTTTCTTGATATTATTATATAATTAATTCAAACAATAATTATAACATTTAAATATAATAAGATTGTACTTTTATTTAAAACCAATAAAATTACTTTACATGCTTTTAGGGCATTAATCCTCACAACCTATATCCTATTACCCGATGACTTAAAAAAGAAGCCATTTTTACCAACTCCTTACCAATTTTTTGCGCAAACTGATCTCTACCCATCAAGATTGTGCACCCTATGGATCAACAAACTTCTACATATAGTGAACATATCAACCAGGGAAGTTTTTTTTTTCTTTTTCATGCATAGAAACGGAAAGAACCGTATATAAAAAAAAAATAAGCAAGGTTCAAAGAACTTACACAAGGCCGATCTTGGGAATGAAGAGACCGTGGATTGGAAAATTGAAAGCAGGAATGAAGCGATGGAACCAAACGAACCAGAGGTGCTTTGCTTTTTTTGCTTGGAAAACATGCAAGGGCTTAGGAGTTGTTGTTCATGTTTTTCTATCCTAAGAACTGAAAGGAAAAAGTGAAAATGAAGAAGGTGAATAAGGGGTTAAAATAGGAAAAAAGGTGGAATTAAAATAGCAATATGAGCCATTGATTTGGGTTAAAACGCGATCCAATAGATCACGTTTAAACTCGACAACCGACTGAAAAAAAAAAAGGGGAATAGGAAAGAACGTATGCAGAAAGAGAGTACTCAAGTACTCTTAGCATCCATCCTTGTGTTGACACGTGCCCACACTCGAGTGTGGTAGTGTAACTCCTTAAACTCCAGGGACTGTTACGGTGTGCATTTTAAACAGTGCTAAACTCGCTAATTGAGTCATTTGGCCATAATCGTGTAACTAAGTATGATTAGCGGTTTAGGGTTAAAATTTTTGGTTAAGTTATAACGTTTCATTAAAACGTTTACCATATACATTGGGATTCCAAAAATATAATTTAAAGGTTAATTACAACAAAAGATTTTCAACCAGTCGACCTAAGCGGCTAAATAAGGTTTAACCCTAGTTCCTCTTTAAAGATGTACACATCGTCACCTAAGCTCTCCTACTCAAGGATGATCCAGCTTCCTTTTGCCTTTACTTGCACCACATAGCACCCGTGAGCCGAAGCTCAGCAAGAAAACTTAATATGCGTATGAACAAGTAATAACATGTTACTAAGTAATAACAGGCATGCCTAGTAGTAATAACCTACTCATGCATGCAAGCAGGTACAAATACATGTTTGTGAAATCCTGCGCTCTGAGTAGATGAATAATAAGTCCCTCGCTCTGAGGTAGATGACTAATAATTCTCTCTGAGGTAGATGACTAATAAGTCATTCCTTGACCAGTTGATTAATAAGTCACTCTCTAAATAGATGACTGATAAGTCCATCTCGGTCAGATGACTGATAATTCCATCTCGGTCAGATGACTGATAAGTCTATCTCGGTCAGATGACTAATAAGTTTATCTCAGTTAGATGACTAATAAGTCTATCTCGATTAGATGACTAATAAGTCTACCTTGGTCAGATGACTAATAAGTCTATCTCGATCAGATGACTAATAAGTCTATCTCGGAGGTCCCATACCCTCCAAGCCATGTGACTTGTAGGTCACCTTAGCCTTTCCAGCTTTGGCTCTAAGTAACTAGCCTTTATACTAGACAAGCGCTTTTAGTTTTCATCGAACTTGAGGTCGGTCTGGCATTAATACCCATGACGAGTCATTCAATGCAGATGTCGATTAGATCTAATCTTGATTGGCTTGCGTTAAATACGCAACAACTGTCCTTGACTTATAAGTCAATGCCATATGACCAGTGCTCGGTACTACTGCCGAACTTGACTAGTAAGTCACAGCTTCACAGTCAATATTGACACCAATGCCGATCCCTGACTAATAAGTCAGTGCTTCCTCAATGAGGTAATGTAAGCAAACATATATCATATGTCAAATATTCAGATAAAGGCATTTAGCATGCTTAATCAATAATCAGAAGCATAATTATAATCATGCACAAATACAGAGACTCAAGCTCTGATCAATCTCAGTTTCAATATTCATGTAATGACCCAACTATTTCTAAAACTTAGATCATTAACCCTACTAGACATAACTACTACTTTGAAGAGAACATACATGAGAAAAATTCAAGACTTTATTGAAAACTTTAAAATAATATTTGTAATACATAAATACATAAATGAGCTCATTGTTTTAAAATAAAACATAACTTTAAATGAAATTGTTTACAATGCTAAATGCGGAAAATACATAAAAATGTAATTTAAAGAGACTGAAGAAAAATAACGTCATCCTCGAATCGACACACAGCCCATTCACTCCATTCACCTGAACACACACACCAAGCTTCCAAGAATCCTTCCGCCTATGTATCTATTTTCCTGCATCACACTAAAAAGAAAAAGGAATGAGCCTAATGCCAAGCAAGGAAAATCTACCAACATATATAACATCAAACGTAAACATAAGATCATAACAAAACATACACTATAAAACATATATCTCAACTATAACCCATGTACATGGTGAAGATTGGGGTTTGCTAGCTAAGCAACTATAAGCTTCAAAATACAATGAGGTTTGCTAACTAAGCAACAATGAGCCCCAAGAACATAAAAGTGTTGGGGTTTGCTATTTAAGCAACTATAAGCCCCAAAACATATATACTATAACATATCATAACATAACATATTATAGCATAATCATAACATACAAGCATATAAAATCTATCCTATTTTCCTTACCAAAACCGAGATTTTTGAGAACAAATGCAGGACTTGGAACACTCCTAAAACCAGTAATGAAAATGATGAGTATTTCTAAAGGGTAATAAGTAATTGTGGAAACTAAACCTTCAAAGCAAAACTTACCAAGGAAGATCTTTAAGTTTCAAGAGCCTAGTCAAAATCCAATATCAAAAGTTAGGATCTGAATAAAAGGACTAAAGAAAACTAAAGAGTTTTAAAGAATTGAACTTAAAGAATAAGAGTACCTTAGTTGACCTTATGGATTGGTCTAACTCCAATACCGAAATACACTAAACCTCACTTCCCAAGTATTTTATAAAGCTTAAGAATGGTGAAGCTTTTTCCCAACCCAAGTGTTTATCACTCTATGGTAGTACTAGCACCTTGGAGTCTGATCACAGCTGAAGGGTGAGTGAAAGGGCTGGGTACTAGGTCCTATTTATAGAGTTCTAGGAATAAATATCTTATTTTTGGCTTTGAATAAAAATAATGAATAAAATTGAAAATAATTGAATATTCGCCAATCAGAGGCTGAAGACTCGGTCAAAACTATCCAGGGGCAGGTCTAAGGAGTCAAAGCTTATTTTAAAAAATTAAAAAAAAATCTACTAATGGCGATATATCGCCCTTATGTGGCGATATATTGGCTCTACCCTATTCTTGAGCCTCCGTTCGTACGATCGTGCAACGTCAACGTGTTTTCCGTATTCTTCGTCAGGCGATATATCGGCTTCCAGCTGCGATATATCAGCATACGTGAATATTTTAAACACGTAATTTCACTTTTTCAGCATAATTAAGGTTGGATAACTACTTTGACTGAGTCAAACTACGACCCTAACAGTTTCTGGTGAAGATTAAAGCTTATATTTCCTTATTTTATCATTAAAATACTAATTCCATAATAATCATGCTTATGACAAGTGTCATATTCTTATTGGCTCCATCTAAACCTTAGATTATAATAAATATCATATTTATGACTAGAAATATTAATCAAACCTTGTGTTATAATTAATATTCTGAAACTATAGGTTAAACTTATAAAATCCATAACTATTGCTAGGAGTTTTCAACTAAGTCCCGATTTGAACCAAAATCCACGAAATCTAAAATACTACAACTACTACTAACTAGCTAACTAAGTAAACATTCTGGGACTCTACAATTCATGCCATGACCTAATCTCATGAATCTTATGCATCACATGCATCAAATACTGGGTGCAGTTTTCTTACCTCTAGTTCGAGCGAGAAATAGCAAATGAGCGACCCTTGAGAACGATTGATCATTTGATTCTTTAACGGTCACCTAGTCATAACCAAATATGGGATTCCATCAATAAAATCAATAAATAAAAGGTTTCCGGACCAAAACCTAGCCTCCAGGGCATCGAATCCTACTAAACCGGGTAGTAGGAACAATCCCGAGGCCTAAGGTTTGAGTTCCCATGATCAAAACACTACTTTGGCCACAAATGCCCTCAAGCGCCGCACCTCCCCAAGCGTCGCGACCCCCAGCCAAAATAGAGACGCTGACCTCAAGCACCTGCCCCAAGCACTGCGGCCCGCCTCCCCAAGCGCCGCTGGCCTATGGCCTTTCAGCACCACTCTGCTTCTTCATCAAGCTTAGGCCACGATGCTCTAGAACAGAGCCGCGGCCCCACCCAAAACCCAGCCAAAAACCCCTGTTTTTCCCCTTTGAACTTATCTCAAAACCTTATTAAAACACTCCCAATATCACAAAGCAAAGCCACCAACTATTACCACAACTTGTCCATCATATAACCAACAAAACCTAAGGCTTAAACCAATCAAAACCTCATCAAATTCCCATTCCTATGGTCAAAACTCCAACCTCAAAACTAACACAAAAAACTGAGTAAAGAACTAGAAAATTGAACTAAAACCTTATCTTAAACTGGAATTGAATCCTCTTCAATGGCTGAACACAAGCCTAAACCCTTAAGCCTCAATTCCCGAGCTTGAACCCTAAACTAGAGCTTCAAAAATCCAAAGGAAGGAAGAGGGAGAAGATGAACGGGAGAGGAAGAAGAAGTGCCCTATTTTCTTAAGCTTTCTACAGCTTCTCAAATGATATATATCATTTAGGGTCAAAAGACTAAAATGCCCCTAGGCTTATCTTCTTTCCTTAACAGCCCCCAAGGGTAAAATAGTCATTTCTCATCTAATCCCGCTAATCATAATTAATGTCCTCAAGTTCCAATTATTCCCAATATTATCAAATACTAATAAATCACATCCCATTACCCTTTAATTCCCAGTAATGTTCTAATCACCAAATTACCTCGAGACTCACCCCGAGCCCCAAAACTAACCCCGTTATGACCAGACCGATAACTTGCATTCAAAAATCGTCTCATGCTGAATGGCTCGAAAAAATCCACATATAATTTGGTATTATTCACAATTCACCCACATGCATGAAAATGCACAATTACGCCCTCAACGGGACAAATTACCAAAATGGACCCATATGCATGCATTTATCATCATATCATAATATAATTCACATAAACATGCATATAATCATTTAATAATATAATAAATCAATTATGGCCCTCCCAGCCTCCTAATCAAGGTCATAAACCTTATTAGGAAATTTGAGGCATTACAGGTAGATGGCACGTTTTCTGAAAGTAAAGTTCAAAAGTTTCCTTCTCATAGGATTCGAACCAACACTTTTGAGGGGGGGAAATGTTACACCCAAATTTTGAGAATAAAAAAAAAAAAAGCCTCAAAATGTAGGCTCGTAAAGTGTAAGCTCGGGATTAAAAAGTATTAATGTTGCACTTGTACAAATTGTCATGAAGTTTTAGAACTACGTCATCAGCAATCGAGCATGAGTTGCAGGCTCGAAGGCAACAAGAGTCCCCTCCAAAAGATGACCTCAAAAGGCCAATCAAGCAAGGAGGTAGTGACAACTGGAAAGATGAGCTCAAAGCTACATGTGATCTCGAAGACACGTTTTATTAATACATGGAGATGCTATTAGGAAATCCCTATATTCAGGGGATTTAGTTCAAACAGTGTAATCAACTTTATTGTTTAGGGATATTTATTTACAATAAATGCGATTTATTGTATTTAATTTACGAGATTTGTTGTCCCAATTAAAACCCGATATGGGTAATGCAATATCCCTAAGATTAAGGGAGGATTCTTGTAACCAAGCCTATAAATAGTCTGAGAATGGTCATCTGTAGGGGGACACTATTTTGTACGAAGAAAGTCTATGTGAAATTGCTCTAAAAAAGCGACCTCAATAAAAGTGACGCGTGGACGTAGACAGATTTTAACTGCTAAATCACATAAAAAAATTTGTTCTTCTTTTCTTGCTAAATTATACAATTGCTTAATTGCTCTTGTTTTTAGTTGAATATTTTTTGTTGTTGTTTTTTAGTATATTTTTGGTTGATGCAATGTGTTCGTGTTTAGTTGATTTGCATGTATTATTTTATTACTGTATTGTTGTTGGGTTGCTGTCTAGTTGAGTTTAGGGTTCTTTTTCAACAATGTATTACTATGGGCTTGATGTCTAGTTGAGATTGTATTTTTGTAATTATGAAACTTTAAAAATCATATTTTGAAAACTTGAGTTAGTAAAATTGAAAAGAAAAAAACTTTAGGAGTCGTAAAAAATGTAAAAAAAAAACATAAAAAATGTGTATTTATGAAAAAACTCCTAACGAAATGGTCTTAAATTTGAGTCAATTGGGACTTAAATTGAAGAGACACATTATGAGCCCAATCCACATGGTGTGGTCGGCCATGATGGTGGGTATTTACCTTTTACTTACAATTAATTAAGTTAATAAAATAAGCCCAATGTTGTGTCTATAAATGAATGTTATAGCTAGGGTTTTCAAGACACTTTTGGGTAAGTGTTCAATTATAGAAAACCTTAGAGTTTATACTCTTCTAGCCCCTCTCTCTTCTTCTCCTCTAGATTTCTATCTCATGTGTTGAGAAAATTTCTCATACTAGATAGGCTTGATCAAAGATTGACAAGCAAGATTGTGGTTGCATTTTGTATAGTGTTTTATTTCTTAACAATTTCTTGTAATCAGAAAAGGACAAAATGATAGAGAACTAAAAGAGTGGGATCTCATTAGTTTGACTACATATAAGTAAGTAATTTACTTTGTCTCTGTGTTTATAATTTATTTTCAATAAAAGCATGTTCTAGGAATTCTATTTATGTTTTGATTAAATGAGAAACCACCTAATAATAAACAATATTCGATATGTTTTTCCTACACATTAATACATGAATTTTTAGATTGAACAAAATAGGAAGGAGGAAAAAATTGTCTTGTTGAAGAAAGTAGAGATGGCCAACTTTGTTAGTTGTCCTAATCATTTTCCTCGGTTTTGTTGCCTTTATAATGCAATTAGAATGTGAGAATGAGATTGAATGGTTAGTATTTTTAATAAAGATAGGCACCGAGAATAAGTTGAACCTAATATCATGGACATGTAATACATCAGATAAAAAAAGATTAGCATTCAATTGGACATAACCAGATTGAGAAACTGTAACTAGTAAACCATTAGATAGAGTAAAAGATTTTCCTACAAAGTTCTCATGGAATGAAGTAAACAAGTTTTGTCAAAGCATAAGTGGTGAGTAGCACCACCATCAACTACAAAAAAAATCAGGAAAAGCAATTGAATCACTAGAGATGTTGGAAACCATCTGTTGGAATTCATTGTGAGATTGATTTTGTTGAATTCGCTGGAGTTGGTGACTGAGTAAACTAATCAATCCCTGGATGGAAGAGTTTGAGTCGGATGTAGAAGCAGTAGGGCCATTGAAGGTGACCTGATTCACAGAAGGTGTGTGAGAAGCTTCAGTCTGTCTTCGATTACCATAATCAGGAAGGAATCCATGGAGAAAATAACATTTCTCTTTGAAATGCCCTGGTTTTTGGCAGTGAGTACATGTTGAGCACATTTTCTTGTTTCTTGATGTAGAAGTCGTATTGTGGTGCCTGTAGAATCAGTGGTGACAATCAGACTTGAAGAGTGGGAAATAACAATTCTTGTTGAATAACCATGGATAAAACTTTAAAAAGATAAGGAAAATGTTCAATTAGTAATATCTGAGCCCTAACAACATAAAAATCAAAATCAAGATTATCAACATAAGTTGGACAGGTACAAGGAGTTCGAGGTCGAAGCTCTTGTATTTCATCCCAGATGGCTTTCAGTTTAGTAAAATACATAATTACAGAGTCATGACCTTGATGAAGGTTGATAAGAGAAACACAAAGCTCAAATATCTTTGGACCATTTCCTTGATCGAATCGGTGATTTAGTTCGCTCCACATGGTTGCTGAATTTCAAGATACATGATACTGCTCTTGATTTTAGGAGACACGGCGTAGAGAATTCAACTCATCACAATCTGATTGCATCTAAGCAATAATTTAAAAGAGGACCATTTGCAGGAGGTTGAGAAAAAGTGTTGTTGATGAAGGAGACTTTCTGTTCTTAGCCCCAATTGAGATTCTGAAGTTTCTTCTCCATCCTTCAAAATTTTGCTCTGTAAGTGGAGGAGAATCCAGTATGAGACCTGGGTAGTCACTCGAACCCAAGAAATAAGGGTTGGTGGCATCTTCATGGACATGAGATCTTGATTGTCTAGAGTTGAAGATAAATTTGGTGCAGAAATGTGAGCACCATTGCCGACAGAGCTTGACAGAGGTGGAATACCATTCCCGATTGAGCTGGGCGAAGGAGTGTCGATGGAGCTTGACAGAGGCAGAATACCTTTCATGGCTGAGCTTTGCGGAGGATCACCATCAGAGCTTGACACTGGTTGAACGCCATTTCTAACTGAACTTGGCAGAGATTGAGAGAAGGTCTTGTTCGAGTACGAGTCATTTTCTTCAATGGTTACTTTCTTATGACACTATACTAGAAGTAAAGCCCTTTTTTTTTTTTTTGCCAAAAAGAAAGTAAAGCCCTTTTTATTTATTGAAGAAATTGTATTCTAGTTCAGAATGAAAATTACAATTCAGCATATATAAGCTGTTGGAATACCTGGGTAAAATTGGAAAAACCAAAACAACTTAATGAATAAACTTAACCAAACATAATATTACGGGATGTTTGTTTTGAGAAGTTAAGTTACTTTAGAAAATATAGAGAGATTTATGATAGAGGTAATATTAAACTCTTGTATATAAAATGGTTCATTTACTCTTAAAATATACGTGGGGCCCACATAAATTAATAAATTTACTCTTTTAAAATTTGAATCAAACATTAAAAAAAAATTAGATTATTATTCTCACATTTATTTTACCTTTTACCATACATCCTGATACATGTGTTTTTAACGGTTTATTTTATTGGTTGAACAACTAATTCTACGAATATTGATGTGTTAATGAATTGGATACTTGACAACGTTTAAATTTATTTAAATGAGTTTTTATTGGTCTACTCATTGGTATCGAAAACTGAAATAGGAAAAAACTTTTGTAAACTCCAAAAGAAAAATAATGGAACCAATTTGCATCGTTTCCATCTGTATGGCAATGTAATATCATAAGTTTTCCCCAAAATAGCTGGAATACAATGATATTCTCATGTAAAATTATAAACTATTTATTGAATTCAAATATTAATAATTAACGTGAGATATTTTAGAAAAATCAGCTATAATGGTGTAATTTAAGGGATATTATATCACATTCAAATCAATTAAAATGCGATATAATAGTAGAAAATCTAATCACCGCGTTATATTATTTTTTATACTATTTTGCTGTAATTATATCTATATATGAAAATTTCCGTAGAAGATAATGTACTTTCCCGAATAGTTTAGGAATTGTATATTTTATATAGATGTGTTTATCCAATTCGATCTTTTTAATCCTATCTAATCAAATCTAATTAAACGATGGATATGTTATTTTATTTTTAAATCTAAATTTTAATATTAAAAAAATTAACAAGTAAAAAAAATATACAAAAAAACTAGACACTATGTAGTAATAATACTAAATTAAGTTTTTACAATTGTCACATTAAGTCTTGAAATATTAAGTTTACAACATTATGTTCATTAAATTTTTATTAATAATGTGTCAAAACTAATAACTAAATTACTACAATAAACATAATATTAAAACAATAACAATAACATCTCAAAAGTGCTAAAAACTAAGAAAAAAGATAAGAAAATTAAATATATTTATAATTAATATGATATATATAAAAAGAATATAATTTTTTTAATTGTAATTGGATTTGATGGGTTCCTAATTCGATTTCCATAGTCTCATCCGTCATCCGATCTAATTCAATTAATATCCAACTTTATAAATCAAATTCAATCCAATTGTAATTTAATATCAAATATTTTGTAATTTGATTGATTCTGAGTAATTGAATTGGATTTGATTGGATGTGAGCACACCTAATTTTAAAGATGTTTACATAAAGAGATGTAGTATGTAATTTTTCCAAAAGAAAAAGGTGGAAATTACATTTTATATGGTTTTTTTAAGAAAGTTTTAAAAAATATGGCTTTTTTTTACAAGTATTATTTTATGGCTTTTGATACATTTTATTCACTTTTATGGATTTTTTCCCCATATTTTTGTATTAGGTTATCATTATGCCATATTTTGATTACTAATAATATTTTATAAAAGTAAAAGGGTAATCATGTAATTTCCATGTTATTTTAAGTATTTTAAATTGGCTATTTAGTTAAAAAAAAAAATCAGTGTTCAGTATTTTACATTTTTAAAACTTTTTAATTGGTTTCATATTATTTTATATATTAAAACATTTACTTTTTTTTTATTTACTTTTTACAAAACTGACTGATACTTTTGTTGTTTTCATTTACTTTTTACAAAAGCTTCATACCCATATGTGGCGATTTGGGGTTTTCTGCAACATTGGGGAAAACCAGCCATGGACTTGAAGGCGGGTAACCATCAGAGTTGAGTGCAGGCGAATGGAGGCCGGTGAACGAAGGCGAGTTGTGGTCTTCATAGTCATCGATCGGAGCCGACTTACTTTGGTGTACGGAGTGCTGCAGCTTCAGAGAACGGAGGTTTCGAGTGGCGAACAACGAACGACGAACTGCGATCAGAGGTTTGGTTCTTTGAAGAGTGGGTTTGAATTTTTACAGTCAAGGGGGAAGAGAAGAACATTTCATGGTTTTTGACAAATTCTAGTACTAGATTGTTATCCTCATTCCTCAACATTAGGTCAATTGTTTGCTGCTTTTTGCTTTCTGATCTCTTTGACAAGACAGGAATTGACTAATTATTTGCTTTAAACCAGGAACATAATTTGTTGATCGGGTTTTTAAATTTGAATTTTTTACTGATGATTAGTGTGAGTAGTGTGAAACATGGTGCACAATTTACTGGTTTAGATTTCTGAGTCTGTTTTAATGAGAGTGAGAGATATATGGGAAGTGGGGCTGATTGGAAGTTGATCCCAGATTCTTGATTCGTGAAAGAAAAAAATAAATAAGAGAGCTCTCTTTGTGTTTGATTATTTTCCACCAGTTTTGGGTCATGTATTTCCTTTTTATCTTTTGCGTAATTGCACTTTCATGTCTTGAATTTGCTTATGGGATCTTACAGTTGAGAATTTTCATCACCTTCCATCATTTCTTTGGGACTTTTCGAATCTAATAAGTTTGGTGCCGTCAGGGATTCTTATGGATTTGATTTGAGACTCCAACACACACGAAGTTACAGAAAGTATACTAATAGTCATAAGTATTTGCTATTTGGTTCGTTTCTTTTGTTACTAATATTGTGGTTGAAACTCAGTATTTTGAACAAGCTAAGATAGCAAGTGAAAGAAGGAAACGAACACCTTTTGTGACAGTCAGAATCCCGTGATCCGTAAGGGGAAAGACCGGGTAAGCTGTGCAATCCCACACCGCCTGGGGAATGTCAAGTGTGATGATTCTAAGACTGTGTAGGTATGGGACTACACAGTTGAAGAGGGCTTAAATGGATTGATGGGTACTACCTATATCAACAAGATGCATCTTCTTTTCGGTAGCCCATTTCTTGAGAACTCCAAAGTTAAGCGTGCTTGACCTAGGGTAATCTAGGGATGGGTGACCTCCTGGGAAGTTTTCCTAGGAAGCATGTGACTGAGGACAAAGCATGCTGAAAATACTCGTGTTGGTTTGTAGGGCCAACCATCAATCCAGGAAAGACCGGGTAAGTTGTGCAATCCCACACCGCCTGGGGAAGGTCAAGTGTGATGATTCTAAGACTGTGTAGGTATAGGACTACACAGTTGAAGAGGGCTTAAATGGATTGATGGGTACTACCTATATCAACAAGATGCATCTTCTTTTCGGTAGCCCATCACTTGAGAACTCCAAAGTTAAGCGTGCTTGACCTGGGGTAATCTAGGGATGGGTGACCTCCTGAGAAGTTTTCTTAGGAAGCATGTGAGTGAGGACAAAGCACGCTGAAAAGACTCGTGTTGGTTTGTAGGGCCAGTCGTCATTCCATAAAGCAGCCATAGTGACGTACCTTTCATGCTTGAGAGATTGTTGAGAAATCTTTGCACTAGAACTTATCTTTTTATGCATGGGAGTTTCTGAACTAGTCTAGTGATTTTGAGTACATCATAGAATGTTATAATTTATTTTCTGGCTTTATTTTTCCTTTGTTTCTAGTTCTCAATACTTAACTACCCTTCCTTGGTATGTTCTATGTTTTTTGGTGTTTGAGATTTTTTATTATTTTATTGTTCTGTTTTAGTATATATTTTTTTAATGCAGTAGTTTTTTTCCTTAGTATGTGGTTTCAATGCGATTTTTCTGTGTTTGTGTATAAATGGTTCAAAGAGGGGGGGGGGGGGGGGGGGGGGGGGGGGGGGGGATGTTGGCCCTTCTAAGTTCATTGATGAGGCTGGACCGTCAGTAAAATTGCGACGTTCTCCTCGAAGTCCTGGGGGAGGATTGAAGTATCGTGGACCTGTTATTATCGATGACACTAACAATCAAGTATTTTGGTATTTTATTTTCATGTTTTTTTTTACAATCAGGTATGTGGATGATAAAAGTAATTGGTCGATTGTTGTTTATGATTCTTCAAGAGTAGTTGATGATAGGGGTGATTTTTCCTAAGAAAAGAGAGGTGAAGTCGAGTGCTGTGGTCAAGTCTCCATACATGAAAAAGTTTGGGTCTTCTAAAGATGAAGGTAAACAAAAAAGAAAGAGGACTGTATTGGATAATGTATGTCTTTTTTCTAATGGTCTTGGTCATAATCACACTCAAGATCAAGCTTCTGAGTTTCATAGTTGGATCGAAAGTAAAGTCAAGCACAATAACAAGTATGTACAATTTGTTGTTTTTTATTTTTATTTTTGCTTTGTTGAAATTGTTTGTTTGATTTTCTAAAAATTGTTTGGTTTATTTGTTTTTTAGGTTTAAGAAATATGATGATAACAAGGTTGGACCATCAATGGATTTCACTTTCATTTTTATTGATGAGAAGACTTGGTTCTACTGTTTGTATTATCATGGACAGTTTATTGATTCATCGGTGAGTTTCTTATATTTTATGTTGTGTTTATCATTTTTTCTATTTTTTTAAATTACTTTGATGTAGTTCGATTCTATATTATGTTGTGACAGGGTAACCAGTTACTACAGTTATTTTTAATGCTATAGTGCTTTGTGTAACTGGTTCCCCAAATGTATATTTTTGATGTGCAGTTGATGGTATCTGGTTACCCAATCTTTTATAATTTGTTGTGTAGCTGATGGTAACTAGTTACCCTTTGATAGTTTGTCTTATAAGCATTTTTTTTTTAAATTCAGCATATTGATGTCATGATGTATTATTTGAGAATAAATGTTAAGTTATGAAAATGTTTGAAGATGAGAGTCTCTACTGCCGATAGTTGTTTTGGCCAAAATATTGTGTTCATGTTTAAGAAGTTTAAGAAATCAGGAAGTGGTACATTTAACATTGATGACAATTGTGTTTCTTTGAAGATTGTGAGGGGTGAGTCTTTGTTTTGCAACATTCACTGGAATCTACTTGATCATGTTCTTATGCCTGTTAATGTGAAGGCTTTTCTTCATTGGCTTTTGCTGCATTTTGACATAAAGAGGAGGTTGCTCATTGTTTATGATTCTATGTCGGGTGCAAGGCATTAAATTTTGAGTTTACCTGTGATTGAAGCATTTGCTGTAAGACTTCCTCTTTTATAAGAAAAGATTGGTTTTTATTATCGTCCTGATATAAATATTGATCTTAGTTCTTACGATGTCGTTGAGAATGGTGCTTTGGAATTGAGTATTGCTAAAGACATTCCTCAACAAGTTGAATGGTGAGTTTTTTTTTTTTTAAAGTTTGTTTATCTTGTTTGTTTCTGGTTTTGTGTTTTGTGTTTTATTTTCTTAGTTTTTATTTGTGCTTGTGTTGCGATATTTTAAGGCTACGCAAGTATACGTAATCGCTTTTGCAGTTATTCCGGTAAGACCGGTATCGTTCCCACGGAGACTGATTTATCAATTACCAAATAATTAATTTTTTATTTCTATTTGACTAATGAAAATTAGATTTGTGAATTTTTAGAACAAGAAAACAGAATTAAATAAAAATTGCAGAAATCAAATAATAACAAGAACTCAAGGATTAAATTCACCGTAAAATAATTAGGAATCATAATCTTCTTTACTATCCACTCTATTAATCTTTAATGCAATTACTACTGAAACTCTTCTCACTGAAATGATAGGAATGCAAAAGTGTAAACTATTCGAGTTAAGAGATAGAAAACTCGACCTAATGTGAATTCCCTATATTTCTATCGTCAATTCAAACAATAGGAAGCAATGAATACAGCCATAAATCACATAAACCAATTTGATACTCTCGTTCTAAATTGAAATCTATGTCTATTCAATTTTAGCATATTCAAATCTCGCTTTTCAGATTTTGACTCAAATTTATAAATCGTATGTAAAAGTTGATCAATCAATCACATACACAATGAACACAAACTAAATAGATTTCAGATGAAGAAGAAATAGGTAAATGCATTAAATCATAATAGAGTTTCAAGAGAGTCAATTAGAAAACCTAAACAGAAATTTAGTTCATGAACATGACTAAATCAAACATAAACATAGAATTTAACATAATCAAAATCAAAAGATAAAGAAAAGAACTCTAGGTTTTTGTTTCTTCTCTAGCCTCCTTGCTTAATCTGATCTCCTCCTCTAAAAACATCATTAAAGAAGCTTTTATAGACCCTAATTCATTTTTGCATGAAAAGACAAGATTACCCTTGAAAATTCCCCTAAATTGTGTTTCCGTACGGACCCTAGCGCTGGGGCGCTGAAACGTAGCGCCTAGGCGCTGTAACCCGTGTCAAAATATGCTCTCTGATTCTCGGCAGCGCTGGGGCGCTACTTTGCACAGAATAAAACTGACTCGTTTTGAACAGCCTGCAGCGTCAACTCATCGTATTTTGATCATAACTCCTTGAATATAACTCCGAATTGAATGATTCAAAAATATATGGAAAGCTAAGAGAAATATCTACAACTTCTATTTCTAGACATGTTTCCAGAAAGTGAATAAATCCTTGTCAAAATGTGGCATAAAGTCTCAGACTTGCGTTATAGAACATAAACGACATGTACTGAGCCTCTTTAATGTTGTATCTTCCACACATGATGTCTTGAAACTCCACAATCAACACTAAATCCAACTTATTCATCCTTTTTAACATTTTTCTTCTTATCTCATGCCATAGTATGCACTCGACCATTAAAACCTGAAACAAAGAAAACAAGCGTAAATCTGCACTAAACAATCCTGAATAACTAAAAACACAACCTAAACGCAATCTCTAAAACAAACCTAAAATGACCCTAACAGCTTGCAATAATGCAACGACTGTGGGATTTTTACAACTTATTTTGCTAAGCAATTAATTCTTGAAAAGGAAAATGAGATGCCAAAAGAACTTGATGCTCGGTTGCTTCGCCAATACATTGTTGTTAGCTTATATTTTCATGGGAAGAAGAAACAAGAAGATGGATATTTGACTAGCGATGAGTTTAGTGAGAAGCTTTTTGAGAGGAGGCAGAAGAGGAGGAAGACTGCTGCATAAGTTTACTTAAGAATATGATATTTAGGAAGTTTTTTGGAAAGGATATTTGACTTTTTTTATTTTGTTTATGTTCTAGACCAGTTCAGCTTTTGGAAATGATATTTGACTTTTGAGAATGATGACCAATAGTTAGTTATCTATTTTAAATTGCTACTTTTGTAAGACATTTGTTACTTAAGACTATTTTATATATCAGTTGATATTTCTTGTGTTCTCCGTCTGTTGTTTGTATTTGTTTTTTGTTAGTTTTTTTTAAATTCACTTTCTAATATATAATTTGAGTATTTTGTATGTTCTGTTTTGTCTATTTTTACTAAGTTTTTTTCAGGAATGTTTTAATGGTAACCAGGTACCTAGCTTGGTGTTCATCGTATATACCAAGCGGTAACTAGTTACCTTTGGTGTTTGATGTTTTTCTTATTCCTATATTTTTTTTGTGACAATTGTTAGAGCAAAGTAACCATTTTCTTGTTTATTTTTTTTATTTCGTGTTTAACATATATATATATATATACATACATATTCCACTTTTTAAAGCAACTAGGTTGTTTTATATGTTTTGTTTTGTATATATTTCCTCAGTTTTTATGAATATTTTAATGGTAATCAGGTACCCAGCTTGGTTTTCATCTTATATACCAAGGGGTATCTTGTTACTTTTCTTTATTTCCATGTAGAACAACACCGAGCTATCTGTTTCCAACTTTATTGGTGGTGTTCCTTTGGCTACTTGATAATAAACTTCAATAGTTGTTCTTGTTTCCTTTATCTCATCTTTTATCAAATTCACCAAGTTGTCAAGAGAACAATTTGGTGGAATCAATATCTCATTTATTGTGTACCCTTCGTACTCGTTTTTTTCATTTCACTTGCCTCCAAATTGAACCAAAGAAGTAGTATTGTCCATACCTGCAAAATTTGGCAAATTTTTAAGGAGATGGTTGGTTGTAACTGGGGAAGGTAGCTGGTTACTTTAGTTTGTAATCACATACTCTGCTAAAACACTTAATTGAAAATATTGACTGTTTTTCAAGGTAATTGGTTACCTTGTTGTTACTGAATGTTTTGGCAGCTGAAATTCACACCAATATCAAATGATTTTTTTTTTATTGAAAAGACAAATTAGAATCTAAAATTTTCATAGTTCTTGTTATTTGTCTATTTTTGGTCAACTAATGTACATATATCAGTAGTTTTAAATAATATTTTTTTTTAATTTTTTAGTTTATAACTTGTTTGTGTTTTTAGAAAGCACAACTTGATCATAACTATTATCATTATATTCAAGGTAATATTTAATAAATAATTTCGAATATTTATGCAAACAAAATAGATTTATGTAGAACATTTAGGACATTAATAGTTTTGAAATAGAAGAAGATGACAATAGAATATAATTGAATATATTAAGGTAGCTGATTACCTTAATCTGTAATCACTTACTCTACTGAACCACTTAATTGAACATATTACTGATTTTCAAAGTAACTGGTTACATTGTTGTTATTGAATGTTTTGGCAATTAAAATTCACACCAATATCAAATGATTTTTTTTATTGAAAAGACAAATTAGAATTTAAAATTTTTATAGTTATTATTTTTTGTCTATTTTTGGTCAACCAATGTACATATATCAGTAGGTTTCAATATTTTTTAATTTTTTTTTAGTTTATAAATTATTTGTGTTTTTAGAAAGCACGTCTTGATCATCACTATTATCATTATATTTAAAAAAAAAATCGAATTTTTATGCAAAAAAAATAGATTTATGAAGAACATTTAGGAAATTAATAGTTTTGAAATAGAAGAAGAAGACAATAGAATTGAATTGAATATATTAAGGTAGCTCATTTTCTTAATCTGTAATCACGTACTCTATTGAAATACTTAATTGAACATATTGACTGATTTTACCTTGTTCTTACTGAATACTGATTTTACCTTGTTCTTACTGAATATTTTGGCAGTTAAAATTCACACAAATATCAAATGATTTTTTATTGAAAAGACAAATTAGAATCTAAAAATTTCAGAGTTTTTGTTTTTTTGTATATTTTTGGTCAATCAATATACATTTATCAGTAGATTTAGGAAATTAATATTTTGAAATAGAAAAAAAATGACAATAGAATAGAATTTAGAGAGGAGATGATTTTTGCATACCTAGTTTCTTGATTGTATACTAGAGATGCAGGTAGCCGTAAATGCTAAAGATTGATGCAGAACTAATTGGAAGATTGCTTGAATTTGAGTTGATTTCTGGAGAAGATTATCACTAATTTTCTTGCAAAAGTGACCAGATTTTCTTGAAGTGTTTTTGCTTGAGATGAGTTCAAAAATAACTATTGTTGATCAAATGTTGAGGTGATCGTCGGAGATAAAAGCTTTCGCCGAAGAAGGAAGGTATCGCTAGAGAAGGAAGCCGGAGATGGAAGAAGAAATTGGAGAGAGTCACAACAGAGCAAAGACAATGTCATGGTAATGAGTTTGATTGATTTTGATGAGCGTTGTGTTGTTTATTACGATTCTACCATTGCTTGAGCTGATCTGTCTTTGTTTAAATTTTAATTACCCTATGTAGTTAATTTTCCCATAAATTTTCATACATATGAGGAAAAGTTTAATTTTCATATTTTTGCACAATAATGGTTAAAAAGCCATATTTATGAAGAAAAAAAACCAACAAAAAAACATGTATTTAATTGCCCTATTTAATTTTGGCTGAACATGGAAATGAGGACCAAAACTAAGCCCAATGGACTGAGTAATCGTGAAACTTGGGCCCAATATAATCAGATTGAACAAAGTTGGAAAGCAAAGCAACCTCGAATCTACAATAAAGAATCGACATTAATGATTGATGACTCGATTATCCATTTACCTAATTTAGAATACTATTTTTTCTCTGTCCCTTATATAAAGTTGAAATGATAATATAATATCGTATTTCTTATTATGAAACATTTTCATTTTGTTTCAAAACGACAAAATTAAAGAATTAAATCTGCAAAGAGACTACTTTTCAAACCATATGAATTAAACCTCATCATTATTATTATTATTATCATTTTTAAAAAAATTTTTTGACAAATATTATTTTTAAAATTTGGTGAAGAACTAACTCATTGACTTATAAAATAAAAAAAGAAATTGTACACCTACGTACGAAAAAATATATACTAATATTGAGGGTACTTGTAGTGTCCTTCTTGGTATTATTTTTTTTCAATAATGTTGAAAGGAATAAAAAATTTCAAGGCATTAAATAATTGAAAATAAATTTAAGTTTAATATTGAAAAACATCAAATACAAAAATGATGATGGAAGTAAATGATGAGTTGAACGCATGGCCCCCAACGCATAATGGCAAAGGCACAGCGTAAGTTGTGTGCGTTGCATGACATATCATATGCCAAACACACGCGACCATATATGTCATCAAAATCAACTTTATATTTTCTAAATTATAATTAATGTACTTTGTTTCAATATAAATATATATATTTTATTTGAAAAAAATTGTTTTTATTTGATCAACTAAAGTACTGTACCATCACGATTCACAAATTTAAGCAGAGATCTTGCTAAAAAAGTAATCTATCACCCCAACACAATCACACAATCAACCAAATAATAATGTTTCCTCTTTCGTGTTTACCAAATATATCTCCCGGATCATGCAAAGTCACATTCCGTTATAATCATCCCTATTTTAATAACATAATATTGCTCATTTTGTATGTTTATATTATGTTTTAGAAATTAAACATTTTTTAGTGTCTCATTATTTAAATGATTTTTTTTAAATATATAATAATTTTTATTTTTTTCTTCTTAACCTAAAATAAAAATATTATAATTTAAATGAATTAAAAACTCAAGATGAGAAAATATTAATATTTTTTATTTATGGTTATTAATTAAAGTTATTTAAAAATATATTTAAGGGAATTTAAATCTTTGGAAAATTAATATTAATATTTTTTTAATATTTTAAATATATTATATAATTTGTTATATTATTTTAAATAATATAATGTTGATTCAATAAATGTGACATATAAAATATTGTGTGACAAATCTATTTTGTTAAATTTTGTACTATTATATTTGGGTAGATAAATTCTGGTTACAATTATGTAACTTTAAAAAAATCACCATACTTAAGTGTGTGATTTGGAGTTACACACTTTAGATTTGATTTTCATAAAACAAAAATATTTTACAAATGTTAAGGTGTGATTTTGACTGTCATAAGTATAGAAGTTACAAAATCATATGGAATTAATTTTGGCATTTTTTTGGCAATTTTTTGTGCCAAAAATAGTGAGCAAAACACAGAGACACCTGCATTGTGTCGCCCATTGTGAGACGACGCATCACAAGTACTGATATGGGTAAAGTTACACACCAGGCAATGCATCACCTGGTGATAGGAGACACACCACCTGACAAGTGATGTATTGCCTAGTACCAAGAAATACATAGCCTAGTATATATAACAACTCAAATTTTGAGCGGTTTGAAACATTTCCAACGGTTCAAACAACTCATAAAACTCCAAAATCTTCCATTTATCATCATGAATGTCTAATAGATGTTTTGTAACAACCAAATGGTTGGTGGAGTTTAAAAATCAAATGGTAGTTCAAAACTCTATAAATAGAGATCATTTGATCACTTGTGAATAAGAGTTTTTCATCCATTATAGAACTTGGCTGAAAACAAAAGACTTGATAATTTCAGAGAACTATTTCCTAAACTTGAGAGTCCTTTGGTGCTAAGAGAATAGGGGGAAATCAGTTTTTGGATAAAGGTTTTGAACCCTATTCAAGTCTAGCAATCATCACTACTCTTCACTTAAGGTTGTGTGATTGTAAGAGTGTTCTTCATATTTTTTGAAATTCCATTTTTTAAGATTACCAACTTAATTATTCAAATTAAATAATTAATTGTTGAACTGTTACAGAAATGTTTAAACAGACACAAAGACTGTTTGAACAGAAATCAGATATGTTTAAATAGTTTGTGACCAGAAGATAAAAACGAACATAATAAGGTAAAGAGCACACGAATTTTTACGTGATATCAGCAATCTTTGCAGATTGCTACTAGTCCACGATGCCACGCCCAGAGAATGAAATTTATTAGAAGAATATCTAAACGATTACAAAACCAAATTGACTTATACAAATAAAGACTCCCTCTTGAATTTGTCGCAACTGTTGTAATCTAAATTCCTAATCAAATTTCTGAAGTGCTAAGATCTTGAACTCCCTTCAAATCATAACACTTGCACTTTTCCTCCCGAAAAGTGACTCACGAACAAGACTTCTCCCGAAGCTTGATGACCAATGTCCAAGTGTGTTCAACCTGCACAATTAACACAAAGAAAACAATACAGAAGTACACTGTAATAAACCACTAAGAACTTGCTGGACTTAAGTTCTTCACATAATAAAAAGTCTCTCTAAAACTTGAAAAATATTTGGAAAATAATACACCAAGAGAGATAATAAAAAACTAACGACCTAAGGATGATTATATACTTTTTTAGAATCCCTTTAGGTCGTGGAAAACAAATCAGAAACCAATTAGCCAATAAATGGAAAATCTTCCGAAACAGGAAAGTCAGAATCTATTCAAACAGACTGTCAGTCCATTCAAACAGATTCATTGAACCTGGACAGTTTTTAAACCAGTTTCCCTAAATAAATAAGGAAATTATATATACTTTATCTCTGTAAGCTGTACACGATTTCTGGACAAAATAAATCAGATCAAAACATAAATACCAATAATTTCCATTTCAAGAAAAGATATTCTTTTATAGGAAATTATATATTTATTTTATTAGCATATATATAATAATATGATTATAAAAAGACATATCACAACAAAACAGGGAACTTTCGAAAAATAATTCTTTAATTAATTTTGTCAATTATGTCAAATATGCCAATAAAGGATTTTACATTTTTCTATTGTTCTTATTTCACTCTCTTGTTCTTCTTCGTCTTACTTTATTTGTATTGTTATTCTTGAGTTTGTAATATCCTTCTCTTCTACTTCATATATCTATTCTACTTGTATATCTTTTGCCTTACACTACAAGAAAGTCTAAAATTAGAGGTGGAACAATTAGAGGCGGACTTAGTCCGCCGGTAATATATGGATTGTTAGCGGCAGACTACTGGTTCGCCGCTAATAATGTGGAAATTAATAAAAAAAATTATTTTTTTTATTAGCGGCGGACTTACCAATTATTAGCGGCGGGTAGTCCGCTGCTAATACAATGCCCGAGAAATGAAAGGGTATTAAGTTTCAAAATTATTAGCGGTGGGTATTTTCCCTTAGTAGAGGCGGACTATCCACCGCTAATACTATTAGCGGCGGGTAAATATACGTCGGTAATAAGACTATTACCGGCGGGGTATATTAATAGCGGCGGGTCCCGCCGCTAATAGTTTATTATCGGCGAAATTATATTAATAGCGTCGGGTAAATATCCGCCGGTAATAAGACTATTAGCGGCGGGTCCCGCCGCTAATAGTTTATTACCGGCGGGATAATATTAATAGCGGCGGGTCCCCGCCTCTAATAATCTTACATATTGAAAAATTTGCACATCGTTTCGTCCGTCCCTCTCATTTCTCTTCTCTCCCTCTCTCAGACGCACTCTTCTCTCAGTCCTCCCCTCTGTTCGAGCACCAACACCACCCCTCTGTCCGAGCACCACCACCGCCCCTCTGTTTAAGACCTCCCTCTCTGTAAAACCCAAGACTTTTTCAGGTTGAAAAGTCAATTATGGGAGGAAAAAAAAAAAAAATTGTAAAATCATATATTTGATTGTTTTCCTTTTCTTCTCCCTCCCTCCCGAACCTTTCTCTTTCTTCTTCTTCTCTCTTTTTTTTTCTTTTTCTTTTCCTTCCTTTGTTTTCTCTCCAAACCAGCCACGGCAAGCTTCAGACCAGCCACCGTCGGAGCTCCATTTCTGACACGCGCTGGAGCTGCAGCTTCCCTGACCGGCGATGACGGAAACCCCAAAGTTTGGTGACCATCGGAGCAAGGACGCGCCTGTACGGCCACTCCGAAGTTTCGCCGTCGAAACTTTGAGGTGACTTTCCGGCGAACTCCGACCACCGTTCGGCGAATGGGTGGTACCGTTGGAATCAGCATCGTGAGAGGATCGTCGCCCACTAAGTCATCCCGGTCAACTCGCCATTTTTCTCCTGCGAGATTTTGGGTATCTTCGCCCCTTTGGAAGCATTTTCCGGCTACACCGGAGGTCATTTGGGCGAAGGAGCTGTACTTTCGTGATGTACTCAGTGAGAGGATCGTTTTGATATATGCTATGCATATATTCGTCGACGTTTCTGGTACTGCAACCAACCGCTATAGTGCACCGCTTGGGTGAGGTTCCGGAACTTGAAATTTTAAATATGGTCATATTATATGTCATTGGACACGATTTTGAATAAGGAATGCTATGATGATAATCGTTTGCTCATTTGGTGCACGTAGGAAAAGCGTGATATTAAAATCAGACTAAATCATTCTAAGATCATCGATAAGCTTAGGAGCGTTGCTTTGGGCTCGGATTAAATTCTAAAGAGGTAGGGACTCAACTAGACTATTGGACTTATTTTACTCGTATTAAATTGCATTCAACATATTCCAATTTTGATATTTATAAAATGTTTGAAAAATTGAAAACTTAACCTGCACGTTTTCTTATCTGTTCTGAGGGCACCGAGTGCCAAATATATATTTTTGTTCACTTAGTTATGCAGGTTATGATTTTTGGGTTTATTCAAATGTAGCTGTTATGCTGCCCAATTTTCTAAAATATAAAGGGAATATGTTTGTTTCTTTTAATGTTTACCTGCATTTGGTTATACTGATGAGAGCCATAGTGGTCATGATTGGTGCACGTTGTTGTTTCACGACCTAGTCTCTGTGTCATCATAGGTAGATCAGGTGTCCACTCACCTGTAGGTGTAAAGACCTAGTATCTGTATACAGGAAGTGTTCTGAGCCTCCCCCTTGTGGTGGTTATCAGGTCCGGCTACCCGGTTTAGGATGTCGGATTTTCTATGGTGGGTAACGGTAACTAGGGATCTAGTGGACGGTGTGATGTGCACTTGTAGCTATGCTCTTATGATTATTTGTGGTCTCTCTATTTTGGTTTATACATGATGATGTATGTTTTGTTTTAAAAATCTAACCATGCAGGGGTTTTTTATTGAACTTTTGAGTCCGATGTTGTTAGTTGCTTTCCTACTGGGCTTTATAAGCTCACCCCTATCTCTCCCATTCCAGGAGCCTAGTGAAGCGAACGTGGAAAAGTATGAATTGTTACTGAAGCCAAGGTGTTTAGAGCCATATATAGTCCTATCTTTTGAACATTGCATGTATTTAATTTGGAACCTATCGGTCTGTACATCTAAATTAGCTATGTCTTAGTTAGGAATGAGGAATGGTGGATGCTAACTATTATTTTGGGTATTTTATGACTTATTAAATTTAACTGTTTGGTGACTACATAACTGTGGGGATATTATTATTCTATGTATTAAGATAAATGATCCTACTTTTATCCGTAATATTTTCATATATAATTATAGGAGTTATTCCATTGTTTCGACTTATAATTATAGTAATATTTAATATAAATTAAAGGATCATTTATAAAGACTATTTTCCACCGAGGGTCAAAGTTTGACCTTTGACCACCCAAGTTATGGATATTACAAATCTGCCACGGCCTAGGGCTCGGGTCGTGACAGAAAAATGGTATCAGAGCACCGGGTTCAAATACCTCGGAGTGTGTCACCAAATAGATTAAATTTATTTTAAAATAAAGTATTTTGATCTATAAAAGGCATATGTATATAGATAGCATCCATTCCTCACTAACTGGTTAGCTTTTGATTTACTGACCTAAGAAAAGCCTCCGAAAGCAAGGACAACAAGGAGAAGGCTTGCAGATGATGTCCTTGAGGCTGAGGTTCCTTTTTCGCCAGTTGCATTCCCTATGAACGCCTAAAGGTGGAAAGGATTCCATGGTTGCTAAAATATGGTCGAGGCATATAAAGAAGAGTTTAAACATTATAGGAACCCCTATGGAGTATCATGTTAATATTAATGTGCCCAAGTTGGAAAGGAGCGCACCAGACTAGTAGGAAGCCTTAAGTAGGATGAGTGGAATTGATGGGATGATTTGAGAAAATTTTGAGATGGGTTTTCAAAGAACAACATTTTAACCCATCTCATAGGAGGACTTGATTGGATCATTTGATTTCTTAAGATCAATAACAGGTTGATGAGATCATAGAATGACTAGATAATGATGGAGGTGGGTGAATGAATTCTACATGAAGTTTGTAGATTTATCTTCCTATGTTTATGTTGGTACGGTCGATCAACCTCTTTTAATTGAGCAGTTCCTCCGTCCCTTACTCCTTTCAATGCTGGGTTCACTTGCCCTTTGGCCTTTGGAAATTTGAATGAGTGTGTGACAGCAGCCTTATGGACTGAGGTTCATCAAGAAGGAATCGAAAGAAAGATTGCCCACACGACAACAGAGGTTCCAACCATCACATGGAGGACCCATCGGGAGTTATGCAAGGTCTACTCCTTTCAAAGGACAAACTAAGAGTAACCAGTCTCAGACTTCATCATATGGTTTCACACCCACACCAGGGCAACAATCCCAATATCAACATCAGTTCTAGCCCCAAGGTTCAGGATTCAAACAGGGGTAATCGCAGAGTTTTCAAACTCCTATTTCTGCTAGAAGTTAGAGAGTGTTCAATCCCGGAGGAGGCTTTAATGCAAGCACAAGCCATATGGTCAAGGAAAAGGGAAAGCAAAGGAAAAAAAAAAAAAAAAAACCTCTGGTCAAGACTATGCTCTTAGTAGTGATGATGTGCAAGGAGGAGCATGTCAGGGAGTTGTGGATGGTGTGATTCTTATCTCACACTCTTGAGCTCATGTATTATTTGATACTGGTGCATCTCATTCTTGTATATCATTAATGTTTGCTAGCATGTTGGGTTTGAGTTGGGAAACTTTTAGTCCTACATTGCAGTTGAGTGTACCTATGGGAGGGCATGGTGAAGTATCAACCATCTACAAATCGGTTGTATTATGTTTGAATGGCATAATTTATTAGGAAACCTGATGGTGTTACCTATAGGACAATTTGATGTGATTCTTGGCATGGATTGGTTGTCTAAGTGCCAAGCCATTGTTGATTGCTCACGCAAAATGGTGGCTCTTTTAACTCCAAGTGGAGATTTCATTGTATATCGAGCCAACATGAATGCAGTAAGGCAGGATCCTATCCTTAAGGCATGTTTAGGTGGGAAAAGAAACTTAGAGTGTTTATGGGAGTCTGTTTGCAATTGAGGATAAGTCTAGGCCTCTAGACAAGTTTCCTTGGATATCAGTGGTTAGTGGCTTTCCAGATGTGTTTCCTGGGGATTTGCCAGGACTACCACCTGATAGAGAGATCAAATTTTGCATTGATTTGATTCCCGGGACTCAACCAGTTTCTACTACCCCTTATCGCGTGGCACCTGCAGAGTTGGATGAAATGAACAAGCAATTGGGTGAGCTAATGCATAAGGTACATCAGGAACAGTACTTCCCCATGGGGAGCTCCAGTTTTGTTTGCCAAGAAATCTGATGGATCCTTGTGATTGTGCGTCGATTATAAGAAATTAATTCAGATGACAATCAAGAACAAGTATCCATTGCCAATGATGCATGAGTTATTTGATCAGCTCATATGTTCAAAGTGTTTTTCCAAGATTGACTTAAGGTCAGACTATCATCAATTGAGGATTTAGGAAGAGGATGTTCCTAAAACTAATTTCAGAACGCGTTATGGACACTTTGAGTTTTTGGTGATGTCATTTGGATTGACGAATGCACCTGCAATAATTATGGACCTTATGAATAGAATCTTTAGACCCTATTTGGATAAGTTTGTGTTAGTTTTCATTAATGACATTTTGGTGTATTCCAAGACACTTGAGGACCACGCAAAGCACTTAGCAATTGTGTTGTAAACTTTGAGAGATCGTCAATTATATGCGGAAAGAGAAATGTGACTTTTGGATGACCGAGGTCAAATTCTTAGGGCATGAAATATCTCAAGAAGGCATTACTATGGATCCTACAAAGATAGATTCTAGCTTGTAGTAGGAAAGACCAAAGAGCGTTACTGGGGTTCGAAGTTTCTTGGGTTAGCAGGTTACTATCGTTGCTTCGTGGAGAATTTTTCTCGAATTCCTATGCCTTTGACAAAGCTAACAAGAAAGGGTTTAAAGTTCGTGAGGGATGATAGTTGTAAAGAAACTTTCAGAGAACTTAAGCCAAGATTGACTACGACGACTATTCTCGCTGTGCCTAATAGTGATGAACCATTTGTGGTATTCACTGATGCTTCTGGTACTGGTTTCGGTGGAGTTCTCATGCCAAATGGCAAGGTTGTTGCCTATGTTTCATGCCAATTGAAGACACATGAGAAGAACTACCCCACACATGACTTGGAACTTGCAGCAGTGATTTTTGCCTTGAAAATATGGAGATGTTACTTATATGGGGATAAGTTTAAATTAGAATCTGATCATAAGAGTTTAAAGTATCTCTTTACTCAAAGAGACTTGAATTTGAGGCAAGGAAGAAGGGTCGAGTGCAGGGAAAATTATGATTTCACTTTGAAATATCCTCATGGGAAAGCAAATGTAGTTGCTACACCGTGCTACTTCAACAGGTTAAGCAATGTCAGTGGCAAAATGAGAAATTGAGACTTATCTAGAATCGAATCTAAAACGGTGAGTAGTTAGATGGATGGACAGTAAATGCTAAAGGATTCTTATACCATAAGGGAAGATTAGTCATTGCAAATATCCCTGATCTTAGAGAGTTTGTTATGATCGAGGCCCATAGGTCTAAGTTTGTTGTACATCTTGGAAGCACAAAGATGTACCGAGATTTGAAAAGACAATATTGGTGGGAAGGTATGAAGAGAGACGTGACTAACTTTGTAGCTAAGAGTATAGTTTGCCGACGGGTTAAAGCTGAGCACCAGAGACCTTCAGGGTTGCTTCAACCTTTACCTATACCAGAATGGAAGTGGGACGAGATCACAATGGACTTTGTAATGGGATTACCATTAACACCATTAAAGCATGACACTGTCCGGGTGATTGTCGATTGTTTGACCAAATCTACTCATTTCATTCCAATTAGGAAGGATTGTAAGGTTTCTAAACTAGCTCGACCCTATGTGGGTAATATACTTCAACTGCATGGGTTGCCTTCCAGCATTGTTTCTGAGAGAGATCCTCGATTTACTTCAAAGTTTTGGCGAGCATTGCAAGAAGCTTTAGGAACTGAACTTAACTTGAGCACCACTCACCACCCTCAGAAAGATGGATAGTCTGAGAGGACTATCCAAACTTTGGAGGACATGCTTCGTTCTTGTATTTTGAATTTTGGGGGTAGCTGGGGAGAATACTTGTCATTGGTGGAATTCACTTATAATAATAGCTACCAGGCTAGTATAGGCATGGCTCCTTATGATACCTTATATGGGAGACCATGTAGATCACCTTTGTGTTGGGCAGAACCAGATTAGCATGTCACAATTGGATCTCAAATTTCTAGTACTACTGGGAAGATCAAAGTATATTTTTTTCTAAGAGAGACTTAAGGTTGTTCAAAGTCATCAGAAGAGTTATGCCGATCTCCTCCGATGAGAAGTTGAGTTTGAGGTTGGTGACTATGTCTTCTTGAAAGTTTCCCATGCTTGGTGTGACGAGATTTGGAGTGAAGGGTAAGCTAGCCCCGAGATATATTGGACCTTTCGAGGTTATCGAGAGGGATGGGGAGGTCGCTTATCGATTGAACTTACCAGCGCGGTTGGGGCATGTTCACAGTGTGTTCCATGTGTCGATGCTGAGGAAGTATACTCCAGACCCATCGCACATCATTGAGTATGAGGCTATCCCTCTTCAAGAGGACGTGGTATGTGAAGAACAACCTATCAGAATTCTAGCGAGAGAGTTAAAGGTACTAAGGAATAGAGAGATTCCCGTAGTGAAGGTCTTATGGCGGAGCCATAAAGAAGACGGGGCTACTTGGGAGTTAGAGTTGGAGTTGTACGAGAAGTATCCTCACTTGTTAATTTTTCAGCTTGGGGTTGTACTTTGAAAATTTCGGGACGAAATTTCTTTAAGGATGGAAGAATGTAAAACCCAAGACTTTTTCAGGTTGAAAAGTCAATTATGGGAGGAAAAAAAAAAAAAAAAATTTAAATCATATATTTGATTGTTTTCCTTTTCTTCTCCCTCCCTCCCGAACCTTTCTCTTTCTTCTTCTTCTCTCTTTTTTTTTCTTTTTCTTTTCCTTCCTTTGTTTTCTCTCCAAACCAGCCACGGCAAGCTTCAGACCAGCCACCGTCGGAGCTCCATTTCTGACACGCGCTGGAGCTGCAGCTTCCCTGACCGGCGATGACGGAAACCCCAAAGTTTGGTGACCATCGGAGCGAGGACGCGCCTGTACGGCCACTCCGAAGTTTCGCCGTCGAAACTTTGAGGTGACTTTCCGGCGAACTCCGACCACCGTTCGGCGAATGGTTGGTACCATTGGAATCAGCATCGTGAGAGGATCGTCGCCCACTAAGTCATCCCGGTCAACTCGCCATTTTTCTCCTGCGAGATTTTGGGTATCTTCGCCCCTTTGGAAGCATTTTCCGGCGACACCGGAGGTCATTTGGGCGAAGGAGCTGTACTTTCGTGATGTACTCATCGAGAGGATCGTTTTGATATATGCTATGCATATATTCGTCGACGTTTCCGGTACTGCCACCAACCGCTATAGTGCACCGCTTGGGTGAGGTTCCGGAACTTGAAATTTTAAATATGGTCATATTATATGTCATTGGACACGATTTTGAATAAGGAATGCTATGATGATAATCGTTTGCTCATTTGGTGCACGTAGGAAAAGCGTGATATTAAAATCAGACTAAATCATTCTAAGATCATCGATAAGCTTAGGAGCGTTGCTTTGGGCTCGGATTAAATTCTAAAGAGGTAGGGACTCAACTAGACTATTGGACTTATTTTACTCGTATTAAATTGCATTCAACATATTCCAATTTTGATATTTATAAAATGTTTGAAAAATTGAAAACTTAACCTGCACGTTTTCTTATCTGTTCTGAGGGCACCGAGTGCCAAATATATATTTTTGTTCACTTAGTTATGCAGGTTATGATTTTTGGGTTTATTCAAATGTAGCTGTTATGCTGCCCAATTTTCTAAAATATAAAGGGAATATGTTTGTTTCTTTTAATGTTTACCTGCATTTGGTTATACTGATGAGAGCCATAGTGGTCATGATTGGTGCACGTTGTTGTTTCACGACCTAGTCTCTGTGTCATCATAGGTAGATCAGGTGTCCACTCACCTGTAGGTGTAAAGACCTAGTATCTGTATACAGGAAGTGTTCTGAGCCTCCCCCTTGTGGTGGTTATCAGGTCCGGCTACCCGGTTTAGGATGTCGGATTTTCTATGGTGGGTAACGGTAACTAGGGATCTAGTGGACGGTGTGATGTGCACTTGTAGCTATGCTCTTATGATTATTTGTGGTCTCTCTATTTTGGTTTATACATGATGATGTATGTTTTGTTTTAAAAATCTAACCATGCAGGGGTTTTTTATTGAACTTTTGAGTCCGATGTTGTTAGTTGCTTTCCTACTGGGCTTTATAAGCTCACCCCTATCTCTCCCATTCCAGGAGCCTAGTGAAGCGAACGTGGAAAAGTATGAATTGTTACTGAAGCCAAGGTGTTTAGAGCCATATATAGTCCTATCTTTTGAACATTGCATGTATTTAATTTGGAACCTATCGGTCTGTACATCTAAATTAGCTATGTCTTAGTTAGGAATGAGGAATGGTGGATGCTAACTATTATTTTGGGTATTTTATGACTTATTAAATTTAACTATTTGGTGACTACATAACTGTGGGGATATTATTATTCTATGTATTAAGATAAATGATCCTACTTTTATCCGTAATATTTTCATATATAATTATAGGAGTTATTCCATTGTTTCGACTTATAATTATAGTAATATTTAATATAAATTAAAGGATCATTTATAAAGACTATTTTCCACCGAGGGTCAAAGTTTGACCTTTGACCACCCAAGTTATGGTTATTACAAATCTGCCACGGCCTAGGGCTCGGGTCGTGACACTCTCTCTCTCTGACTCTCACTTGTACTGTTGGGCTACGGGGAAGGAAGAGGTCAGAGGCTCCAACACAGGTACTCTCTTTCGTTCTCGCTCTCTTTGTCACTCTTTGTGTCTTGCTGGTGGCGGCACCCTCTGGAGCCAATGTGGTGGCCTTTGGTGTCGACAAAGCTAAGGGCCTCTGGGTGTGCATTGGCCCATGGTTGGGGTCGAGGCGTGTGACGGCGATACACATGGTAAGTCTCTCTTTATATCTCTCTTTCACACACACTCTACCTATTTCTCTCTAACGGATTTTTCTAATATTTAGGTGGTGGTGGTTCATAGTGGGGCTGTGAGGTTCGTGGGTTTAACCATGGCAGAGAGTTTGGCCACTGATGGGGTTTGAACACAGCATGAATTTCATGACAGTTTTCAGATTTTTGATGTTCTTAAGTTTGTTATGTTGTTTTATGAATTTTTTTTATGGTATATGTTTCAGATTTCACATATTTCAGATTTATGATGTTCTTAAGTTTCTTGTGTTGTTTAATAAATTATTTGAATGAGATTTGTTTATGGATTTCATATTTTTTAAATTTTGTTTGTGTTTTTATAAGTTGTTTCCTACTTTAATGGTGTTATTATTTTATTTTTTTGTTCCTTAAATTATGTTTATTTATTAGCAACAGATTACTAGGGGTGCGACTTGCTGGTATTAAATAAGTCAAACGAGGTTGACTATTCTTTTATACCGGCGGTGTCCCGCCCCTATTAATCCGTCGGTATTAATAGAATACCGGCGGGGGTGTCAGTCCGCCAGTAATACCCCTAATCACTGACCGAGTATTACTGGCGGATTATTACCGGCGGACCCCCGCCGGTAATATGTATTACCGGCGGAAGCCTCCACCTCTAATACTCCTTTCTGTTGTAGTGTTAGAGTTGTAACTTATTAATTTTATCAATCTTATTGTCCAATTATATTCTTGTCTTGAGTTATAAGTTTGGTTTCTATTATTCCATTGAAATATATATTCTCTAACATATTCAAGATAGACATGGGGAACATTGTTTTATGCTTCCATCGTCTCTAGAGGAATCTGACTTGTTTACAATAGACCCTGAGCGATTACTGTGAGGACATCCACACTACTGAGATATTAGCGGTGCCTACAGAGTAAGACTATCATACGATATAACGACATATTGATTCGTCAGTTTTACTTTAACGCTTATGAGTCATTAGCTCATTTTCAACAAGTTGTGTTGGAATGGAATGTTTAGAAAACGTTTAGAGAAAAGGTGTTTTCTGTGTAAAGCAGCTCACTGTATTCTGAGCATTTCATTCCCTTTAAAAGGCCAAAAAGGCACTTTACAGCAAATATCAACAATGACTAATACAACCTTGACACGTAGCATAACAGAATTACACAATTTACTAAGCATAACAGAATTGGTTAAAGCAAAGCAATTGAAAGGAGAAAGCCAAAGTTGTATCGACACTCTGTCATTTGGTTGCACCATTCTCTGCTTCTGTATTGCACAAGTCATTTTCTCTAACACCACCCCTCAAACGATATGGTGACATGGTCACATTGAGTTTGTCGACTAAATATCGAAACCTTGGAATTGGAAGGCTCTTTGTGAGACAGTCGAAAATCTGCTCTACTGAAGGAATGTATCTAATCTCAAGTTTCTTATCCAATACTTTGTCTCTAACAAAGTGAACATCTAGTTCAATATGTTTGGTTCTTGCATGATAAACCGGGTTTGAAGCCAAGGCACTTGCACTCTGATTGTCACACCAAATAACAGGTATTGAGCTGCATTTGAACTTTAGTTCAGAAAGGAGTTCTTGAAGCCACGACATTTCTGCTGCAAGTTGAGCCAATGATCTGTATTCTGACTCGGTACTCGATCGGGCCACCACACTTTGCTTCTTAGAGGACCATGAAATTAGAGAATTGCCTAGGAAAACACAGTAGCCACCTACGGATCTGCGATCATCGGGACAACACGCCCAGTCAGCATCAGAATATCCAACAAGTGTCAGGTTGTCGCTGGGTACTATATGAATACCATAGTACAGAGTTCCTTTTAGGTAGCGAAGTATTCTTTTTGCTGCATTCCAGTGAACATCTGTGGGCAGTTTGAGGAACTGACTAAGTCTATTAACTGCAAAAGAAATATCTGGCCTTGTGTGGCTCAGATATTGTAAAGCCCCAACTAAACTTCTGTATTCCGTCTGTCTATCTAGAGGTTTCCCTTCTGTAATTGACATTGGCTTTCCTGCAACCATAGGGGTCTTGATCGGTTTGGTGTGAAGCATTTGAAAGCGCTGTAGCAGTTCTGTAATATATTTGCCTTGTGATAAATACATCCCTGTTTTGTCTCTGAAGACCTCAATTCCAAGGAAGAAATCCAGAGGACCAAGATCTTTAAGTGAGAAGCTCCTGTTTAGTTTAGCAATAAACATATTCACTTCAGCTGAGATGTTCCCAGTCACAACTATGTCATCAACGTACACTAGAACCATAATGACAAAGCTGTTTTCCTTGAGAATAAAAAATGATGAATCTGCCTTTGAATTGACAAAACCCCAATCAAGAAGTGTGGATTTTAATTGATCATACCAGGCCCTAGGCGCCTGTTTAAGTCCGTAAATAGATTTGTGCAACTTACAAACAGATTCAGGTTGTTGAGGATCTTCGAAGCCAGGGGGCTGTGCCATGAACACGTCTTCTTCAAGAACTCCGTTTAGAAAGGTGTTATTGATGTCGACTTGTCGTACCTCCCAATCATGAGCCACGGCTAATGTCAGAACCACACGAACTGTTGCTGCTTTGATAACCGGACTAAATGTCTCTCCGAACTCCAGTCCAGGTCTCTGATGGAAACCTTTGGCGACTAGCCGAGCTTTGTAACGTTGGAATGAACCATCAGCATTGAGTTTTTCTTTAAAGACCCACTTGCACCCAACAATCGAGTGAGCATCAGGCAGATCCGACAGTGGCACTAAACTCCAAGTACCATTTCGTTTAAGAGCCTCAAATTCATCAATCATCGCACGTTTCCACCCCTCATGCTGAAGGGCGATATGGGCCGAAGCAGGAAGACAGGACGAGGCAGTGAAGGCAGCTTGACCAACAAAGGTACGAGGCTTAAAGATACCATCCTTAGCACGGGTGATCATGGGGTGAACTGAGACAACAGGAGCAGGAGCAGGTGGCAATACTGACTGAGAACTCATGGCTTCATTCGCAGAACTGGGTGCAGCATCAGGAATAATATTGTCAAAAGAAACTGGCGAGCCAAGAGGACTCGGAGAAGCTGCTGAATGAGAGTGATCAGAGGAGGAGTTGGAGGAAGATGCTGCTGGAACACTCGGAGAGGACTCTGCAGGAAGAGATGACAATATAGACCTGGAATCAAGAGTAATCGAACCAGAGGGCAAGTTGAACCAAGTGTGAGGAGTGTGTATTGTAATAAACTGTTCAGGTTGCCTAGTATTTAAAAACCCAGAGGCAAAAGGAAATTCATGTTCGTTAAAAATAACATGTCGAGTGATATAGATTCGACCATGAGGACTAAGGCATTTATACCCTTTATGTGCTTCACTATAACCCAGATTGACACATTTAATTGAATGAAAATCAAACTTATGGTTCTGATATGGACGAATGCAGGGAAAGCATGATACTCCAAATGTTTTCAAAAATTGATAATCAGCAATTTTAGAAAACAAGACCTGAAAAGGTGATTTTCCCTTAAGCACAGATGTTGGAAGACGATTAATTAAATAAATTGATGTTTGAAAAGCATCTGACCAATATTTTAAGGGCATATGAGCTTGGGCAAGAAGTGTTAGGCCAGTCTCTACAATGTGCCTATGCTTACGTTCTGCTCTCCCATTTTGTTCAGATGTGTGTGGGCATGAGTGTTGAAATAAAATCCCATTTTCATTAACAAGTTGTGTAAAAGCTTGAAATTCCCCACCCCAGTCGGTACGAAGTTGTTTGATTTTTCTGTCAAATTGATTTTCAACAAGTCTTTTGAATTGGATAAAGGCTGCTAGAGCATCTGATTTTTGTTTAAGGGGAAATAGCCAGGTATATCTGCTGTAGTCATCCAAGAAATGTATATAGTATCTAAAATTTGTATGTGATGCAACTGGGGATGGTCCCCATAAATCTGTATGAATGAGTTCTAACACATGGGTAGATTGACTGCTAGAAATAGGAAATGGAAGAGCATGAGATTTGCCAAACTGACAGGCATCACAAAACATGAGCGTTTCATTAGCATTGACAGTAATATTGCATAATTTCAAAACATGATTCAAAACAGTTCTAGAGGGGTGACCAAGGCGTTTATGCCAGGTATTAACTACAGAAATTTGAGATTGATTTTGGGCAGAGACATTTGGAGTTTTTTGTGAACGAACAGTAAGGGCATGTTTTGTTGTTGTTGAAGTTGAACCCAGACGATATAAGCCATCCTCAAGTGTTCCTCGCAGCACCTCCATCCCTGTTTCCAGATCCTTCACACAACAAAATTCAAGAAAGAACTCAATAGAAACATTGTTGTCACTAGTCAACTTGGAAACGCTTATAAGGTTTTTAGTAATAGAAGGGACATGCAATAAATCATTGAGTGCAAGAGGAGTAGAAGAGGTGCGTAATAAACCATTTCCAACATGTGCAATTTGTAGTTGACTACCATCCCCAATGACCATAGACTCTTTACCATTGAAATCGGTTTTGTTGCTGAGTTTGTCAATTTCTGGAGTAAGGTGATTGGAAGCTCCACTGTCTGCATACTAGCTGTCATCTTGCAATGTTTGAGGTGTAGCAACTAGGGCTGACATTGAAGATGATCTGTCAACACTCTGCTAAGGCTCAGACTGAGGGGTATGACCCATATAGTTGTCATTGTACCGATAGTAACATACAGCAGCTGAGTGTCCAAGTTTTCCACAGACCTGGCACGTGGGTCGTGTGTTGTCCCTTCCAAATCGTCCTCTTCCACGATTGAAGTGTGAACTGCCCCTTTGATGATTGTTCGAGTGGAAAGACCCACGGCCTTGAGCATAGTAGTTGTTTCCTCGCCCAGAACCCCCTCTACTTCCTGAATAATACGGTGGTTTCTGTGCAACATTGGCAGTGAAGTTACTGATAGTTTTGCTGTTAGGTGAGATAGCTCCAAGACGCTCGAGCTTACTGTCGAAGCTGAGCAGAGACCCTTGAAGTTCCTGCCAAGACAGGTCAGATCTGTTCTCCAAAATCAGCACCACCGATAAATACTCCATATCAAGACCTGAGAGAACATTTGCTATTAGATGTTTTTCCGGGTAGGGATCTCCTGCTAGGGCCAAGGAATCGGCCCACATCCTCTTCATCTTCAGATATTCCATCATCGTTTGAGTTCCTTTCCGAGTGGTTTGTAACTTTGTACGCAGATCATCCATATTCGCCTTTGAGTGTGCTCCATATAGCTCTTCCAAAGCAGTCCAAAGTTTTGAGGCCGATGTACACCCCATGACCTCGGATGCAATTGTTTCTGTCATAGACCCATACAACCAGCCCATGAGTAGCTGATCATGAACAATCCAGCTTTCGAAATCTGGATTCGGTTGCACTTCCTTGATTGTTTCTCCATTTTCACCGATCTTCTCTGTTTCCAGGAACTCCGATGGACACAGCTTTTGTCCATTGAGATAACCTTCTAGGCGATGGCCTCTTATGATTGTAAAGACCATTGTCTTCCATAGTGGGAAATTGTTTCTGTCTAATTTGAGGGAGAATGGCTGACTTAGAGTGTTGTTGAATGGGCTGGAAACCACTACGGGTTGAACAGCCATTGATGATTGGCCTCGAGAGCCTCTTTGAGTAATTTCTGGACTCGTCCTTTCCGGCGATCCTTGGGCAGTCTGACTTTGATTCGTCGACATAGGAGCTGGCTAGCTGCAACCTGTTGGCTCTGATACCAAGAAAACGTTTAGAGAAAAGGTGTTTTCTGTGTAAAGCAGCTCACAGTATTCTGAGCATTTCATTCCCTTTAAAAGGCCAAAAAGGCACTTTACAGCAAATATCAACAATGACTAATACAACCTTGACACGTAGCATAACAGAATTACACAATTTACTAAGCATAACAGAATTGGTTAAAGCAAAGCAATTGAAAGGAGAAGGCCAAAGTTGTATCGACACTCTGTCATTTGGTTGCACCATTCTCTGCTTCTGTATTGCACAAGTCATTTTCTCTAACATGTTTGAGGTTTGGGTAATGATCGAACATTCCAGTCGCTCCTAACCCATGTTTGGGATCACAATCCGAATATTATTTTCTTGTAAAAAACTCTTAGCACTCGTAATCATCTTGAAACGCTACGAGTTCGTTTGGGTTATAGTGGAAATCAAGGATTATATGTTGTACGACTGCTAATGAAGCCACCGTCCACGACCCGCTTTTATTAATTATGAACTACTAATTTAAAGGATAAAGAAATCATGAACCACTTGAGTTTTCTCTAAGTCCTTAATTAGTATCAAGATATGAAAACTTGTTGTTTATACATGTATGACCACCTATTTATAGATGGGCCTTGTTACGTTTGAATTCAAATACGAAGAACAACATAAATAATTTTCCTATTTGTAAGGAAACAAAATGTTTACATTTTTTATTATAAAAAAAGACTATTAAATCAAGACAGAAAATGAATATAGTTACAAATTAGAGGAGAGATTTCTTCCATCCAACAAAGATATTCAATGTTTGGTCGAAGGACATGCTAAGTCAATCTATGAGTCACAATACAAAATTGCGATCAACACGAGAGAGACTTCTTAAGAAGTTTAGACAATAAAACTTTAAATTAAACCTAAAAACCAATAATTGGGGTGGTAAGACCAACAACTTAAGCCAAATTTTGTTCCACCAAATACGCGAAGGGTTGCCTTAGAAAATAAAATAATTCTCTCGCTCTTCGTATCAATTTGCTCTCTTTAGTCAACCACATATGCATAATTTCGAGCAAACTCTTTGTGTCATTCAATCATCATCATATTGTTCGAGCAAGACTAGAACTTTGAGTAGTCTGCATTTAAACTTCGAATTTTGACCATAACCAACAAATAAAATCTACATATATATGGTGTGAATCAAATGAAATATGTTATAAAATATACGGAATCGATTTACCGAACACTACAAATTATTATGACAAATGAGATGGTTTATCCTTAAATAGGATATTATAGCATAACTATTAGGATACCTAATCTATATATTTTTGTAATTTATGAGCATTATACATTTATACAATTTTACACATCTACAACTAGAGAGGGGTGTTAGATTTTATATATCCATGCCAAAGTTTTTCATCCGCCATTTAAGTTAAAAGTTAAAACCCACTTTGTGTTTCTTTATTTTCACTACATATGTACAAAAAACTTTATCAACAAAATGATGATTGAAGAATGAAGTGATAAATCTATACTTTTCTCAAAGGATAGTAAAGTAACGGTTCATATGTATTGAGTTGAGAGGTACATGTACATCACTACTATCGATCTTAGATATCATGTTATGCCTTTTAGTTTTACGTGTATATATAGAAACTATACAAACTAAGAATATTCTTTTGGTATATTATTATAACCCTCTACGTACGATACCTATGGATAATAATTTCATACCAATAGGGTCAAGTTCCAAGAGGGTTCCCTTTATTCACAGTGCCCTCCAATACACCCAAAGATTTATTTATTTTTTTAATGAAGAAAAAAAAGACTGATTATCACAATTTGCAGTCTCAAGCCGCCGCGTTTGCCCACTTAAAGCCTCATATTTTTTTTTAATTACAAAAAAAGTACTTTTAGTGCTTAACCCAATATCCTCTTCTCCTTTCCTTTCCTTTTCACTTCTGTACAGTTTTTTTAGTGAAAAAGCTAATAAAATGGCCTAGCTTAAAAAGATTATTAGAGTTAGAGGTCTCATCATCAATTGGGTATTCGATTATCTGAATCACATGATCTCTAAGATGCCTTGTGTTGGCCAATCACAGTATGACACTCACCATTTTTTTTTGCACGAGTTTTTTTTTAATTTTTTGTTTTTAGGGAGCTCTTTAATTTCATTACCTTTTGCGTCCAAGTACATCAAAATATTTAAATGGCGAAAATTATTTAAAAACAAGGAGAGCTCCTTCGCATGAAATAAAAGTGTTATATTATTTTAATTTCTCTATTTTTTTTCCCTTTAATTTGCTGTTAATTATGTATGAGATAAGATAAAACCACTACGTACGTTTAAAATATAAGAAGCATTTCCCAAAATAAATAAATATATAAAAAATCAATCTGTTCTTTTATTCCTAAAGACATTTTTTTAAGCGATAAAATATATGCAAGCTAGGGAAATTCACTTTTTCTCATTGTGGCTTAATATTACCTTTATTAAGAAAGCTGAAAAAGCTTCTACACCCTTCAGTCTCAATAAAACAATACAATATATTTTTATCCAAAAAAAAAAAATCAAATCGGGATCAAATTGCAAATTCAACGCAGAGCTGTAATTAGACATATAATTATGATTATCATAACCCAGAAACCAGCAAGAACTTATATTATTTGCAGACCATAAATGTATGAATATACTATATATACATAATATAAATACATAGAAGATTTTTATAGCATTTAAATGATGATCTCGATTCCTCGGAACATTATAACAGAGGTACAACTCATTATGTATTTTACATTATATTCTTGCTTTCTGAAACAAAAGTAGCAAGAATAAGAACCAAAAACCAGAAAGTGAATAGACATAACAAAACTGTCTCATTTACTAACAGGAACAAAATTTTGAAGATCACGACGACGTTTCGTCTAACATCACTAACCCAAGATTAATCAAACATGGGCTTGGTCAAGATCATGACCTTGCTTGCCATGATGAGCGTCATCATCATCGTCGTCGACACCATGATCGGCTGTAGTAGCAGTGGAGCAGGTGCAGGGTGGAAGATCTGCGAGTGTTATTGGAGTGGCCAAGTAGGTGGGGGCGTCGTCTCCGGCCATTATGACAACAATCTTGGGGCCATCATCGACGGTCTTGGTTGGATTGTTGTGATTTTCACCCGTACGAGCTTCCCCAGAAGAAGAAGAAGAAGAATAGCGTTTGCGGTAGGAGAAGATGAGGAGGAGTAAGGCCACACTGATGAGCAACAGCATCACAGCTAGGCTTCCAAACAGGTATGGTATTGGAGATTTCCATACATTTGTTGTCGTTTTGATCACTACTGCTGATGGTGATGGTGTCGTTTCTTCACTACCTCCCAGTACCTTTAAGTCTCTCATGGCTACTTATATCTTATTATATAAAAATATATATATATATTATGATTATTATTTTTGTGGGGGAGAGGAGGGGGGTGGTTATGGGGTTTATGTTGTGTTTATTTTTTGGTGATATGAACTCAAAGGTTGGTGAGTTTGAATTTATAGGAAAAGCTGGATGAGAATGAATTGTTCTAGCCAATTGTGATTAATTTGGATAATTGACAATAATGTCCTTGTAGGGTTTAAGAGGAAGATTCTTTTGTGCTTTTATTTTTTAATTTTTTTTTTGGGATGCCAAATATAACATCCCATGATGTGCCTAAGTGACTTTATTGGTATATAAAAATTATAAAGTGGTGGGGCTCATCTAATTTCTGTGCAACATAATGAAGCCACTGTTGATTCGGGGCCAATACGATCCTTATTATTACACTAGATCTATCTAATCTACCAAACAAAAAGAGTTTGTTTTAGTAGTTTTCTTTCCTTAATAATCAATATTATTATAAAAAGATATATAAATATAATATGTAATTAATGACATTTCAGGCTCATCTGGACAGAACTATTTGTCCTACTAGACTCACACCTGAAATGTTCAATTAACACATATCTTTATGAATTTACATAAGCAAAAACGCCTAACTTTTCTATGCTGTGAAAATCAATGCCATTTCCTTTTGTGATTCCTATCAGAGATTTTACTTTTTATAACTCTTCTATCTTTTTAAAATATTATTTTAAATAGTTGATCTGCAGGGCCCAATAGAAAAAAAAAACATTGTCTGAAGAATTTTTGATTAGCTAGCCTTGTAATATTTTTCTTCGTTAATTTATTTCCTAATATATTCTATCTCTTAGACCTAATTGCTTGTAGTCCTTTTCATTCACGAATATGAATATTTATTCATGGAAGTAGAAGATCTAGATGTATATATATACATATATATATATTTATATATAGAGCGAGAGGGAGAGAGAGAGAGAGATGTTACTGTCAAGTGTCAAACATGCATGTGCTGCAAAAAAAGAAATGCATGTATGAATGTATGTGTGTGTATATATTATATAGCTATAGCTTAGCTAGCACACACTTAACTTTTCTTTTGCTTTAATAATTTTCCTTACATTAGGCCCCGGCCAAACTTGGGGCCAAAGTTTCATACAAAATTATCTAAATATGCATGCGCCAGTCCATATATATATATATATATATTTTGAGGATGTTATTTGCCAGATTACAAAAACATATATTTATGTCTTAATATTAACATATATACATAGATTTTATAGATTCTTGAGAAAAAAATCGCTCGAGTATATTTGTATATAACTAACTAATAAAAAATATATTTGTATTTGTTTAAGTAAGAAAATAGCAAATTTGTTGGATTACTTCTAATTGGTAATGCATGTTACCTGTATATATATGACGCATGAAGATGGTTATACCCCCACACTTAACAAGGTCACAAATTTGGATAAGGACAAGCTTATATTATTTCAATTATAATTTATGAAAGGCAGATAGAAATTGAACATTCCTTTTTTTTTAATCAATGGAATTTATTTTCCATGAAATATAATTCAAAATTCAAAATTTGAACAATCTTGAATAAAAAGTAAATAAAGTTATACTATGATTTGATTTTCCTCTCAACTCAATATTTATTTGAAGTAATAGTTTTAATTATATAATTAAATATATACATTTAACAACTAGGGTTTCTTTGTAGACAAGAAAAAAAAAAGTTGGTAGACATATATATTTCAAAAACGGAAACAACAGAGAGACATCCTAGTGGAGACAAGGGTCAATATGTGAAGATTTACTTAACAACTAATTAATGTCTCCCACAAAAGAATGTGATTTTGAACCGTATATATACTTTTACCAACAAATTATTATATATAATAATAATAATATACAATTAATTATATAATAAATATAAATATTTGTGGCTTAGTGATTTTACCACTAGTATTAGATAAACCTTATATTATTGAGCAAGCTTTTCACCCTCCCAACAATAACAATATGAATCTTGAATCCTATCATACCCAACAAATAATAAATATATAAATTAATACATAGAATATATATATATATATGAGTAATGATACCCAATTAATTATATATATACAAATAAATAAAACATTCTGTCTCCCTTGCGTTTTCGAGCGGTCGCGTATTATGATTAGTCCATGTTCGCCAAAAGAGCTCATAGATTATGTTCACATATACGAATAATTTAAAGCCACACAAAATTTATATATATATATATATAAATATATATATATAAACGTGACTAGGCAGAGATTGTTGTGTTGTGATGATATATCATAAAATATATACATAGAGAGAGATTATTAATCGTCAAATTAAAGTCAAAAGAGACTAATATATAGATAAGACCGCAAAGGGAAGGTTCCTCCAGCTTCTTAGTTGATTGTAGTTTTGACATTCTTTGGTATATTTTGGTGCTTCTTTGAAGGCAGTAATAAATGAAAAATATGCTCAATTAACAAAAATGGTCCATATATAGTAAAATTTATATGCAGTCATAGTGAATTTGGGAACAAAGTAATTTTATTAAGAAATTTTATAAATTAGTAATAATACATTAGTTTTCTAACTTTATTATTTTTATTTAAATATTTCAAATAATGTGTGCCATGTGTACATATATAAGGACATCCAAAATAGATAGAAGATGTTAATTAGTATGAGTTATTATATATTTTTGCAAATTCTAAGATTTGATAATTGCTCTAAATAATAAATTACTGTATAAAATAATTTTACATAAATATTTATTTTGTCTCAAATTTTTAAAATAACATAACATATACATTTATAATTTGTAGATAATTATTACTATGTGAAGATAATTTTTTTAAGGAAAATTTATAAAAAAAATACTTGATTTTGTTAAAAATAATTATAGTTTGACGTTGTAACAAATCTTTTTTTTTTTTTTCAATTTTATTATTTATGTAACTTTTTTTTTTTTACATTTTAACGATTTTTCCATTTTTTTTCTTATTTGTATTTTTTTCAAAATGTTTTTTTTTAACTTTTTTTTTTATTTGTGTTGTTTTCAAAATATTTTTTTTTATAATTGTTTTTAGGTTTTTTTTTTGTTGATGTTTAGTTGTTTGATGTATATTATTTTTTATATTGTTTTCAAGTTATTTTTAATTTATTTTGGGTTGATGTAAGTTGCTATAGAATTGTTTAAAATTGTATTTTTTTAAGTTTGAGTTAGTAAAATTGAAAAAAAAAAAGAATCGTAAAAATGTAAAAAACTTTAAAATGTGTATTAAAGAAAAGACCCTTTTTATTAATATGAGTTTTTTTATTTATAATTAATTGGTCCTAAAATTAAGACTGAACTATTTTATGATTATATAGAATAACACTTTATAAAATGTTTTTCCGTATATACTTTTTTATACAAAATGTAATTTGTCTAATCAAGTTATCAAATTCTTTCAACACGCAATTCCTCTGATTTCCAGGTATATATCAATCTTTTTTTATGTAATTATAAGTGGCTAAGATACACATGATACATATGTATATATCAGTTGTTTTGGTCAATAGATCTTAGTAAATTATGATCACACATATTGCATGTGTAATTAAGTGTAACATAATATCTTATATGGTTATATATGTCTCCCACTATATAATATATGATAATATAGCTTATTTTACATGAGGTATTTGGATCAGACTACTTTCATTCTGGTCTAATAAAGCATTAATTATGCCCCCAATTCTCATGCTGTCACCACTTCGTTAATAAGTAAAACAGATCAATAATATTTTCTCTTTTGCATCTTATAATTCAATACCTCATGCAATTCACATTCACATCCACATATATATTATATACACATTTTTATTCATAATTATGAATATCGAATTAAGTAGTAGTTTATCTTTCTCAACTACTTACATTATATTTTTATTTCTACTAATTAATAATTATGAGGAATCTTAGTTAAATTAAACATGATAATCTTGGAACATTTTCTCACAGTTTATTGTGGAAATGATTTTACCACTACTAAAAATATAGTCTACTTAATTTTTTACACAAACAATAATTAAAAATCGAAGTAAAAGCTTCTAACACTACAAGAAAATTTAATATTAGAGATGGTGTAATTAGAGGCGGATTGAGTCTACTTGTAGTGTATATGTTATTAGTGGTGGACTGAGGGGTCTGCTGCTAATAATGTGTAAATTTAAAAAAAAATGTGTATTCATTTTTATTAGCGGCGGACGTACTATTATTAGTGGTGGATAGTCTGCAACTAATACACTAAAATAAATGCCCGGGAAAATAACCGGACTTTATTTTTAGAATTATTAGTGGCGGGTAATTACTTTTATTAGAGACGGACTACCTTCCGCTAATACTATTATTAGCGGCAGGAGAATCATAATAATAGCGGCGGGTCCCACCGCTAATACTTATACATATGTTAAAAATTTTGCCTAGCCCCTCGTCCACGTCTCTTCTCTTCTCTGAAAGAAATTTTACAGTTTTTATCCGAAAGAAATTCTCTTCTCCGAAAGAAATTTTATTTGCAGCAATTCTCTTCTACGACCAGGTATGTTTACATTTCTTATCTAAATGCATTTTCATCTTTTCTTTCCTTTCGATTTTTTTTTTGTTTTCGATCGGGTGGTGTAGTAGTACGAGTGCCCTATACACGGCCACAACACTCCACCCCTCCGAACAATCTCCTAGGCCACACCACTCCTCCCAATAACAAAGTAAGTCAATTTTCTTTTATTTTTTTCCAATTATTTTATATATTTGTAATTTTTCCAATTGTTTATTGTGATGATGTGCCAAAAAAAAGTTATAATATATTTATTTATTTATTAATATGATATATTTTCTCAACTAATTATATATATTAAATAAAATTTAATGTATTTCAAAGACATTATATGTATAAATGGTAAAAATAAGTATAAACTTTGAGTATATGTATTAACGCTATATTGTTGTTGCTGCTGAAATATCAAATAAATTTTTCAGAAAAATAGCGTTAAACTTAATGGACATTATAAGTGCTTAATTCTACAAAAGAATATTAGTATGATTTAAACTAGTATAGTTGTGTGGCATGTTAGAATTCAAAGTTTTTTCATTTTAGAATAATTATAAAATATATTTATTAAAAATAAATAATTTAAGTTTGTTTAAAATTAACTATAGTAATAATTAAGGATGCTGACACGGTTTTTCGCTAACAGTGTATTAAGAAATAATAAGGTAGATTAGTGCTTAGTAATAAATCGTAATAAAAAATGAAATGAATTCACAAGAACACAAATATTTTACGTGGTTCAGTGGTTAAAACCCACCTAGTCCACGAGTCTATATTATTGCTGTTTCTCTCTCTATTTGGACAGAGTTTCAGTATTACAGAATAATCTGTCCATTTTTCTGTCCAATATTCTCAGTATTTATAAAGAAATTTCATGGATAAGTTTGGGTAACCGCGTGAGTCAATCACGCATATACATATTTATTACATTTAATACACATATTTCCCATTTATAATGAGATATGATTTGATCATAAAGTAAATGTTCTCATAATATCTGAGACATTAAATATGACAGCCTGGTCATAAATAACTGTATTATGGGACCTGAGTCTTTGGGGATCCGCGGGTACGCAATATATTTGAGTTATCACGAGCTGGATATTTCTTCGAACTCGTACTTCGACAGCTGTTTGAATAGTATGAGCTCACACTTTATAACCTTCGTGTTTGTAGCTCAAGTTAAACCCAGGACGTCTAACACCACACGTGCCCATGTGAAACTGGAGTTGCTTATCACAACAACAAAAATCACCATTACCGGCGGAGGAGCCCGCCGGTAATACATGGTATATCCGCCGGTATTTGTTATTACCGGCGGAAATCCGCCGGTAAAGTCCCGCCATTAATAAACGGTCGGTATTATCACCATTACCGACCGTTTGACACTACCCGCCGGTATTGCACTATTACCGGCGGATTAATAGAGGCGGGCGTCCGCCGGTGTTGTACAACGCTGACACCGTTTGACCGGATTATTACCGGCGGGTTCCGCCGGTATTAGTCCGCCGGTATCTCAATACTAATACTAAAATAAAACAATTAATTTTATTTTATTTCTTAATAAATATACATATAATACTTATTTAAAAATAATAATATTTAACATATATTATAATTAATAACACAATTAATATTCATCTAACAAAACTAACATTTTAATTAATCATAAAATTAACATAAGAAAATACAAATTGTCTCATTTTAATTACATATAAAGTAATTATAACATAAACATAATAAAATTTCAATTGTCTTAATATAATTAAAAAACGTAATCTAATTATTATTGTTTTGATCTGGCCAACTTGGTGTAAAATACTCATTAAGATCAATATCTTGATCACTAGTATTAGGGCGCGGCAATGGTGGTGAAGCAAACTGTGGTGCTTGTGTAGAGTGATGCTGCGAAGATGGTCTAAATTGTCGAGCATGTGGTCGCGGCGAGGGAGACTGATGCAAAAAACTCTCAAACTGACCATACCTCTGCTGCTGCGACGGACTTACAAATTGACCATACATCTGCTGTGGATGCTGCTGCTGCGATGAATCCCCGAAGTCACGACGCCTAGGATGTGACGTCTGAGATCCGGTAGCGACGTCGGGGTAATATAAAGGAGGGGACTGGGAGGAACGTCCGTACGTGTTTGGATAATTCTGTTGAGGTGGATACACATGTTGTTGTTGTTGTTGTGGCATCGACCAAGGAGGTGGACTTTGAGAAGATATACCACCTTCAGGTTGTGATGGTAAATATCGTTGGAGAAGGCTTTCAAACCGCGACTCAGTTTCTGTACTGGTATGCTGAGGATTACCAGATGGACCTTGTTGAGATTTCAACATCCGGATCTCTTCACGCATTGACTTCATCATTTCCGCCATAGTAGCCATGTCTTCCTGAGGTGTATGAACAGGTTGGGCCTGTGACTGACTTGTGGAGCTGGAAGCTGATTTTTTCCCTTTGCCTTTGCTGTAACCTACTCCTCTTTGAAAGTCAGACCTCTCCCCAAGTACTTTACTCATAATCTCGTACTGATCGATCGACGAGGATTCAGCAGCAGATCCAGTTTCAGATCCCTCCGTCGGTCCTTGAGACTGACTTTGAAGTCGTGCCCTCTCAAGCTCTTCCGTCATTTTTTCCTGTTCATAAAAAGTGTTAGAAACACATCAGTAACATAGTTTAATGAAAATAATAACACAAAAGTTTAAACTTACAAAAGTTTCTCGAGCTGTGTCGTTGACAAAAACTTTTGTCGATTTTCTCAAATGGCTATCTTTCCAAGTATCAATAACATGTTCATCAGGGTTCGCCTATACAAATTTAGAGATAGGAAGTTAGAATGTAAAATTTTGTTAAATTAAATTAATATTTTTACTTACAAATTGGTGACGCTTAGCTGCCATCGATTTTGTGCCTTGCGTCGATGTATACTTCATTTCTTTTCTGTTTTTCTTGTTTTGGTTGGATCGCGCGATAAATTTTGGGCTCAAAAACAACTGAACAATATCTTTCCAACTCTCCTTGGAGCAATGGTCAGGTGGGGCAACTAAAACACTCTGCAAATCTTCCGGATTAGAGTAATATTTTTTGAAGTGAGTATGTCTGATGTTCTTTCTCTCAGAATATCTTTTGCGCATCTCTGTGTAGATAGTTTTCATAACTCTCCCGGGTTCTGGATGACCATCAACATTATAAAAATACTACATTAAAAATAACATGTTAGTTTAGTTTGTAAATGATTTCTACATTAAAAATTATACCACAAGAGTTGTTCTAAATTTGTACCTTCATCCTATGTACGACTTGTTCCTTAAATTGTTGAGGTATATCAGCGAAATCCAAGTAATGTCCTGGCAACAACAAAGTGACTTGGAGGCCTATCTCGCGGACAAAAGCTTGGTCCTCCAAGCCAACCACTTTGTCCGTCCTAGGATCAAGCTGAAGATCTAGAGGTTTCCCGGCATTTCGCCTTCGAATTTCAAGTGGCTTCGAATTAGCCAGGCCACGACCTTTTTTTCTCGGCACTTCAGCTATCCACATTTTCAAGAATAACCAAAATTTGAAATATTAATATTATATTTAAACATTCGTAGAGCTTGACTTTCAAGCTATGAGCAAAATTTGAAAATTATTATTAACCTGACTCGCAGGAAGAGGGTACTCTACTAGGATCTGGCGGGTCTAGACCTCCACCATCTCCGCCATGAGAAGTGGCTATATCTGCTGACATTGTACTTAGGAACAAAAATGATTAGTTAGTATTAAATTGTTAGTTAGTATCAAATATCACCAATGGAAATGAACATCATGATTACAAGTCTCATATATTATATTTTAAACAATTGTCTTTATTACAAAAATATAAAAACTAGGTAGAATAATCACTATCACTTTCATCATTAATTAAATTAACATCAATCGGAGACACATGATTAACATCATCTTCACAAATATCAACTAGCAATTCATCTTCTTCATCGACTTCTTCTTCGCCTAAGTCGTCATTTATGAAATTTTCATCTAATTGATCAGCAGGTGAATTTTCTATAGTGCCAATATATGTTGCAGGTTCATGAGATTCCATAACCAACTGACCGAGATCCACGGTCAACACAAAATTTGATGAGTTTATGTCATGTACAACATCAACATCTGCATCGGCTTCATCGTCCTTGATGTCCCAAATTTGACGGTGATTGACATCCTCAACAATTTTCCAGTGTCGGCCTCTAAGTAGATCATCGAGATAGAATACTTGCTTAGCTTGGCTAGCAAGTATATAAGGCTCATCTTTGTACCATTCGCTACTGACGTTTATACTGGTGATATTATTTTCAGTGATTGTTTTCTTCTTGCTTGGATCAGTGTTAAACCATTTACACCTAAACAATGCAACTGAATATGCACCAGTGAAAGATAAGACCAGTACATCTTGAAGTGTGCCATAATAGTTAAAACCTTCAGTTCCCGCAACAGACACTCCACTATTTTGTGTGGTGCGCTTTTGATCTCGGTCATAAGCGATAAATCGAACACCGTTAACTATACAACCTTCGTAGTATGTTGCCAAGTGATCTGACCCAGATGCTAAAGCTAGCAACTCATCACCATTCTCTAAAGATCCTTGTTTGTGCAAGTCATATATCTAAATAAATTAATAAACTTATATTAGAATGATAAAAATATCATTACAATAATAAATGTTTAAAAATAATCTCAATTTTACCTTCTTATGAAACCACTGGCGAAAATTTTTCTTCTGTAAAAGATTATGATCACCATCTGGGAATTTCAGTTTGATCTCTACTAGGTGTTCGCTGTAAATTTGAATGCTTTGACTATTAGATCAAATAATTTGGAATAAACATAAATTGCACTTTAAAGGGAATAAACTTACTCTAAGTAACCCTGAATTTCAGGTGAATTGTTAATGATGAACCATTCAGCCATTTCACGAGTCGCAAGATCTAGAGGCTTGAGAGATTCCTTTGTTAGGGGACGACATTGAGATTGAAACACAGTAAGGTGTCGTGGGACATACACCTCATCTTTATTGCGATCAAGACGATTAAATTTAGTTTCAACCCCTTTGAAATACATCGAACAAAATGTCATAGCCTCATCAGCGACATAGCCTTCAGCTATTGACCCTTCAGGACGAGCTTTATTTCTCACGTAGTTCTTCAATTTTTTCATGTACCTTTCAAAAGGATACATCCATCTCATAAATACCGGTCCACCCAAAATTGCTTCTTCAGGCAAATGTAAGACCAAGTGAATCATTATATCAAAAAAAGCCGGAGGAAAGATCAACTCCATCTTGCACAATATCAGAACAAGGTCTTTTTGTGCTTCCTCCATATCTGTAACATTTATAGTCCTCGAACATAGTTGCCTGAAAAAACTACATAGTTCAGAAATGGTGGTCGATATATCTTTCGGGAGAAACTTGCGAACACCCACAGACAATAATCGTTGCATTATAACATGACAATCGTGGGATTTCAACCCAATGATATTTGTTTCATTCTCTATTACTTTTTTCTTCAAATTTGAACAAAAGCCATCTGGAAATTTCACTTTTTTAATAAATTGACAAAATTGTTGTCTCTGATCAGGAGTTAACACGTAAGAAGCATGTGGCTTCATCAACTTTCCACTCTCATCTTCATAAATCCACAATGATTCCCTTACTCCCATCTTCTTCAAATCATATCTTGCATTAGTGGTGTCCTTAGACTTATCATTGTCCAAGATTGTGCCGAGGAGACTATCACACACATTTTTTTCGACATGCATGACATCAATGTTATGTTTTAAAATGTTTGTACTCCAATAATCAAGCTCGTAGAAGATGCTTTTTTTCCTCCAATTTCTATCTTCCGCAACTCTTCTACGTTTGACACCTCCAAACTGCAAGTGTTTTCCAGGAACTTGGGGTGGAAGGTTGTTCACTTGTTCTAATATTTCCTCACAAGTAAATCGTTTCGGAGGACGTCTTCTCTCAATTTGTCCATCGAACTCAGTGTTCCTTCTCATTCGATGTGTACTGGGCAAGAATCTTCTGTGACCAACATACGATGTCTTACCGATCACTCGAATGGAAGATGTGTCTTCATTACATGTAGGACAAGCTTTGTATCCCTGACCACTCCATCCAGACAAACTACTTCGAGCTGGAAAATCATTGACTGTCCATAAAAGGGCTGCGCGCAGCTTGAACATAGTGTTGGTCGTACTATCTCTCGTAACAACTCCGTTAGACCACAACTCCTTCAACTCATCCACCAATGGTCTTAGAAATACATCTATGTCCTTACCCGGTGATTTTGGACCAGGAATAAGGATGGTCAGCATCAAATTGTTGTCTTTCATACATAACCAAGGTGGAAGATTATAGTTCGCCAACACCACAGGCCACATGCTGTATGCCAGGTTCATGTTGCCAAATGGATTAAATCCATCAGCAGCTAAGCCTAAACGAACATTCCTAGGATCACTTGCAAATCCAGGATGATTGACGTCAAAGTTCTTCCACGCCGTCCCATCCACCGGGTGTCGCATCACTCCATCATCTTTCGATTTCCCAGTGTGGTGCCATAGCATGTCCTTCGCTGTAAGCCTTGAGCTGTATAGTCTTTTCAACCGGGGTGTCAATGGAAAGTAACGCATCACCTTATGCGGCACCTTTTTTCCTTTAGTTTTTTCAAAAGTCACCCATCGACTAGTTCCACAAACTGGACATTCTTCTTTGTTTGCATGCTCTTTGTAAAATAAACAGCAATCATATTGGCACACATGAATCGACTCGTATCCCAACCCTAATTTCTTCAATCTCTTTTTAGCCTCGTAGTACGTTGATGGAATTTTATTTTCCTTCGGAAAGGAAATCTTTAACAACTTCAATAATTCATCGAATATGTTGTTAGGAATCTTCCCTCTAACTTTCAAATGTAATAGCTTAGCTAAGAAGTTAAGGGAAGAAATCCAATCACAACCAGGATACAACTCGGCTTCAATCTCCTCAAATAACTCGTCGTAATATTGACTTGCGCCACTATTGTCTACTTGCTCAGCTGTCGGTAAGAGGAAGTCCTCCACTATGGGAATCATCTCGTCAACTTCATCATCATCAACTACTTCATCAACAACATCTAGTTCCGCTTCCCCATGATAAATCCACCTCTCATAACCTTGATAAAACCCCCAATCGAATACATGTGCTTCGACAACAGGTAAAATTTCAAGCCTATTATTTATGCATCTGACACACGGACACCTAATTCTTCCATCAGAATCCTTATATTCCGAGGCCATCCTCAAAAATGATTGTAGACCATTCCAATATTCTTGACAAGCACGATTTCTCAATGTTGTCCAAGTCTTGTCAATCGCCATCTAGAATGTTACAAGAGTCTGTGAGTTTTAGTAATGTGAAAAGGAATGGATAACAAAAAAATTTGTTATCATTTTTTAAATCTTATGCAATATTATAATATTTTATGATGTTTTATTAGAAAGTGTTATTCAAATTAAAAAAACAATTCATTCATTATTTTATTGTTAATACTTTAAACTTATCATTTCTGTGTCGATATCCCTGTAATCGATGGTTGTGGTCAACAACCATCAATCACAAGCATACCGAGACAGAAAAAATAAATTATTAATATTAACTATTTAATTAACCATTATTAATTTTTAAGATTTGTATTAAATTAAATTAAATTATTCAATTAGATTATGTTATTTAATAAAAAATAAATTATTATAAGATATGTAGTAATTTTTAAGTAATCATTATTAATTGTAAAAACTTTTATTAAATAAAATTTTCAATTTCTATATTCAAATAATTTAATAATAGTTAATATTATTAATTATGTAACATTAATTATTAAATTAAATAATTAATAATATTAACTATTTAATTAACCATTATTAATTTTTAAGATTTGTATTAAATTAAATTAAATTAAATTATTCAATTAGATTATGTTATTTAATAAAAAATAAATTATTATAAGATATGTAGTAATTTTTAAGTAATCATTATTAATTGTAAAAACTTTTATTAAATAAAATTTTCAATTTCTATAATCAATTAATTTAATAATAGTTAATATTAGATAATAATATTTAATAAATAAATTAAAATAATTTCTTATAATAATTTATTATTTATTTAATTAATCATTATTAATTTTAAAGACTTATTTAATTAAATAATATTGAATCAAAATTTTATTATTTAATTAATTAAAAAATTAATTTTTATAAGATATGTAGTAATTTTTAATTAATCATTATTAATTGTAAAAAAAATTATTACTATAAAATTTTCAATTTCTATATTAAAATAATTTAATAATATTTAATATTATTAATTAGATAACATTAAAAATTAAATTAAAAAATTAATAATATTAACTATTTAATTGACATCAATAATTTATTATTTAAAGAAAATTTTATATACCACCTTTTTCAAAATTGTGTGTTGTTAATTTCAAGAATTTTAGTTTTATTTTTTGTTCATATCAATTTTGAGTTATTTCCTACAAAATTTTAAATTATTTGTACATTATTAAAAAAGAGTTTTATTATACAAATTAGGCTATCTCATCTAACAGGCATTTTCAACTTATGGGTCATAGGAACCATTTGAAACAAAGTAGCAAACTAATAAGTAATAACAATCCTGATTTCTAATATATATATATATATTACTCACAAATAACAATTAACAAATATATATACATATAATATATTAACTTGACTTATCGGTTATTAACCCATATAATATATATTACTAAAACCAAAAAGCTAAAAACACTAACCTAGACCGTGAGTGTGAGGGAGAGCTCCTGGCTCCTACTGCTACCGGCGACTGTGCGTGGCTGCGTGCGACGTGAGCCCAACCGTGAGGGGAAGAGACAAAAGAGGGTCAGGGTCGGTGGCAGCGGCTTTGTACTGCGCCGACGAGGAAGAGTCGAAGAGAATGGCAGGCCAGGGCCTCCAGGCGGAGGCGGAGGGCTGGGCAGGAGTGACGCCGGAGTGACTGAGGGTATGGAGTGAGGAGGGTAGGGCGAACGGAGTGGACGGAGGGTTGGAGAACGTCGCGCGGTGGAGTGGCGGTGCGGTGATGCGGCGACTGCGAGTCTGAGAGATGAGGAGTGAAAAAAACTAAGAGTTTTTTAACACACATCTATAATAGTATTACCGGCGGGTCTCCGCCGGTAATACATACATCACCGGCGGGGTCCGCCGGTATTACTCCGCCGGTAATACAGCATCGGCGGAGGTCCGCCGGTATTACTCCGCCGGTAATACAGCATCGGCGGAGGTCCGCCGGTATTAATCCGCCGGTAATACAGCATCGGCGGAGGTCCGCCGGTATTACTCCGCCGGTAATACAGCATCGGCGGAGGTCCGCCGGTATTTCACCGCCGGTCTTAAACTATTACCGGCGGGTTCCGCCGGTATTACCATAACCCGCTACCCGGCCCGCCGCTATATCCCTTATCCCGCCGGTAAAATGGTCGCCGGTATTAAATTTGAAAAGTCAGTTACGGGTATTTTGTATTAGCGGCGGACCCAGTACTCCGCCGCTAATATACTGCACATTACCGGCGGAGTTAGTCCGCCGGTAATAATTCCGCCTCTAAAATCTATATTTCTTGTAGTGTATGTGGATAATAAGCAGATATCATTCATGTAGTTATTTCTCCATATATTTATTTGACAGCTGTACCCGAACTGAGTGAATGACTCGAGCTAAAATTAGGGTACAACAAAGGATAATTTAATTAATTTTATTATTGCAAATTAATGAATTAGGAAACAAATGTGTAAAATTTTAAAAAGTTTTATAATAAATTATCATAAATAAAAATGAGATAAATTTAAATAAAATTTACCATGAATAAAAAAAATAGTTCTTGTTAACTATAATAATAATAATTAATTAAGTAATAAGAGATCATAAAACTCAAGTTTGTCCAGGAATAACACTTCTCATAAGACATCATAAAACATTTAAAATAATAAAACTTTTTAAAATGATTGGATTAGGACACTTGCTCTTTTTTCTTCCATTTCTTATACTCTCTTATATCACCGTAGATGGTGATTGATAAATCTTGGACAACATTGAGAAATCATGGTTGTCAAGAATATTAGAATGGTCTACAATTTTTTTTGAGGATGGCGTCGGAACATAAGGATTCTAATGGAAGAATTAGGTGCCCGTGTGTGAGATGCATAAATAATAGATTGGAATCTTTGGATGTTGTGCGAGCACACGTATTCAATAGGGGTTTTCATCAAGCTTATGATAAGTGTATTTATCATGGTGAGGTGGAAGAAATTGTTGTCGATGAGGTGGTTGATGAGAATGAAGACGATGAGATGATTCATGTTGTGTAAAACTTACTTTTACCGACAACTGAGGAAGTAGAAACAGATCCGGGTGGAAGTTAGTATTATGACGAGTTATATGAGGAGATTGAAGCGGAGTTGTATCCTGGCTGTGATTGGATTTCATCCCTCAATTTTTTATCAAAGTTATTGCATCTAAAAATTAGAGGGAAGGTGCCTAACAACATATTTGATGAATTGCTGAAGTTGTTAAATTTTGTCTTTCCGAAGGAAAATAAAATTCCATCATAGTACTATGAGGCAAAAAAGAGATTGAAAGAATTAGGGTTGGGATACAAGTCCATTCATGTGTGTAAGTATGATTGCTACTTATATTACAATGAGCATGCATCTAAAGAGACATGCTCAGTATGTGGAAGTAGTAGATGGATTACTTCTGAAATGACAAAAGGAAAAAAAGTGTCGCATAAGGTGATGCGTTACTTTCTGTTGACACCTCAGTTTAAAAGATTATACAGTTCAAGGATTACAACGAAGCACGTGATATGGCATCACACCAGGAAATCGAAAGATGATGGGGTGATGCGACACCCGGTGGATGGCTCTGCGTGGAAGGACTTTGATGTCAAGCAACCTGATTTTGCAAGAGATCACAGAAATGTTCGTTTGGGCTTAGCTGTCGATGAATTTAATCCATCTGGCAACATGAACCTCGCATACATCATGTGGCATGTGGTGATGAAGAGCTATAATATGCCACCTTGGTTGTGTGTGAAAGATAATTATTTCATGTTGATCCTCCTTATTCGTGGACCAAAATCACCGGGTAAGGACGTAGATGTATTTCTAAGACCATTGGTGGATGAGTTGAAGGAACTGTGGGTTAACGAAGTTGTTACAAGAGATAGTACGACCAACACGATGTTCAAGATGTGGGCAACCCTTTTGTGGACAGTGCATGATTTTCCAGCTCGTAACAATTTGTCTAGATGGAGTAGTCAGGGATACAAAGTTTGTCTCACGTGTAATGAAGACACAACTTCCATCCGAGTGATCGGTAGGACATCTTATGTTGGTCACAAAAGATTCTTGTCAAGTACTCATCGAATGATAAGAGACACTGAGTTCGATGGAGAAGTTGAGACAAGATGTCCTCCAAGACGATTTACTTGTGAGGATATACTAGACAAGTTAATGATCTTGCACCGTAAGTTCTAGGAAAACACGTCCAGTTTAGGGGTGTGAAATGTAAAAGATGTGCAGATGAAGATAATTGGAGGAAAAAAAGCATCTTCTACGAGCTTGAGTATTGATGTACAAACAAATTAAAACACAGTATAGATGTCATGCATGTTGAGAAGAATGTGTGTGAAAGTCCCCTTGGCACCATCTTAGACAATGATAAATCTAAGGACACCACTAATGCAAGACATGATTTGAAAAAGAAGGGTGTGAGGGAATCATTGTGAATTTATGAAGATAAGAACGAGAAGTTGATGAAGCTACACGCTCCTTATGTGTTAACTCCGGCGCAGAGGCAACAATTTTGTCAGTTTATAAAAGGAGTAAGATTTCCAGATGGCTTTTGTTCAAATTTGATGAAGAAAGTGTCTGAGAATGATACAAATATTCATAGTCTGATTCGTCCCCGGTCGATCAATACAAGACACTAAGTAAAGTACTCGGGGAGAGATCTGACTATCAAAGAAGAGTGGGTTATAGGGTGAAAGGGAAAGGGAAAGGGAGAAAGTCAACCTCTAGCTCTACAAATCAAAGTCAGTCCCAAGCACATACTGCTCATACGCCTCATAAAGATATGACTACTATGGCTCTGATGATGAAGGAAATGCGTGAGATGATTCAGATGGTGACTCCTCAGCAACCCAGTAATCTATATAACCCACGGTTTGACAACTTTCTGCAGAGGTATTTGCCATCACAATCTGAAGGTGGTGCGTCTTCTTAGAGTAACACCGCCCATCCTGACCATCATACACCGCCACAGCAACAATACCAGCCGCCTCCACAGTATTTGTCATATTTGTTGTCGCAACAACCTCGACAGTGTCAAAATTAGTACATTATAGGACGCTTTTCCTAGTCTCCTCCACTCTATTTTAACTTTACCAGCCTCTCCACCGCTAATTATCATTATGAATCGATTATGACACATACAGTAACGATGGGCTCCGCCACTGATTCCTGTCGCTAATAATATATTAGTAGTGGTGGGTGTGTCAGATCGCCGCTAATAAGTGTTATTAGTGGCCACATATTACGGTGGAACCCCGCCAGCAATTGTCATTAGCGGCGGATCTTACCGCCGCAAATGCCCTTTAATGTTGTAGTGTAAATAGGTTTTTACTTCGCTTATGGGAATGATGCTTAAAAAAATAGGTTACTACTTCGCTTTTATAAAAAAAAAAAAAAACAAAGTAAAAAGAACAATAAGACAAAGGTCGTGTTTGATTGGCACACCAGTGGGGGGAGGCTGGGGTTTCAGACGCCTGTGAAGCCGCCTGTGCGGCGCGTGTCATCATCAAAGACCGATCAGTGATGGTCGGGCTTGGCAGAGGTGAGGCACGAAGAGAGAGAGAGGGCTGAGAAGGAATCCGAAAGAAATGGGGATTTAGGGATTTGGTTTTTCTTTTTTAATTTAAATTTTATTATTTAATTAATTAATAAAATACTGATTATAATTAATAATTTTCTTAGGAATATATTTATATATTATTATTTTTTAAGGACACTCATTGCGAGTCCTAAAATATTTTTTTAAGGACTCTCAATGAGTGTCCAAAAATGCCCAAGAACTTTTGTTAAAAAAAATCAAACTTAAGTTTTTAGGGCTTGCACCGCGTGTCCTAAAAAAATTCTTTAAGGACTTCCAATGAGTGGCCTAAAAATTCCAGGTGGTGTTTTGTTAAAAAACAAATTCAAACTTTTAAGACACACATAGTTTTTAGGACTCGCAAGGAGCTGTTTTTAGGACTCGCATCTAGGTGAGTGCCCTAAAAAAGTGTCCTAAAAAGGTTTTTTTGTAGTAGTGATTGATTATTTTATAGGTTATTGATACCAAAATAAGTTATAAAAAATAAACTTACTCTTTATTTTAGGGTTTCTATTGCATTTAATGCTCGTACAAGATCTCTAATGTACTTCAACACATAAAAACCACATTCATGATTTTGTGGTTATTTTGGACATGCAACATTGAATATCTTTGTAGGATTGCCGAGTAATTCATTGGAAGAAGCATTATAATATGCACAATATAAAAAGAAAAATTACAAAATCATACATAGATGAATTACCTATAAAATCAATACAAACAAACACAATGGTCAAGCATAGATGAATTCATCATTATTAGGTTCTAGTCTTATAAATTTTTTAAAAAATTCGGCAGAGTTTCTTTTGTTTCTATAGCATGCAGTAATTTCATAATTACATATAAAATCAATACAAACAAACACAATAATCAAGCATAGATGAATCCATCATTATTAGGTTCTAGTATTATAATTTTTTTTAAAAATTCGGCAGAGTATCCTCTGTTTCTATAACATACCACAATTTCATAATTACCTATAAAAGCAACACAAACAAACACAATAATCAAGCATAAATGAATCCATCCGTATATCACCACAATACATAAATTTCTCAGAGCCTACTTCACTAATTTTCAAACATAACTTTCACTAAATCCAATATGCATGATTTAATTAATATTATCTTTATACATAAATCTTGTAGTAATATAAATAAAATTAAAAAATTACCAACCTTCAATATTACTCTTTAATTCACCCGAAATGAACAATAAAGTCACCACTCAATCGACAACCCCACTAAAACATTACTTACATAATTAGTAAACTACATAATTAATTATCAAACCACTAAATAAAAAAACAAACAAATCAAACTATTTATAGAAACTAATGAACAACACTTTGATCATCTTCATGCTATTTATTTTTTCAAATATTTAAAAAGAAAATTCACCTTGTCCCAATTTCTAAAATTTACTAATATACATATATATATTTATAATCAAACAAATTTTTATCACATTATATAAAATAACAAAATAAACAAATAATTAGAAAAGCTCACAAAATATTACTAAATCTAATTATAAAATTTGGAATAATATAAAAAAAAAATAACTCAAACAAAGTTTATAGGATCAAACCTATTAATTGATTATTGAAATAGCTTCTATCGCAATTTTGAAACTTAAACACCTATACACATTCAACACAAAATATGAGAACAAAAAAAAAATTGAAAAAAACATAGAAAAATAAAATATTATCATCAAAACAATGATTTAGTAATCCATACCTGTTTTGAAGCTAAAAAACACCTTACAATGACAAAAACCCAGCAAGAAACACCAAGAACCCATGAGAAATATTTCCCACGGCCAAATGTATTTTTTTTCCTTTGAAAATCCAAAATAGAAGGATTTCTAGGCTATATTTCAGTTTATAATGAAGGACAATTGTAAGAAATGATGAAAAAAAAAAGGTTTGATTCAAGAAAATGGTTGTGATGTACGGTTGGCGTCAATGGAGCTCTCGGTTCGCACAGAGGGAGGAGAAGGGATTATGGGTCGTGAGGGTGGAAGAAAGGGTTTTAATACCCTTCTACTGTGGTTTTTAGATAAGAACTGAAGTAGAAAGTAGGCTTTCTACTTCGATTCTTATCTAAAACCCACAATAGTAGGGATTTAAGAGTAGTGGAGCACCCGTGGCTGGGCACTTTCTACTGTGGTTTTATATAAAAACCGAAGTAGAAAGTGCCCAAAAACTAATAAGGGGCATGTTTGGTTTGACCCTTCTTTTACATCCTTATTCTCTCCAAGCCGAATTCATATGGGCATGTGCAACCAAGCGTGACTCTCTTTCCATTGAATTTTTAACTTCGCTTTTTAAGAAAGTGAAGTGGTATCCAATTTTTTTTAGCGCCAAATTGAAAAGCGAAGTAAAAGAGTTTAATAAGGCTTTTACTTCAGTTTTTTTGTATGTTGAGTATAAAAACTGAAGTAAAAGCATATATTTCTAGTAGTGGTAGCTTTTTACATATAATGTGTTGAATGTGTTGTTTATATATAGATTTAGAGTTGATTTTGAGCATTAAAGATTGTTTTAATCCAAAAAACTGTGTTTGTATTTTTTTTTATATTATTCTGAATTTTAGGTAGTGTTGTTTTAATCCAAAGAACTTAGAGAACATAGAATGCTTGGATTATTAGAGATATTTGTTTTTGATTTCTATAACTAGTTTGACATGTTGCTTGATAATTATGTAGCTATTTTTTTTGTTTAATCTTTTTAATAGTCCTGTTGATTTAGTGGTGAGCTTGGTGTTTATGGATATGATTTTTTTAAGAAAGAGGTGTTTAATTTGAAGGCATATGACTTGCTCTTTCGATCTTTAAATATAACTTTAATAGGTCGTATTATTGCCAAAGTTAGAACTTAGAATGTTGGGACATCTGATCTTATTTTCTATAGCTAGCTACATTGATATGTTGTTTGATGATTATGCAACTAGTTTAATTAATTATGTAACTAATTTTTATTTGTTTTTGTTTAAACTTTTTTGTAGGGTTGTTGATTTAGTGGCTAATTGGTGTTCATTTCGGGTGACTTCATGAGTAATATTGGAGGTGAGTAATCTTTAAATTTTATTTATTACTATTGCCATATTTATATATAAAATTAGAGTTAAATCATGCATATTGAATTTAGTGAAGTAGGTTCTGGGAAAATTGCGTATTGGCGGTGATATAATGATGAAATTATGTGTGTTAATTTTTGTGTTTGTTTGTATTGATTTTATAGGTAATTATGAAATTGAGATATGCTATAAAAACATAGGAAGCTCTGCCAATTTTTTTTTTTAGATTTTATTAATTGTTTTCCTTTTTAGATTTACACACCATGTTGGGATATTCTATATGTGTAATGACCCAAGTATTTCTAAAACTTAGATCATTAACCCTACTAGACATAACTACTACTTTGAAGAGAACATACATGAGAAAAATTCATAACTTTAAAGTAATATTTGTAATACATAAATACATAAATGAGCTCATTGTTTTAAAATAAAACATAACTTTAAATGAAATTGTTTACAAAGCTAAATGATGAGAATATATAAAAAACGTAATTTAAAGAGACTAAAGAAAAATAATGTCGTCCTCGAATCGACGCGCAACCCATCCACTCCATTCACCTCAACACACACACCAAGCTTCCAAGAATCCTTCCGCCTCTGTATCTATTTTCCTGCATCACACTAAAAAGAAAAATGAATGAGCCTAATGCCCAGCAAGGAAAATCTACCAACATATATATAACATCAAATGTAAACATAAGATCATAACAAAACATACACTATAAAACATATATCTCAACTATAACCCATGTACATGGTGAATATTGGGATTTGCTAGTTAAGCAACTATAAGCCTCAAAATACAATGAGGTTTGCTAACTAAGCAACTATAAGCCCCAAGAACATAAGTGGCGGGGTTTGCTATTTATGAAACTATAAGCCCCAAAACATATATACTATAACATATCATAACATAACATATTATAGCATAATCATAACATACAAGCCTATAAAAGTTATCCTATTTTCCTTACCAACACCGGGATAATTGAGAACAAATGCGGGACTTGAAACACTCCTAAAACCAGTAATAAAAATGGTGAGTATTTCTAAAGGGTAAAGAATAATTGTAGAAACTAAACCTTCAAAACAAAACTTACCAAGGAAGATCTTTAAGTTTCAAGAGCCTAATCGAAAACCAATATCAAAAGTTAGGATCTGAATAAAAGGACTAAAGAAAACTAAAGAGTTTTAAAGGATTGAACTTAAAGAATAAGAGTACCTTAGTTGACCTTATGGATTGGTCTAACTCCAATATCGAAATACACTAAACCTAACTTCCCAAATATTTTATAAAGCTTAAGAATGACAAAGCTTTTTCCCAACCCAAGTGTGTATCACTCTATGGTAGTACTAGCACCTTGGAGTCTGATCACAGCTGAAGAGTGAGTGGAAGGGCTGGGTACTAGGTCCTATTTATAGAGTTATAGGAATAAATATCTTCTTTTTGGCTTTGAATAAAAATAATGAATAAAATTGAAAATAATTGAATATTTGTCAATCAGAGGCTGAAGACTCGGTCAAAACATTCAGAGGTAGGTCTAAGGAGTCAAATCTTGTTTTAAAAATTAAAAAATAAAATAAAATTTAGGGCTATATATCACCCTTATGTGGCGATATATCGGCTCTGCCCTATTCCCGAGCCTCTGTTCGTACGATCGTGCAATGTCAACGTGTTTTCCGTATTCTTCGTCAGGCGATATATCGGCTCCAAAGCTGCGATATATCAGCATACGTGAATATTTTAAACACGTAATTGTACGTTTTAGCATAATTAAGGTTGGATAACTACTTTGACTGAGTCAAACTACGGCCCTAACAGTTTCTAGTGAAGACTAAAGCTTATATTTCCTTATTTAATCATTAAAATACTTAATTCCTTAATAATCATGCTCATGACAAGTGTCATATTCCTATTGGATCTATCTAAACCTTAGGTTATAATAAATATCATATTTGTGACCAGCAATATTAATCAAACCTTATGTTATAATTAATATTCTTAAACTATAGGTTAAACGTATAAAATCCATAACTATTGCTAGGAATTTCCAACTAAGTCTCGGTTTGAACCAAAATCCACGAAATCTAAAATACTACAACAACTACTAACTAGCTAACTAAGTAAACATTATGGGACTCTACAATTCTCCCCTTCTACAAAGAATTTCGTCCCCGAAATTTACTTACCAAAAAATTCTGGATACCGAGCTTGTATGTCCTCCTCCAACTCCCACGTTGCCTCCTGTTCAGAACTATTTCTCCACAGGACTTTGACTATCGGAATACTCTTAGACCATAATTCTTTCATCCCCCTATCTAGAATGCTAACTGGCTGTTCCTCATAACTCAAGTCTTTCTGGAGTGTTATCGTATCATACTTGAGGATGTGAGATGGGTCTGGCATATATCTACGCAGCATCGAGATGTGGAATATATTGTGACTATCTGCTAGCATTGGCAGTAAGGCTAATCTATATGCAACTGCTCCCACTTTGTCCAATATCTCAAAAGGACCTATAAACCTAGGACTAAGCTTGCCTTTCTTCTAGAACTACTTCACACCTTTCATAGGAGATATTCTTAAGAAGACTTGATCTCCGACTTTAAATTCCACATCACGTCGCTTGGCATCCACATAACTTTTCTGACGACTCTGAGCAACGAGCACACACTTTCTAATCATCGCTATTGCTTCCTGAGCTTCTCTAACAACTTCGGGTCCAAGTAGTTGCCTTTCTCCTACCTCATCCCAATTTAATGGCGATCGACACCTCCTTCCATAAAGAAATTCATAGGGTGCCATCCCGATCGTTGACTGGCAGCTATTGTTGTAGGAGAATTCTATCAGTGGCAAGTACTTACTCCATGATCCTCCGAAATCAAGTACACAAGCGCGCAACATATCTTCTAAAATCTGTATGGTACGCTCGGAGTGACCGTCTGTCTGAGGATGAAATGCTGTACTAAGAATTAACTTGGTGCCCATAGCTTGCTGCAAGCTTCCCCAAAATCTACATCGACCCTCTATCAGACACTATTGTCTTAGGGATTCCATGCAATCTTACTATTTCTTGGACATAAATGTCGGCGTATTATTCTGCTATATATGAAGTCTTGATAGGCAGGAAATGAGTTGACTTGGTTAATCTATCTATTACTACCCAAGTCGAGTCTTGTTGCTTATTCGTTCGAGGCAAACCCGTCAAAAAATCCATGGCTACATCGTCCCATTTCCATTATGGAATGCTAAGTGGTTGCAATAAATCTGCAGGCCGCTGATGTTCTGCTTTCACTTGCTGGCATACTAGACATTTAGACACGTACTCCGCTATATCTTTCTTCATTCCTAGCCACCAATACATTGCCTTAATGTCGTGAGTCATCTTGGTCGACCCTGGGTGAACTGAGTATGGGGTATTGCGCGCTTCTTGTAAAATCTTCACCTTAATCCCTTGATTTTTTGGCACGCATACCCGATCCTTATATCTTAATAACCCCTGACTTGATATTGAGAAATCCGTGGCCTTCCCTTCTCTAACTGCATCCATATGTGTTACTAACGTGTCATCATGCACTTTCCCAATCCTTATATCTTCTAACAGACTTGACTGAATGGACAAGTTAGCCAGTTTACCAATGACTACTTCTATTCCAACATTGATCAGCTCCTGCTGTAGCGGCTTTTCTATTCCAGCTAATGCTGTTAGACTTCCATAATTCTTCCTACTTAGCGCATCAACAACTACGTTTGCCTTTCCCGGGTGGTATAAAATTTTGCAGTCATAATCCTTTACTAGTTTTAACCTCCTGCGCTGCCTCATGTTAAGCTCCTTTTGCGTGAAGAAGTACTTTAGGCTTTTATGGTCTGTATAAATCTCACACCATTCTCCATAAATATAATGGCGCCAGATTTTTAATGCAAAGACCACCGCTGCCAACTCCATATCGTGTGTTGGATAGCGTTGCTCGTAATCCTTCAACTGCCTTGAGGCATAGGCTATCACCTTGTCATTCTGCATCAGCACACAACCCAATCCTTGCTTCGACGCATTGCAATAGACTACAAACTTGTCATTGGGTGTCGGTACACAAAGTATTGGTGCTGAGCATAACATATCCTTAAGCAATTGGAAACTCTCTTCACACTTATCTGTCTAGTTGAACCTTTGCTGCTTCCGGGTCAGGTTGGTAAGTGGAGTGGCTATCTTAGAAAAACCCTCTAAAAACCTTCGATAATAACCTGCTAGTCCCACAAAACTTCTTACTTCAGACGCATTCTTTAGACTTGGCCAATCCTTCACAGCCTCTACTTTAGATGGGTCTACAACAATTTTATCCTTGGATACTATGTGGCCGAGAAATGCTACTTGTGAAAGCCAAAATTCACACTTCTTGAATTTGGCGTATAGTTGATGCTCCTTTAGTCGCAGTAAGATTAACCTTAAATGTTTCTCATGCTTGACTTTATCCTTTGAGTACACCAAGATATCGTCAATGAATACTACAACGAATTTATCCAAGTAGTCCTTAAAGACCCTATTCATTAAATCCATAAACGCGGCTGGAGCATTGGTAAGACCGAAAGACATGACTAGAAACTCATAATGCCCATAACGAGTCCCAAATGCTGTCTTAGGAATGTCTTCTTCCCGTACCTTGAGCTGATGATACCCGGACCGTAAGTTAATCTTTGAGAACACAGTCGCTCCTTGGAATTGATCAAACAAGTTGTCAATCCGGGGTAGCGGGTACTTGTTCTTAACCGTCACCTTATTTAGCTCACGGTAATCTATGCACATCTGCATACTCCTGTCCTTCTTCTTCACAAACAGAACCGGTGCTCCCCATGGAGAATGGCTCGGTCTAATGAAACCCAACTCTAGGAGTTCTTGTAGTTGCGTCTTTAACTCCTTGAGTTAGGTAGGTGCTATCCGATATGGTGCCTTGGAAATAGGCTCGGTGCCCGGTACAAGTTTGATTGTGAAGTCAATTTCTCGAGTCAGCGGCAACCTTGGTAAGTCGTCAGGAAATACTTATAGAAATTCCTTTACAATATGAACGTCTCCAACTTTTAGCGGTGTTTCTTTTACCACATTCGTAATGCTGGCTAAGAATGCTTGACATCCTTTTTCTATCATCTTTCTAAGCTTTGAGTGATGAAATAAGCGGCGTGCGTAGACCTGAAACCTTTCCCATAAAACATAGTCTCTAGCCGTCAGGAGTCTCAAACGTTACTTTCTTGCGTTTTCAGTCGATGGTTGCGCCATGCTTTGCTAGCCAGTCCATTCCCAGTATCATGTCGAAGTCTTTAATCTCTAGTTCTATTAGGTCTCCTTCTAATTCTATGTCCTCAATCTTGATTGGTACGCCTTGTACTACCCGTGATGATATGACTATTTCACCCGAAGGTAATTATGTTTCAAACCTAGTTCTAAATCTTTCACAAGGTTTGTCTAATTTTCCTATCATTCCTAATGAGATATACGAATGAGTGGCTCCCAAATAAAATAATACAGAACATACATTATCGAGGATAATAACCTGACCTGTAACCACTTTATTGCTAGCATCAACTTCTCCTTGGGTTAAGGCAAAAACCCTGGAAGAAACCATCTTGTCATCTCTTTTTCCTTCTAACTTGAGGTGGGGACACTCTTTCTTTCGGTGACCTTCCTGACCACAGTTGTAGCATCCCTTAGTGTTTACACGACACTTACCCGGATGTTTCTTTTGGCATTTAACACATTGCGAGTATTCTACATAACCCGACCTATTGCCTCCATTGTTTGTCCGTGCCCTTTTATCGTTGTCGGACTGCCTATTGTCAGGATGCCTTCTTTTCTGACCATTACTATTGTTGGAATGCTGGTTGTTGTTGTTATGGTTGTTTCGACCATTCTGATGTTGACCCTGCTGTTTAGGCTCAAGCCTACTGGCCTCCTCTTTACTAACATTTTCGTGAAGCCTTTCTACTTATATTGCCATTTCTATAACATTGGCATAAGTAGTATTTCCCAGGTTTGCAAGCTTAACCCCTAGCTCAATCTTTGGTCGAAGTCCTCTAACGAACTTGGTCACCCTCAAAAAATCAGTTGGAACCATTTCTGATGTAAACTTAGCTAATCGGTCGAATTTTCGAGCATACTCTGCTACCGTCAATTTGCCCTGCTTTAGACTAGCAAACTCCTCGACCCTTGAAGCAATGACAACTAAGTTGTAGTACTTTTTGTGGAACAGCTCCACAAATCTGGTCCAAGTCATGGTGGCGACATCGTGAGTCTGTTGCACTAGGTCCCACCATATTCTAGCATCCTTCTTGAGCAGAGACGAAACAAAGGATATGCGGTCCATGTTGCCGAGATTCATGTGTACAAGGATTGGCTCTACATTTCTGAGCCATTCTTCTGCCTCGAAGGGGTCGGTTGTCCCTTCAAAGTTTGGAGGGTGTTGCTTTCGAAACCGCTCATAAATTGGCTCCATGTGCTGAGCTGGATATGGCGCATAGTTCTCCATTGGCCATCCCCCATAAGGACCTACTTGATGGGGTGCTTGAGCCATATGTTGAGGTTGTGGTTGTGGCTGAGGCTGAGTCTAAGGTTGAGCTTGTTGTCGCTGCTGCTGCAGTAATTCCTCAACTTGTCGTCGAAGCCTGGAAATTTCTGCAGTATTGTCGACCGGCGGCGGCGGCGCACCTTCATTAACATCAGCATTGGTTGCACGCCTTCCCCTTCTTCGAACTGGAGGGGCTTCATTAATCTCAGGAGAGACATTGGAGGCATTGTTGCGAGCAGATCTTCTGAGCGAAATCTTTAGCAGATTTCTAACAGTTGAGAGAAACACGTTAGAACTTACCTTAATAGGCTCTAAAACAAAAACTTAATCTAAGCAAATATAACTCGGATCTATTAATTATGACTTCTTATGAAAAAAATTTATATAAGCCTTCTTTATAATTAGAATGTGACTCTAAATTTAGAAAAATAAGTCATCTTTATTATATACTAAATGTGTTTCTAATTATCCTATATGACTTAATTCTCAGGCTCGAAACTCATCGTTGTTCCAAAGTTAACCATACTGAGGGAGGGCTAGGATCAGTAAAATCGTTCCCACTACTATGGCCCCTTAACTCTCATTATAGAATACTGGTTCATTGATTTGTATCCACCCTCGCCGAACTTAGTCATTATTTATTATGATTGCCAAAATAAAATCAAACTCATACATGTCATCAAAATAACAATGATATTAATTTGGAAAAACAGTTTTCACTAAGTACAATCATAAAGGCAAAGTAATAAATAAAATAAATAAAGAAACTAATCTATTCTAAAAATCGGGATCTTCTACATCAGATCCTTCATCTAACATATTGTCATCTATTTCTTCATAGTCATCATTTTCGTGAGCCTAAAAAATTCCTCTTGGAAGATTCGTAAAAATTATATTATTTTGTTCTTGTGTGAATTGGAATTCCATCTTAGAGGTAAACCTAATTATGAGAAAATAATAACTCATCGCCGGTGGTATTTCATCTTCAACATCTATTGTCTCCCATATTTCTTCCAAAGCAGCAATTACAAAAGGAAAATCTCTAAAACACATAAACATAATAACTAAAACATAAATACTTACATTGGCGGTTGGACTGAGAGCTTGAGCATGTGTATGAAGGAGAATTTCATGTAAATGGACCATGGCTCTGATACCAACTGTAATGACCCAACTATTTCTAAAACATAGATCATTAACCCTACTAGACATAACCACTACTTTGAAGAGAACATACATGAGAAAAATTCATAACTTTATTGAAAACTTTAAAGTAATATTTGTAATACATAAATACATAAATGAGCTCATTGTTTTAAAATAAAACATAACTTTAAATGAAATTGTTTACGAAGCTAAATGCGGAAAATACATAAAAACGTAATTTAAAGAAACTAAAGAAAAATAACGTCGTCCTCGAATCGACACACAGCCCATCCACTCCATTCACCTCAACACACACACCAAGCTTCCAAGAATCCTTCCGCCTTTGTATCTATTTTCCTGCATCACACTAAAAAGAAAAAGGAATGAGCCTAATGCCCAGCAAGGAAAATCTACCAACATATATATAACATCAAACATAAACATAAGATCATAACAAAGCATACACTATAAAACATATATCTCAACTATAACCCATGTACATGGTGAATATTGGAGTTTGCTAGCTAAGCAACTATAAGCTTCAAAATACAATGAGGTTTGCTAACTAAGCAACTATAAACCCCAAGAACATAAAAGTGATGGGGTTTGCTATTTAAGCAACTATAAGCCCCAAAGCATATATACTATAACATATCATAACATAACATATTATAGCATAATCATAACATACAAGCATATAAAAACTATCATATTTTCCTTACCAACACCGGGATAATTGAGACCAAATGCGGGACTTGGAACACTCCTAAAACCAGTAATAAAAAAATGGTGAGTATTTCTAAAGGGTAAAGAATAATTGTGGAAACTAAACCTTCAAAACAAAACTTACCAAGGAAGATCTTTAAGTTTCAAGAGCCTAATCGAAAACCAATATCAAAATTAGGATCTGAATAAAAGGACTAAAGAAAACTAAAGAGTTTTAAAGGATTGAACTTGAAGAATAAGAGTACCTTAGTTGACCTTATGGATTGGTCTAACTCTACCGAAATACCCTAAACCTCATTTCCCAAATATTTTATAAAGCTTAAGAATGGCAAAGCTTTTTCCCAACCCAAGTGTGTATCATTCTATGGTAGTACTAGCACCTTGGAGTCTGATCACAGCTGAAGAGTGAGTGGAAGGGCTAGCTACTAGGTCCTATTTATAGAGTTCTAGGAATATATATCTTCTTTTTGGCTTTGAATAAAAATAATTAATAAAATTGAAAATAATTGAATATTCGTCAATCAGAGGCTAAAGACTAGGTCAAAACGTTCAGAGGTAGGTCTAAGGAGTCAAAGCTTGTTTTAAAAATTAAAAACAAATAATAAAAATAATAATTTTGGGCGATATATCGCCCCTATGTGGCGATATATCGGCTCTGCCCTATTCCCGTGCCTCCGTTTGTACGGTCGTGCAACGTCAACGTGTTTTCCGTATTCTTCGTCCAACAATATATCAGCTCCAAAGCTGCGATATATCGACATATGTGAATATTTTAAACACGTAGTTGCACTTTTTTAGCATAATTAAGGTTGGATAACTGCTTTGACTGAGTCAAACTACGACCCTAACACTTTCTGGTGAAGACTAAAGCTTATATATCCTTATTTAATCATTAAAATACTTAATTCCTTAATAATCATGCTTATGACAAGCGTCATATTCCTATTGGCTCTCGCTAAATCTTAGGTTATAATAAATATCATATTTGTGACTAGCAATATTAATCAAACCTTATGTTATAATTAATATTCTTAAACTATAGGTTAAACTTATAAAATCCATAACTATTGCTAGGAGTTTCCAACTAAGTCTCGGTTTAAACCAAAATCCACGAAATCTAAAATACTACAACTAGTGCTAACTAGCTAACTAAGTAAACATTCTGGGACTCTACAATGTGTTATTTACAGTTTTGGCATATGTTAAAATGCAGTTGTTATGCTGCTGAAATTTTGTTAGACTTAGTAAACTTTAATAATTAAACTTCTTTTATGTTGGATGTCTTAGAAAAAAAACTAGGAGTGGAAGATGTAGAGGGATATGAAATTTGGATAAGAGCGTGAGAAACAAAGAAGACTCTTGTCACGGATTTGGACCGAAAAATTGAAGAAAGAATTGTTAGTGTTTTAAAGTAAAGTAAGAAAGAATTGTAAATGTTGTTATAAGTTACTAATTTAATCTATCATGGATTTTTTTTTTTGCGGAATGAACTAAAATATAAAGTTAGTAGTAGCCAAATCGTTGCTAAGGGTCAGGATGATATCTTGCCAAAGTTCATAGTAAGCCTATTTTGTTTATAAGTTCATTTAGTTCTAAGTTTAGTTTTATGTCAATGTATTAATGTTTAAGCTATCTTACTTAAATACTTATATCAATGTATAAATGTCTATTGTACCTAAATGCTATAGTTTCTTGTTTTCATGTCTCTTCTGAACTTGTATCCATCCTTATGGATGTCATTTCTAATTAATGAAAGCTAGCCTATTTTCATTAAAAAAATAAGAATTAACTCCAATTGCAAAAAAATATAAATATAAATTCAGAATTAGGCCATTTAAAAAAACCCGAATTAAAATCCAATTTCATTAAATTTGCTCAAAAAAATGGGGACTTTCTACTTTGGTTTATAAATAAAAAGCGAAGTAGAAATGTTTATATAGGTCACACTCTCAATTGTTCAAACCTTTCTATTTCGCTTTTTATGAATATAAACTGAAGTAGAACCCTACTTTCTACTCCAGTTTATACATACACTACAGAAAAAGGGGTTTTAGCGACGACTTAAGTCGTTGCTAATTCCCAAAATATCGTTTCTAATTCCTTTAGCGACTACCATGTCGTCGCTAATTGTCGTCGCTGAATGATGTTCGCTAATTGTTGTTAATTAGCGACGAACTAAAAATTGTCGTCGCTATTTCCCTCTAGCAACGACATGTGGTCGCTAAAAGATCCATTTTTCGTCGCTGTTAGTTTGTAATGTCCTCTGATTTTTGAAATTATTTGGAGATTTAGCGACGACATTTTGCTTTTTTGCGACAACATGTTGTCGCTAAAAGTTTTTTTTTTTAATCGTTAAAGCACTATTATATATACTTAAAAAAATGCCATTATTCAATATATATACTAACACATTTTTTTGCTAAAAAATTTGAAATAGAAGAGAAATTTAATTATGCACAAAATTATATTTTTACTATAAATATTTTTATGACAAAGTAACTATCATAGTAAAATTAAAATACATAAATATAAATATTTTTAACTAGGTGTTGTAGGATCGGCACCATGACCTTGCTGAGAAGATCCAGATCCTGAGACTCCACCAATCCTATCCAAGTGCTCCTCTATGGCTCGGAGTCGCTCCCTCACCTCTTGCATGTCTTGTGCGGTAGGAGGTGGTTGGGCTGGTTGAGGTACATCAGCCGCTTCACAATTCGCCCTCGTGCGAATCCTACGACCAAGGCCCGGCTGATAGCCTCGACGACGTCCAAAGATCGTCTCAACAAGAATAATGTCATCCTCTTCTCTCAGGATAGTACTCGAAGCAGAGGCGCTCGTAGATGATTGTGACTGCAGAGTGTCACGTATCTCCATCATCTTTTCCTGTATCACACAATTTTCAAGAATATTAGAATTTACAACACAATAAAGTAAGAAAATCATAAAATATAAATTTACTTACATAGTTATCCTTTGCTGCCTTGCTCACCCAACCTTCCTCGTCTCTGTACTTAGTCGCCATCCAAATCTCTGGAACCCCAGCAAGACACCCAGTTTGTAAATCACGCTACAATACAAGAAGTTTGAAAAAAATTAAGAAAAAAAATCATTATAAAAAACATAAATAAAAATTATGTAAAAAATAAAGTACCTTATTGTAACAAAGGGCTGGCGTAGACTGTGAACCCTGTACGCTTCTCTGTTTTTGTTTTGCACGGTTCGCAGAGTTAGTCTCAGAACGCCTCTGCAAAGAACTTGTGTTAACCATATGTTAAATTAACAAAAATAAATTAAAAAATAATATTTTTGTGAATACCTTCACTTCAGGGCGATCAAAATACTGGAGCGCCTTCTGCCATTTCTCCACCACCAAACCATCAGGAGGATGTGCTCGACCATTCTTTTTTAAATGAGTGGACAAGTCATTCTTCCACTCCGAGTAATGATCAGCGCACGACCGTTGAATGCCCAAAAGAATGCCGGGGAGGTTCTCTGAGGCATATCGACTTCGACCAATGTCGAATAAATCATCCTGAATCAAAAAAATAAAATAAATTAGCTAGATTTAATATTAAAGTGAACCCAATAAAAAAAATTATAGAAATAAATTACCTCTAGACGAGGAAGTATGCGATCTCTAACTTCGCTGGGTACTTTATCCCATCGGTCGTAGTCGGGATCGGCATATTGTCGAATGAGAATGCCGATCTCTCTAGAGAAATGTTGGGAATAATCACCAATTTCTTTGTAAGTCTTCCCTCGAACATCCCACTCCAGTGGTAGTGGTCTACCTAATGCAACTCTAGCTTCTCGAGTTGAAAACCCCTTGTTGATGCCGCGCCTTTTCGTTTTAGTCGTCACTATTATTTCTCAAATACATATAATTATTATATACACATAAATAAATTAATTCAATATATTCATCCAAAAAAAATAATTGCATGTGTTACCTCTCTCACAATCAGCCTGTATCTGCATTGGATCTGGAGGAGGATTTGCCCCACCATCACCTTCGTGATGTTGCATAACCGCAGAAGACATATCTAAAAAAATTGATGATATATATGCATTGATAAATTTGTACAATCAAATTTAAATATTATAAAATTTCAATACATTTGAACAATCTTTCAATGTAAAAATAATATAAGCTTCACTATAATATTCACTATCACCGAAAATAATATAAATTCAATACATTTAAGATTCATGTGAGGTATTCTAGACACTTTATTTATCACCGAAAATTAAGAATATATATTTCTAACAGTTAAACTCAACATACCAACTAATAACACTCTTTAAAATAAATCATAAATCATTCTCCAAAATAGAACTCATAAATAATAGCGAAATGAGCTTCTAAATAATCCTAAACAAAAAAAAGATTCAAAGGAATAGGTGAACATACAAAGTCCATATAAATTGATTGCATAAAAAATAGCAAATAATATATATTTGTAACCAAACCAATCTTTCCCACTTAAAGCAAATAATAATGAAAAAAAAAAGTCAAATCTTGATCTCCAAATTTAATATATATTCACATCTCTCTTTCTCATGAAGTGGTTTCAGCAATTCAATTGTAGGTGGAGAGTCATCTGTGGGTGTTAGATATGATTGTGATCCCAACTCAATTAAACAAGGAAGAATTAATGAAAAAAAAAAAGAAGGCAAACTTTTACTACCATTTCCACCAACATTAATTCTAATATTAAAAAGAGAAAAAATAATAATAAAAAATAAATCCCAACAAAGAGACGATAAGACTAAAATCTAATCATCAACTACCACAAGAACAATAATTTAAGAATTAAATGGTATATGAATTTGAAAAGAAAAAATGCAGAACAAGGCTGCTAAACAAACATGTCTAACAATGTTCCATTATTTCTAAGAATCTGTTTTATTCTCTCCTTTTAATGACAACACTCTAGATAAAATCAAATTGGCATTGCAAAAAGAAAAAAGTTCTTCTGAAACTAAACTATCACTTACCAGCAAGATTACCACACAAAACAGAACAAGCAAGAGCACAAAACTAGCAAGAAAAACTTAAAGCAAACAGAAAAAAACACCAGCTTTACGTTATCACAAAAGCTTTCCGTGTTATCATTAACCATAACACGGAAGGCTATACATATAGGTATACTTTATCTATCATATCAATTCAACTAGCTATAGCTACATAAAAAAACAAGTATATTTTTCTTAAGTACATGTCTTTATATCTGTGGACCATATATATGTCACAACTCTAACTAATTAGTTAAAAAAAATAGAAGAGTTACCTGAACTATTATTATTCTTTTTAATTTTATTAATTATAAACTTTAGAAATGCCTTCCTCTGAGTCATGTGATCTAGTGATTAAAGACTTGTCAAAGTTAGAAGAGAGGGGGTGTCTTTTTTACTTAGTTGTTAAGGATTCATGCCTTAGTTGAATCCCTACCTCATAAATAATTATTCTTCATTTATATATACAAGTAATAAATGGAATAAGGTCAAACTTAATTAGTCTTTATTATTATTATTATTATTAGTTTCAATTGTCAAACACATTTGTCACGTAATAACTATTAATGGTTTCTTAAGCCAAAGATAATTGATAATAAAAATAATAACCAAACTTTCCAGTTACAAGGAATTACATTCCTTTGAACATACATAAAAATTACACGTTTTATCTTTATTTATTTAATCTCCATATATGTCTTTTTTCTTTTTCTTTAAGAATATCAAATTGTTGCTTTACATGGATCCATTAAACCTTGATCAAAATTCAATAAGATAAAAATGGCATCACATAGAGTTCTAATATTGTCATTTGTGATAACTAAACAAAATTTCTACACAAATATGAAAATTATTCAGGTTAGAGTGTGTCTTTGGTTGTCTGTGGATGATGAAGAGAGATAGGATCAAGGAACACAAAGAATTGCAACTAATCTGAGATGAGAACTACCTGTCTTAGCTAAATATATATGAAGATAATAGTTAAACAACTAAGGAGCAAAGACAATAAATTATCAAGCTTTTTGGAACAAATTCTCACAAATTTGAATCATTGGCCTTGCTAACTTGATACTTGTATTCAATATCAGAGTTTCTAAGAATGTTGTTATTGACAACCAACTAAACTAATATACATAGGTCACCACCATACTAAATCTCATAAAAATTCACACAGAGCCCAAGCAAAACACTTGGAGAAGCTACCGATCAATGAAAGGTAATGAGAATGAATTTCATATAAGTATTTTCCATTCATTTGTTAACTTAACCATTTGATATACAAAAATTAGTTAAACTTGACTTAAACATTATTAATTGGTTCATTGATGTGGTATAGGGTGTTTACTTAACGATATTGTAAGTTCTAAGAAACACTCAAAACCAATGAGAGCAATAAATAAATTTTAGATTATAAAATCAACCATCAAAACACTGTATATTGGAGGCCTAACACAGTGCATAACAATAAAAACACAGAGCACATAACACATAAAAACAGGGGTATTCGACAAATGATCAACCAATAAATCCCATTAAAAAAGAAAATCACTAAAATCCTTAAAAATAAAAATCCACTTCTGTTAATTGCAGCATCTAGTTGAAACAAAAGTATATTGTTTAAAGTTAATTGCAACACCAATTTATAGCAAAAACCATATAGTGCATAATATAAGAAGAGGGTTTATATGTATGTACCAGTGGTCCTTGGAATCCAAAGAAAAATTTCAGCAAATGCCCGAGAGTGGTCCCTGAAATGCTACAAGGCTTATATATATATATATATTAAGTTAACAATATTACAATAAAATAAATAAATATATATTAACAATATTAACTATATATATATAAAGCTAATTGTGAATGTCGCTGCCTTCGACGAAGCTTCCTGAGAGGACGTCGCTGCACGAGAGGAAGATCGGCCCGAGAGGATGATCGGAGGATGCTCGAGAGGATGGGGTTCAGTCGATTGGGGTTCTCATGGTTTGGGGTTTGAGGTCTGAGAGAAGAGAGAGGGAGACTTACAATGCAGAGAGAGGAGTTTGGGTTTGAGGTTTGGGGTCTGAGAGGAGAAGGGTTTGGGGTTTGGGGTCTGAGAGGAGAAGGGTTTCGGTCTGAGAGGAGAGAGAAAGGGGTTTGGGGTATATATGGGTCTGAGGGAAAAAAAACCAGGGAAAAGAAAAAAATGGTGGGTTTTTTTATTTGGGTTCGCGCTAAATAGGGGAGACGTGGGCGGCTATGTTTGAAAGTACCTCTAGCGACGAAAATTGGAATGTCGTCGCTAGAACCCAATTTTCCTGTAGTGATAAAAATCGAAGTGGAAAATCCCTTTTTCACTTCGGTTTTTTCCCACTTTTTTACTTTGTCTCGAACTACTTCAGTTGCAAATTTATGCGAAAACCGAAGTAGTTCCACCTTAAAAACTGTAGTCGTGGCCCCTTTTTCTTGTAGTGTTCTTTTAATAGAAAATTGAACCAAACTCATCATGACATACATTTCACATTATAAGTTATGAACTATATCTAAGATATTATTAACATTAACAGTGAAGTGAATAGACTAGTACTGTGTTTTTCTTAAAGGGAACTAATAATACTTGTGTTTACTAGCTAATGGAGTTATACAAATAGAAATGATTAGTAGGTATGATTAAATTTATCCGAATGAGAATATATTGTGGGTTGTACATAAATTTGGCACTAAATAATAAGATTATAAACAAGATTAAGGTGATTGCTATTCACATTTTCCCTTTTACTTATTATACATGAGCAAATTTATCCTTATTTTAAAAGCTAAAATTAATCAAAAGTGTTAACTTTAAAGTATTATGGGGTTGGATCTTCTATCCAAGCTAGAGAGACATTTGGATTCTAAAATGAAATAAACAAATTAATAGGAGTATTGTTGAATCTGATATTGATTCCTACTAGTCAAGTGAATAACTTATTTTGATTTTGATTTATAAATCCAATTAGAGTTGGATTGCTATAGAATCTAGTTATAAGTCATATATGACTAAAAGTGTGTTTGGTTGAGGGTGATGAAAATAGAGATTCGTTGTTAACTTCGAACTCTGGTTTGGGTAGCGGACCTTTGGTGGTTGGTGGAGTGGTGGTAGTTGCAGATAGAGTGGGGCTTGTGCTAGGCAATGGTCCTCGTCTCGATGGAGCCCAATCTTGGCTTTGGGTTCTGCTGTGTTTTGCTTGTTTTATTTTGTTTTTTTGATTATGTTATGTTATTTGGTTTGGATGTTTTAGGTTTCCAATAATGGTGATTTTTCATTGATTTCTTTGAGGACTTTGGCATGTGTCATAGTTTTGTTGTATTGTTTTGAACTGTTTGGACTTTGTTCCAGTTGGTTGTGTGGTTAGGTCAGTGTTGTATGAAGATATGTCTTAATGTCTTATCTAGGTGGCGACTTGTATTATTGTCTTTGTTTGGGGAAGATCTTAGTTCTTTGGTTGAGTTGTTCTACTGTGCATTCGACTTGGGTAACCATTATTTGAGTCATCTCTTGTGTGAAATATGTACTACTCTTTGAGTATTCTCTAATTTGTAAGACTGATCCATTTTATTATCAGTGAATGAAAGTTCATTTTCCTTAAAAAAATTGTATTTATTTTTCGATAGAATAATCATTTTGCTAAAATGGTAGAAAAATTATTTTATGAAATGTTATTCTAATACTTTAGCTCTTCTAACTAAATATATGAAAATAACAAAAATAGACTTATTTCCTTTCCATTCTAATAGAATAAATGCTAAATGACATATCTTAAGATGCACAACGTAATACTAATTATTTGATGTAACATGCTATTAATAGTGCAAATCAATATCAGATCCTACATATATTATTTTAAGTTAAAAATAAGAAGGATCCAATATTAATTTATACCAATATCAATATTAATATGCCACATCATCAAATAGCATTAAGCATTTTTCTTTTTTGAAAGAGTATAGAATTAAGCATTTTAAGTGGCCAAATAGCTGATTCTAATTCTATTTTCCCCTCAAACTAAACATGTATTTAGTGTTATTTGCTAGGGCACAATTTGAGATGTCGACAGTAGAAGAAGATATCGGCGCATATCCATTGGATCTAGATTTGACGGCGCCGCTGCCCAAAAACCACTCATATCATATGATGGGAGCAAGGACATGTGGCTGCTATCTATCTATAGCTAAAGAGAGATGAAGTTAGTTGGTCAACTTCTTAACTACTAACTAGTCCAATGGATCTAATAAAAATAAAACATATCGAGAAAAATGTGAATAATTGAACCATTCATAATTTCTTAATGTCTCCCACTAAAGAAAATGACGTGGAAGTGCACTTCTCTTTAGACTTAATTGCCATACATATCCAGCCCAGTTGAAATTCTGTAAAATAAAGCACCTCCTTTTGGGGTGGGGGTGGGGTGTGTTGCGGTGGCTTCTTGTTTAATTGTCCATTCTTCAACACACCCATTAATAAATTTTTGTGGCCTGGGGTCTCCCCACTACTCACAGTAATCAGATATATATATATATATATATGCATGTTCGAGACGCTACGTCTTGCCATCTTATTATAATATTTGTCAAACTTATTAGTTGGTTTACGACTGTAACAAGACAATGATCAGCAAGGGTATGTACGTAGCTTTATTAATTAGTATAATTTACTTGCTATAATACAAATTATATGTATTAATATTTTAAGGTTTATTACATCATATAAATTATAACTTTTATATTTGGTTTAAGAGGTTTAAAATGATTTATTAAATAATTATAATAAATAAAATAAAAATTTGAACTTAATCACATAATAATTTTCTTTTAGAGTTCCCTCGCTAGTCATAGTCATCACTCATCACATATAAATATAGATTTATATTCGTTAAATTTATCATAATATTTGTAAAATTTATTTGTTGGTCTAGAACTGTAAAGTAATACAAAACAAGACAAAGATCAACAAAGGTATGTCTGCAGTTTCATTGGTTAAATATTCCACATCACATAAATTAGTATGAAATACTAGAAAACAATATTTTTTAATGATACAATATTTATTTTACTAATAAAATATACTAATGATATGTCATGTTTTAATGTGTTGGACACCTTGTAGAAACGCTATTTATATTTAGTTTAAGATAGTAAACGTCATTTATTATTAAATTATAATAAGTGAGACATAATACGTCACCCCTGCATATATAATATTATACACCTTAATCCACTTTATTGCATTAGTGGTCTTAATATTAATATATTGGATAGTGGCCGGGGGATCGAAAGACTGTGGGCATATATAATAAAGATTAAATAAAATAATAATTATAGTAATAATAATCAGCTTTGGTTGATATTCCATGGTTTAGTGTGTTTATGTCAGACCATTATTATAATTTTTTTTGAAGTATTCTTTTACATTTATATCCTTCATATGATGACGGCATGCGAATACTATCATGATAGGTATAAATAGTTGAGGTTGTGTCGACTTAATAGAGTCAATTTTCATAAAAAAATATTACAATTAAGAAATATATCTGTGATTTAAAAGATAAGTGGCTCTACACTATATATATACTATGTGCTCCCTCCAAAGTATATCTTTTAATTTAGTGACGTATTTTAAATTTGCCGATTAAGCCATTCATTATTAGCTTTGGAAAGTCCAATTAGAGTTGCATATTGTGGTGCCCTAATTGTTGTAGATAATAAAAAGAAAACAAATAGTGTTCATGTGAATTAATTATAATATATATTTATATGGTTTAATTCACGATGTTTTACATTATTGGTAAGGTATGTAACATTAAACAACTTTGAAACAAAAAGACTTTATTATGAAAGTAAGATAGCAGGGTTATAGAGATGTCAACCGCAATATGTACGGTCTGCTTAATTATTCCATACTTTATTTTATTAAAAAAGTTATACTCACATTTTATATAAGATTATTTTAAATAAGTAGGGGTACCAATTTTATTCTAATGAGTATAAAATATCTACAAATAATCATATATACTATAAACGCTTATGAGTGAACACAAATCAATATATATAACCATATATACATAATAATACAAAATTTAGTCCAAACAAATTATGTCAAATTTATAAAAGCTAATTTAAACATAAACATAATATATGCTAATTTAGTCTTAATCTTTTTTTTTTTATCATTTTATATGTAATTTGTAATGAGTATTAATTTTTTTTTGAAAAAAAATATAATTATATTAAATGTATTAATTATATATAAAGATAAAAATATATAACTACAATCCAATAAAGTTAGGGCTTTTTTACATACATATAGAAAAAAAAAATTATATATGAAACATTTCAAATTACATGGTATTTTGATAACATAAACTTTTTACAAGATTTTTTTAAAGAACTAGGTTTTTTTTTTATGAATTTAACTCAAATAAAGTTATATTATAAATCCTATATTTCTCCTCAACCAACTTGCCAATAACATAAACCCACACAACTTATCGTGATTGGTATAAAAAAAATAATATAAGATTCTCTCTATCACCTTTAGCAAAAGATCTCCGATTATTGTGCAAACCTTTGACGATCATTCTCATTGTCTAGACCCTCCAACTATCATCGTCTATATTCTTAGTAACATAAATGAACAATATATCCATCCACAATTCCAATCGATATTATGTTACCCAATCATAAAATTAATTGACCTACAATGATAGTAAAAGAGTCAAAACTAATAATTGGTTTCTGGGTGAAATTTTCAATTTAAAAATGTTTTTCCGAAATCTGAGAATTCAGACACATTAACTGATGATTAGCATTTTTCTTAGTTTAAGAATGGTAATCGACCATTAATATGCAACAATATTAAAAAAAATCATTTATCCAATATGAATTCAAGAAACAATAGCTACAATTCAATCTAATCTCTTCTCTCTACTTTATCTATATCTTTAGCAACACATCTCAGTCTATATTTCTAAAGAATGAAACTTCAAAAGATTAGTTAGTTTTGAATCCACAATTCTATGCCCATAATATAAGTGGGCTTTGTTTTGTAATCACTCTGCTGACATTAAAAAGTTAATAAAATGTTTTTATCAACAAAATAAATTAAAAATTTATATATCAACCAGGTTTTAATATATCAAATTCCCCTGTTCTGAATTTTGAAAAGGAGATTTTGGGAGAAATAGGAGGTTGTGCTAAAATTAGTGTTGAAGATATAATGGATGAGGTTCAATATTGGAATTCAGCTCTTGTCTGCTATGTATTAGGAGCGAATCCTCCGATTCATGTGATTGAAGGATTTTTGAGGAGAATATGGAAGCAGCAGAATTTGGATAGAGTGAGTTTACTCACCCATGGCATTTTTTTGGTGAGGTTTCACTCGGTTGAGGATAGAGACCGCATTCTTAAAGGAGGATACCAGTTTTTTGATAAAAAACCTTTAATCATGAAGGCTTGGGATCCTGATGTGAGGTTTACTAAAGAAGATGTTTGGAAAGTACCTGTTTGGGTTCAATTGAGGAATCTGGAGTTGAAGTATTGGGGAGAGAGATCAATGGCAAAGATTGTCAGCTCCTTAGGGAATTTGATCAAACCCGATCAAGCCACACAGAATAGAGATAAACTCCAGTTTGCTAGAGTGTTAGTAGAAATGGATGTTTCAGCTAGTTTTTCTAACCAAATTTGCTTTGAAGATGAAAAAGGGCAGTTAATATATATTGAGGTCTTGTATGAGTGGAAGCCAGATAAGTGTGATATTTGTAAGGGAATTGGTCATACAAGTGATATGTGTAAGAAGGTGAAGATGGTGGAGCATATCCGGAAGGTTTGGAAACCTAAAGAAGTATCAGGGAACTAAAGGAACTCAGTTACCTCAGCTGGTATAGAGGATAAACAAGAATTTCAGCAGGCTAAAGGAAAGAAGGTGATGATAGCTAGTTCATCTCATGTGATGACTAAAAATACTTTTGATGTTTTGGAGGAAGCTACTGTTAATGAGGTGCAAGTTGGAGAGGTGCTTTGTGAGATGAGGTCCATTATTGATGGAGGGGGTGACCCTCCACCAATAGATGGATAGAATTTTCATTTGGAATGTCAGGGGCATCAACAAATCCTCTAAACAATTGGATGTCATGAAAATGATTCATAATAAACAAATAGGATTTGTTGGTCTCCTTGAGACTAAGGTTAAGGCTTGTAATTTAGGAGCCTTATACCTTAAAATGTTTCGGGGTTGGTGTTTGTCTCATAATTTGGCGCATCATCATAATGGGAGAATTCTTGTTGCTTGGAATCCTTTGAGTTTTGAGGTTGATATTAAAGGGAGTTCAAGTCAGTTTATGCATTGTTTGTTGAGACCGAAAGGTGGAGAGTGGTTTGCCTTAACTGTTATTTACGCTGTTAATGACAGTAAAGGCAGAGAAATTTTATGGACTGATCTGGTTCAATTAGCAGTTGGCATGACTATTCCTTGGATAGTTGGAGGAGATTTTAATGCTGTTTTGAGTACTGATGACATAATGGATTATAGGGGTAATGCTACTGAGATGATCCCTTTTCAGAAATGTGTTGAAGATTGTGATCTTGAAGATATTAAGTTCAATGGTAGTTTCTTTACTTGGAACAACAAACAGGAAGGCAAAGATAGGATATATGCAAAATTAGACAGATTTTTAGCTAACAGACAGTGGAGGGATAAATATAGTACAACTGAGGTGACTTTTCTCCCCGAAGGTGAGTTTGATCATTCTCCTGGTCTTCTCTCCATATATCCTCTTATGCAGAATATCAAAAAGCCTTTCAGATATTTTAACTTTTGGAAAAATCTGGTTGGTTTTACTGATATTGTGAAGAAATCTTGGTTGGTCAAAATAGAAGGTTCTCCTATGTACTGTTTAGTCTCTCGTCTGAAGCATCTCAAAATGGGATTAAAAGAATTGAATAGACATGGCAAAGGCAATGTAGAGATTCAAGATCATGATAGCTATAATAATTTAATTCAGATTCAACAGAAATTGCAAAGTAATCCTGGCAATTTTCAGCTTATTGAGGAAGAAAAAAAGGCTCGGCAGGTGTATAGAGAAGTACACAAGAATTACATGAGTTTTCTTAGTCAAAAAGCTAAGATTTCTTGGCTCAAAAGTGGAGATGAGAATACTAAATTATTTCATGCTAGTCTGAAGAAGAGAATGCAGCACAATACAATATATTCTATTCAAGACCAGGATGGTAGATGGATTGATACTCAAGAGGGGGTTATATATGCTTTTCTAGATTTTTATAAATCTCTTTTGGGAACCTCTACTCCTCATAGAACTAGAGTTCACAAGAGATTGGTGCAGGAAGGAACTTTGATATCTCAGTCTCAGGCTAACTAGTTGGTGCGTGATTATACTGTAGAAGAAGTTAAAGAGGCTCTGAATTCTATTCCGGATGATAAAGCTCCAGGACCAGATGGTTTTAGTAGTGGTTTTTTTAAGGATACTTGGGATGTGATAGGGGTTGAGCTGACTAAAGCTATTCTCTCTTTTTTGAATTCTGGTCGTCTGCTGAAACAGATTAATGTCTCCACTGTTACTTTGGTTCCAAAATTGGTCTGTCCGAAATCAGTGAGTGATTATAGACCAATTTCTTGCTGCAATGTGGTCTATAAAATTGCTTCTAAAATGATTTGTAAGAGATTAAGAGAAGTGCTCCCTGATATCATATCCGAAAATCAAAGTGGGTTTATTAAAGGAAGGCGTATTGCTCATAATATTATGATTTGTCAAGACATGGTTAGGGGTTATGACAGGAAGAGTGCTAAGTCAGCTTGTTTGTTCAAGATAGATCTTCAAAAAGCGTATGATACTCTTGATTGGGATTTTCTAAAAGAAATGCTTGAAGCCTTAAAGTTTCCAAAAAAATTTACCAATCTTATTATGGAGTGTGTTACTACCACTCGGTTTTCTTTCTCCATTAATGGTGCTCATCATGGTTTTCTTCAAGCTAAAAGAGGTTTACGTCAAGGCGATCCAATCTCGCCTCTTCTTTTTGTGATTTGTATGGAGTATTTGACTAGAATCTTAAGCAAGGTAGCTAAGGAGGCTGAGTTTAAATTTCATCCTCGATGCCAAAGTTTAAAGCTCACTCATCTTTGTTTTGCGGATGATCTTCTTTTATTTTGTAAAGGAGATTACATTTCTGCTCATTTATTGCTGAAAGGTTTTAAATTGTTTTCTAATTCCTCTGGTCTCAAAGCGAATATTAGTAAATCCGCAGTCTATGGGGCAGGTATGAATTCGAATACTATAGATAGACTTGTGGCTTTATCTGGTTTTCAGAAATGTAGTTTGCCTTTTCAGTATCTAGGCATGAAGATTTGTGCTAAAAGGATCTCTAAAGCTGACTGTGTGAGTTTGGTGGATAAGATGGTTAGTAGGATTAGAATTTGGAGCAGTAGGAATTTGTCTTATGCCGGTAGAATTGTGTTAATAAATTCAGTTCTTCTTTCTATAAACTCCTACTGGTCTCAATTAGTGATTCTTCCTCGTTCAGTTTTGCAAAGAATTATACAAGTTTGTAGAGCTTATTTGTGGAAAGGGGTTGATTGGAGTTGTAATACGGGCCATGTTTCTTGGTCTGTTATTTGCCGGTCTAAATCAGAGGGAGGATTGAGTATTAGAGATATTTCCTTATGGAATTTTTGTGCCATGGGTAAACATGTTTGGGATATTTCCTCTAAGAAGGACAACTTATGGGTTAAATGGGTGAACACAATCTACATTAAACAAGGAGATTGGTGGAATCATGTAGCGCCGATAGATGCTAGCTGGTATTGGAAACGGATAGTACGAGTGAAAGATAAACTCAAATTTGTGTTTTCTCACCAAGAGTTTCACAGTTTCAATTTTACTATAGCGTCTCTAGTGTCTAAATTGAATATAGTTGCTGGCAGGTGGCAGTTTGCTATGATTTGGGACAGATTTTCTTATCCCAAACATAGAGTTATTATTTGGCTAGCTCTCCTTGACAGATTACCGACTCTTGATAGAATTCAGAGATATAAACCTCTTCAGAGTCTTGTTTGTTTGCTGTGTGGGAATGTTGTAGAGTGCCACTCGCACCTGTTTTTCTCTTGTTGTGTTAGATCTAAAATCCTGGTTGAGGTTCTGCAGTGGTGTAATATAGCTTATCAAGGGAATAATCTCAAGTACCTGCTGAAGTGGATTGGAAAAAAAAAATTTCTCAAGGCAGAAGGAAGATTTTTATCAGCATAATTTCGGCTTTGGTTTACCATATTTGGCACAGTAGAAATTCTGTTTTGTGGAATCAGATTAGTATTCCAATTGATGTTATTGTTAGGAATATTATTCATAGTGTGTGTGAGAGGCTTTTTAATATAAATTTCAGTAAGTTCAATAGGGTAGATCAGAATTGGGTGGAATCTCTTCTGAGAGTTTGTAATTAATTGTTGATAGATTGTTCTCTGTTTTGTAATTGTATGGGGTGCAATATAATCTTTCTGATTTACCAAAAAAAAAAAATAGAAAATATAAGAATGTATGTTTATTATGCATTAGTCACTACAACAAAATTTTGTTGGGGTAATTCAAAAAACTGTTTTTTGATGGCGCAACTAGCGAGGTCGCTGGTAAAAAAACTTTTGCCGGCGAAATAACGATATGCACCGGCAAAGAGTTGTGGACTTTTTATGGCACCACTTTTGTAGACGCATAAGGCATTAATACACTAGAAAATAGGTGTTAGGGGAAATTGGAGAAAGTTCTAAGGCTATACAGGAACAAGAACATAGAGTGGGAGGGGGGGACCTCCCATGGGGAATGGATAGAATTCTAAGTTGGAATGTCAGGGGGATTAATAAACACCACAAGCAAGAGGAGGTGAAAAGAATAATTTACACCATGAATGTGGGTTTAGTTGGTCTCCTTGAAACTAGAGTGCAGACCAAGAATTTAGGGTCTGTATATCTTAATATGTTTCCAGGGTGGTGCTTTACTACGAACAATGCGTGGCATAAAGGTGGGAGAATAATTGTTAGTTGAAATCCGAGTATGTTCTTGATTAATATATTGCATTGTACTAGTCAAATGATGCATTTGGAAGTTATCACGGTAAGTAACAAGGAAAGATTTCTGGTTACGTTTGTGTATGCTTTCAATGAGGAAATTGGTAGGAATATGTTATGGGCTGACTTGAAAGAAGTTGCAACAACAGTGCGGAACCTGTAGCTTTTGCTAGGGGATTTTAATGATATATTGAGTGTAGAGGAAAGAATAGGGAGTGGCAAGACTCATCATTGCTCAGGGGCGTTCAAAGAGTGTATGGATTATTGCCAAATGGAAGATGTCAAGTTCTCGGGCGCGTCTTTACTTGGAATAATAAACAAGGCCCTGAAACGAGAGTGTACTCCAAGATAGATAGAGTCATGGGGAATCAAGCATGGTTGGATAGATACCAGAATGCAGAGGTGACTTTCATGAATGAAGGTAGTTTTGATCACTGTCCAGCCCTGTTACAGGTTTACCCGGAAGTGCAGTCAGGAAGGAAACTTTTTCGGTATTTCCGAATGTGGCAAAAGGCTCCTAGATTTTTAGAGAAACTTCGCAAGGTATGGCAGGAGCAAGTTTATGGTGCTCCTATGTTTCAACTAGTACAGAAACTGAGGAAGTTTAAAGGAAAGTTGAAAGACTTAAATAAGGTGGAAATAGCTGATATTAATGTGGCTGCTTCATGTAAGCTACAGGAGCTCCATTCCCTTCAGTCGGAACTTCAAAATAATCCGAGGGATAAGGTGCTTATCATCAAAGAAAAGGAGGCTAGGGAGAGGTATGAAGAAGCTCGGTCAAATCTCATTTCCTTCCTTCGACAAAAAGCTAAATTGCATTGGCTTAAGGATGGGGATGAGAATACCTCTATGTTTCATGTGAGCATTAGAGCCCGAAGAACTACTAGCCGAGTTTATGCCATAGAGGATAAAGATGGTTCCCAGGTGCACGAGCCCCATCAAGTCACAGTAGCTTTTATGAGTTTTTATGAAGATCTCTTGGGAACGACCATGGCTCACAGGAAAAGTGTGATGTTAGGGGTGATTAAACAAGGGCCTCTGATTAACGAAACTCACAAAAGATTACTACAATACCCGTATACAGATGAAGATGTTAAAAATGACACCTTTATGATTCCAGGAAACAAATCACCAGGCCCGGATGGATACAGCAGCTTCTTTTTCCAAGACAATTGGGAAATGGTAGGGGATGATGTGTGCAGAGCGGTGCAGTTTCTTCTACACTCAGGTAAGCTTCTCAAAGAAATAAACTATACTACTTTGACCTTAATTCCCAAGAACAAATGCCCTAGGTCAGTTATGGAGTTTAGACCCATCGCCTGTTGTAATGTTATTTACAAGATTGCCACAAAGTTGATCTGTTCTCGCCTGAGGAAGGTACTGCCAGACATAGTTGCCCAGAATCAAAGTGGGTTTGTCCAAGGTCGATACATTGCATACAACATCATGGTTTGTCAAGATTTGGTGAGGCATTATGGGAGAGGGAAAGGCAAACATAAATGCATGATTAAATTAGATTTGAGGAAGGCTTACGATACTATAGAATGGGATTTTATTGAAGAAATGTTAAAAGCATTTGGCTTTCCGAATGATTTTATTCAGTTGGTTATGATATGTGTGAGAACTCCCAGGTTCAGCCTAATGTTTAATGGTTCTTTACATGGCTTTTTTGAAGCTAAAAGAGGCTTGAGACAAGGAGACCCAATGTCCCCCCTGCTATTTGTGCTTGGAATGGAATATTTATCCCGAATTCTAATGAAAATCGACAAGAAGGAGGATTTTAAGTTCCATGACAGATGTGAGAAACTCCAGCTAAATCACTTATGCTTTGCAGATGACATTCTACTTTTTTGTCATGGTGATTTCAAATCCATTTACCACCTGCTACAAGGTTTGAAGCTCTTTTCTCAATCTTCAGGCTTGCAGCCTAGTGTGGAAAAAACCTCAATCTATTGTGCTAATATGAATGAATACGAAGTACAGCGAGTAATCCAAGTATCAGGATTTCAGAGAAGTTCACTTCCATTTACTTACTTGGGTATTCCTGTCTATGCAAAGAAAATTCCAGCTGCGGAATGTGAGGTGATTCTTGATAGGATGGTACAACGAATTCGAGTTTGGAGTTCAAGGAACCTTTCTTATGTTGGAAGGGCTACTTTGGTGAACTCGGTTCTTATGGCTATCCATTCATATTGGGCGCAAATCATGATCATTCCTAAGAAGATCTTACATAGAGTTAATATAATATGTAGGAACTACTTATGGAAAGGTATGGTTGACTCAACTAGTTCGGGTCAGGTAGCTTGGGACGATATGTGTCGTCCTAAGAGTGAAGGGGGCTTGGGATTCAGGCGGATTACCAAGTGGAATGAGGCAGCTATTGGCAACTACGTTTGGGCAGTGGCTTCGAAACAAGATACACTATGGGTACATGCGGTCTACTTATGTGATGGGGATTGGTGGGCCTACACAGCCTCAAGTACCAGTAGTTGGTACTGGCGTCAGATTGTTCGGGTAAAAGAAGCATACAAGCAACTCAACTTGTTCCAATTGATCTCTTTGGGTAATTACAAAATTAAAGAAGGGTACACTCTCCTTTGCTCATCTCATTCGAAAGTCCATTGGAGAATGGAGGTGTGGAATAGACTTGCCATTCCGAAGCATAGATTTATTCTATGGCTTTCGGTCCTTGATCGATTACAGGTGAAAGAGAGGCTTCACAGGTTCAAGATAGCCCACGATGACCAATGTGTATTGTGTGGAATGAGTAAGGAAACTAGAGATCATTTATTCTTTGATTGTCATTTAAGTAATCTCAGTTTTCTTAGCGTAAAAGAATGGCTAGACTGGAAGGTGTTTACATCAACAATTCCAAAATTGTTAAGATGGATTGCTAGGGCAAAACTCTCTCCTTTTAGGAAACAGGTTCTGGCAGCGGCTCTTGCAGCTACAGTATACCAAATCTGGCATTGCCGGAATGTTGCAATTTGGAATCAGAGGGTTTGTACGGTGTTGGTTCTCACAAAATGAATTCAAAGTGATGTGAAAAATAGAATACAAGGTGTAATGCCAAAGAAAGTAAATTTGATAGATAGAGAATGGTTTGAAAACTTGTAATAGAACTCTTCAGGCCTAATTTTTGGTGCTGTATAGGTTGTAATTTGTTTGATTGTTGGGAAATACACGGATCTGATTTACCTAAAAAAAAAAATACACTAGACAATGTTGTTTTTTCCCAAACCAAACTTTGACGACGCTACTTTTTCCGGCGCATTACGAAATTGCGCCGGAAAAATTTATTTGAATACGCCGACAAAAGTCATAAACACGTCGGGAAAAGATAAAATTGCACTGGAAAAACTATTACATAATAGAAGTACACAATTTTTCTAGATTTTTTGAAATGATTTAAGTTTTTTGTAGTATTATTCATAAATTAATAACTGTTTAACATCCAATCAACGATATAATAATGGTGTTAGATTGTTCTAAGATTAACGAAAATACTAATGAACTTTGTAATTATTAACTATTAGGGTTATAGTTTTGTGATCATTGTTAATTATGTTGATCTAACCATACGGTTATGGCTTTTTTAAAATTATTTGTTATCATAGGTCTTATAAACAGTTTGATTATGCACAAAGTTTATGAATATCTACAATCTTCTCTTAGTGAGCATTATTAATGTTATTCATTAATATTGTTATTACGATATATATATGTACGTTTCAATGTTGAAGCCACAACCCATTCGGAGCAACACGTCCACTATCGGAAGCCAAAACCCATCCGGAGAGACAGGGAGAGGAGAGATCCCAACAACTTTTGTCGGTTCCATAAGGACGTGGGGTACCACACCAACGAGTGCTGGCAACTTAAGGATGAGATCAAGAACCTCATCAAGTTAGGGCATCTGCATCAGTATGCTTGGGACAAAGTACGGATAGTTCAGGCCTCGGCCGCGGGAGTACCTCATCAGCAGGCAACTCCCCAAGCTCCGGGAACCGTACCCGCAGCCCCATAGCAGAAAATAGTCCATGGGCCTCCCCTAGTGACTGGAAGAGTGTGAACTATCTTTGGAGGACCTCACTTGGGGGGAACCTCCCAAGGTTCGCAGAATAGATATGCGTGAGCCTTGAATCATGATGATGAAGTATTGGCGTTAGCTCAGCTGGTAGCACAGATGCCCAGGAGGACGAACCAAGTCTTCACATTCTCTAAGGATGATGTTCAGAGGGTCCATTTTCCCCACCATGATGCTTTGGTGTTCGAGAGCCAGATTTCCAATATGATGGTGGCTTGGATCCTGGTGCACAATAGGAGTTCAGTGAACATCCTGTTTAAGTTAGCCTACGAGAAGATTGGACTGACCGCAAGCAACCTATCCTCGTGCACCTAGACTCTATATTGATTCTCGGGGGAAGAGCTCATTCTGATGGGGAAATTCAAGCTACCTGTGACAATCGGAGAAGTGCCTCATCAGGCCCTCATGTACTGCACCTTCATTGTAGTCAATTTCTCTTTGGCGTTCAATGCCATCTTGGGGCATCCAGCCTTGGTAGAATTTGGAGCAGTCACTTCAATTCGCTACCTGTGCATGAAGTTCCCCACGGAGGCAAGAATTGGCATAGTTCGTGGAGACTAGAAGGAGGCCAGGCAATGCTACAACGTATCCCTTAAGCAACTAGTATAAGTGATTAAGGCAGCAGACCTAGAGCAGCATCCTCCCGAGGAGATGGAGGTACAGGCTATTCAAGCCGGGGAGTCTGACGAATTGGACCCTCGGGTTGAAGAAGAGAGAGTTGTTGAGCCCATGGAAGAGGCTGAGGAGGTAACTCTTGACACATCCCTCCTCGACAAAAAAACCAAGGTTAGGAAGAAACTCAAGGCGGAGGTCCGAGAAGGGCTGGTGCATTTATTTTGGGAGAACCAAGATGTTTTGGTCTCACTTAGACATGATGGGCATTGACCCGAATATCATATGCCACACCCTGAACATCTATCCCAACGTAGCTCCAATCCAGCAAAAGCGTAGGACTATCAACCCAACCCGGGCGTTAACTTTGAAGGTTGATGTGGACAAGTTTCTCACAAATGGGTTCATCCGAGAAGCTTAGTATCTGAAATGGGTGTCTAATTCGGTCCTAGTTCCCAAGACAAATGGCACTTGGGGACCTGTATAGATTTCTCTGACCTCAGCAAGGCCTGCCCAAAGGATTGTTTTCCTTTACTGAAGATAGATCAGATGGTCGACGCCACCTCCAGATACAAACTTTTTTCCTTCATGGACACATACTCGGGGTACAACCATATTTCCATGCATGTCGCGGACCAAGAGAACACCAGTTTCCAGACTGACAAAGGAGTATATTGCTACAAAGTGATGCCCTTCGGGCTCAACAATGTTGGTGCCACTTATTAGAGGTTGGTAAACCGTATGTTAAAAATCCAGTTAGGGCAGAACATGGAGGTTTACGTGGATGACATGCTGGTTAAATCCATAATGGCCCCCGATCACGTAAAAGACCTGGCGGAAGTGTTCTCGGTACTCTGCAGGTTTGGGATGAAGTTGAATCCTCAAAAGTGCACTTTTGGAGTCACAACCGAGAAGTTCTTGGATTTCATTGTCAGTGCCCGAGGAATAGAGGCAAACCCCGAGAAGATCAAAGCTTTGGTTGATATGCTATTCCCCCGCAAGCATAAAGATGTGTAGAGCCTCAACGGGAGGATAGCGGCCCTATGCCACTTTGTCTCCAAGGAAATAGACAAATGCATACCATTCTTCAACGTAATTTGGGGGGCTCAGAGTTTTGAATGGACAGAGGAGTGCGAACATTCGTTCTAGCAGTTGAAGGTGCACACGGAGAACCCATCCTCCTGGTTGTGTCGAATAATGCCATCAGTGCCACCTTGGTGCACGAAGAAAGCCGGGTCCAACACCCCATGTACTATAGAAGTAAGAAACTCTTCGGGGCGGAGTCCAGATACCCACTTATGGAGAAGTTAACCTTTTGTCTTATGGTGGCCTCTCGGAAACTACGACCCTATTTCAAAGAGCATCCCATCAAGGTCCTCACCAACCATCTCTTGCGAAAGATCCTTTAGAAGCTGGAATAATTTGGGAGACTCCTTAAATGGGCGGTTGAACTGAGCCAGTTCGACATCACCTATCACCCGAGGATAGTCATCAAGGGGCAAGCACTGGCAGATTTCATCACCGAGTGTGCGGGAAGTCACGAAAGACCTGGGGATGCCCTAGTGGTCGGGCCTACGTGGAAGCTATATGTGGACGAGTCTTTCAATGAGAACGGAGCCGTAGCAGGTATGATCTTGGTCTCCTCCGAGGGACACAAGGTCCACAGTGCCCTGAGGTTTGGGTTCGATGCTTCAAACAACGAGGCTGAATACGAAGCACTCATCGATGGACTCCAAGTGGCCCTGAAACTTAAGGATGAAGATCTCGAGATCTTTAGCGACTCATAGTTAGTCGTCAAATAGGTGTTTAGAGAATACCAGGCCCGGAAGGCGAAGATGGCTGCTTATATGGCAAAAGTCCAAGAAATGCTACACAACTTCAAGAGATTTACCATACGACAAGTACCACAAGAACAAAATTCTAATGTTGATGCCCTAGCTAAGCTTGCTACCACCAAGGACACAAAGTTAATCAATGTAGTCCCTATTGACTACGTGGCTTCTCTGAGCATCTTAACCCATGAGGAGGTAGAAGCAATCCAGCCCTAGGATGGTTGGATGGAGCCCATTGTGAGGTATCTTGTGTCCGGGGAGTTGCCACAGGATAAGAAAGCAGCTCGAAAGCTGATTTACCAGGCGCCTCAATACATCATCATGGACAGTAAGCTATACAGGTGAGGATATTCTTTGCCCTTGCTCCGATGTGTGTCCAAACAAGAATCCAGTCTTATACTCCAGGAAGTACATGAGGGCTTTTGTGGGGATCACGCTGAGGGTAGAGCCTCACCAAGAAAGTGTTGAGACAAGGGTACTTTTGGCCCACTATGAATGGCGATGCAATGGATTACATCAAGAAGTGTGATAAGTGCCAAAGCTTCGCCAACATACCCTGAGTTCCTCAAATTGAGCTCACTCAGATGACTAGTCCATGCCCTTCACAGTCTGGGGCATCGACCTTATCAGGTCATTACCCACGGGGAAGGGAGGAGTAAAATATGCAATTGTGGCGGTTGACTACTTCACATAGTACTTCAAGGCTGAACCCCTTGCTACCATCACCTCCAAGAAGGCATTGGACTTCATCGTCAAGAATATTGTTTGCCACTACAGGCTCCCGAGGAAGATAGTCTCTGACAATGGCCTACAGTTCGACAGTGAGTTGTTCACGGATTTCTGTCGAAGGCATGGGGTGGTGAAGAAATTTTCCTCTGTAGCTCACCCGCAGTCAAATGGGAAGGTGGAAGCAGTTAACCAGATGCTCAAAGCCACCTTGAAGAAAATACTGGAGCAAGCGAAAAGAGCTTGGACCGAGGAGCTACCTAAGGCATTGGGGAGTTACTGCACCAGTGCCAAGACCTCCATCGGCCACTCTCCATTCTCCATGGCCTATGGGTACGAATCCATGCACCCATTTAAGGCAGCAATCTCCATGTAACGACCCAAAATCTCTAATAAGGCTTAAGGGCCTTGATTAGCATGTCGGGAGGGCATAATTGGTTTATGTGTGATTTAAATGATTAAATGCATGATTATGTGATAAGCATGCTTATATGATTATATGGATATGTGAAATGCATGTTTATGAGTATTAATATGCATGTTGGCCCTGTTTAGCTTATAGGGGCATATTTGTAATTTTTGCCTGTTGAGGGCATAAATGTGATTACTTGTGGTAAATTGTTGAGACCACATTATTATGTGGATATATTTGCATCATATGGCTCGAGACGGTCCTAGTGAGCGGTTTGGTGAACTAGTCACGATGATGATTTATACCCGGCTCGGGGGAACCTGGGGATATTTTTAGGAATTTAGAAGATATATTGGAGATTATTAGAGTTTGGGAAAATAATTGGTGATTTGTTTGGATGATGGGATTTAAGTGGTAAATATTAGATACTCGAGGAGTTAGTGGGAATTGGGAACAAATGACTTTTATACCCCTAGTTTAAGTTAAAGGTTAGTTTTGTTGGGAGGGGCAAAATGGTCATTTTGTTAGTAAATGGATATAATCAGATTTTATGTTAGATTATTACAGAAGGTAGTGGAATATTGAAGTAAACAACAAGTCCTTTTCTCTCTATCTCCTTAAAATATTTCTCTCTATCTCTCTTGCTTCCATTTGGGTTTGAAGCTAAGGATTCAAGAGAAGCTTAGGCTAAGTTTTGGGGGCTATGATCCTTGAAGAAATTGAGGGAAATTCAGCTAGGATTTGAAGGAAATTGAGGTATGAAATTGGCTTTAAATTCTGTGTTATGTTGATGAGTAGTTTAGATTGATTTTAAGCTTTGAGTGTGGATTTAAAGATGAATATGGCTGAAGGTTTTAGTAGGAAATTTCAGTGGTTATTACTAGAATTCTTGTGGCTGGATTTAGGGGCTGGCATCTGTTTTTATTGCTGGAAATTATAGGATGAAAATATGTGTGATTATGGGTCTAAATTCTGGCTGGTTTAGTGTGGAGTTGAAGGGAAATTCTGGGTAAGTTGGTGTGTTCATGGCTGGGAGAAGGAGGAGAAAACCTAGGTTTTCTCTGGGTTTGCAAGGTGCGCCGCGGCGCGTGTGGCCCTTCTGGCCGTGAGAGCCCTTTTACTTAGGGGCGCGCTGCGACTTGCTTGGCCAAGTCGCGACCCGCCTCCCCTATGGCGTGAGAGCTTGCTCTCTGACTTGGGGCAAGTAATGACTTGCTGAGCCAAGTCGCGACCCTCCTAGGAGTTTTGAGCTCAGAGGTGTTCTAAGTATTGTTAGGGCTCGGGGGTTCGAACTGAAGGGCTCGGGACAATTTCTACTACCTGCTTTAGTAGAAATTGAGATCCTGGAGGCTAGTATTGTTCCCTAGGTATTTTATTTCTAATTGGAAGTTGATAGATATCAATGACTCTTGTGACTAGGTTTGTCGCCAAGGCTCGAGGCTAGGGATCGTGCTTGGAGCCAGTTCACCTTCTTCGCTCGGAATCAAAGGTAAGAAAACAACACCTGGTTGTGTGGCTATGTTGGGACTAAGAGTTCCCTATATTTGTATGCAATGATGTATGATGGTATTATGCCATGTGAACATGAGATAAACGACCAAAGAGTGCCAGAATTAATATTGGTGCACAGGACGCGGCTCGGCCACTGGTAGCTGAGGTTAATTATATAATCACTAAGCTCGACTTAAGTGAGCCGGAGTCAGTGGGATAAGTAGAGGGTGCGACCTAAGGGCGTCGACCCTGGATATTGTATGATATGTTTGCTAATGTTAAACTGATGACTGTGACATGTTAATTATTTTGATGATAGATTTTTGGTTTGTTAATTGATATCACTGATTATGCGAACGATATGATTTGCTGAGTATTTGATTAATGAATTATGAATTGTTTGATTACCGCTATTGGTTATGTTCTATATATGGTTTTCTTGCTGGGCCTTGGCTCACGGGTGCTACGTGGTGAAAGTAAAGGCAAGGGTAAGCTGGACCAACCTTGATTTGGAGAGCTCTGGGGGCAGAATGTACATAGTCGTCTGCTCAACCGCCACAACCGAGGGATGATACGGGGACAAGAGACCCTAAAATGCCTATTTTGCCATTAGAGTGGCTTGTGGTTGTACATAACCTTTGGAATTTTTGTAAACTGTTATTTAACCCTATTTTTGGGATCACTTGTATCAAACGCTTATTTAAATGAAGTTTATCTTTTATGACCAAAATCTTTTGACCCTAGTTCAATAATAGTTTTAGTGACACATTTTCAACTAAACGACTTGATTGGCAAGTCTTGCACCTTTATAAACACACAGTGTAACGGTCTTGGTTATCCAAGGTGCTACACTCCACGCACTGGAGAGATATGTATGATCCGAATACAAATCATACTTTACTCCAAGAGTCTCTGGACCTCATGGAGGAGCTCCGTCAAGCTTCTCAGCTTCGAGTAGCGCCCTACCAACAGAAAGTAGCCAGATATTTTAACTCCAAGGTGAAGGATAGAAAATTTTTGGTCAAAGATTTTTTGTTGTGAAGGGTTTTTTGCTGAAGTAAAATCTTTAAGCTCTAAGTATAATGGACGGCCTAAACCCCGAGTTGTTGGGACTCGGGGACATATGATGCATTAATCCTAAGGACCATGGGCCTAGGGGAAAACACAAAGTGCCTAAGCCTATCTAAATACTAAGAGAAGTTGATGAAAACTCAGGCTAATAAGATCCGAGCACAAGACCTGAGTGTAAGACTTGCGGCCCACAAAATGTGGGTGGGTTGAGGTTTCAGACTCTCGTGGCATTATGTTATGTTGGGTGGCTTGAAAACCAAGATAAACTAATGAGACCAAATGGCATAATTATATGTTAGCTTGTTAATAAAAAAGTTATAATGGTAAGAAAATCAGTGCAAGCTGCAGAGGTTAAAAGGTATTTACAATTGAGCTCGGGGGATCGAGCATTTAATTGTTTGTACCCCCATAAAAAAGGCACGCATGCCTACTTAAATGAAGAAATAAATTACTTCGGGCCCTCGCCCAGATGAACTTCCGTCACCACCTCGATGACGGGATTCGACTTGGCAGTGCGGTTGGTCGCCGTGGTTTCCCTTTTCTGAGGTGTCTTGGCCTCCTCGGCACGAAGACGCTCCCTGAGCATCATCCGCATGTTGGCATCCTCAGTGAATGACAGGTCCATATCCCTGTTTCTTTGCCACTCCACAAAGAAGGTATCATCTTCCATCACATCGAGACCCTTCTCTAACTCCTCTACTTAGAGCCTAAAGTTCTCAGCACGAGATGCAGCGAGCGCAACTTCTTCTCTGGCCTTAACAACCTCTTCCTGGACTCTGGTTAGATTGGTGGCATGGGCAAAGGACTCCTCGCGGCCGATACAAATTTCCTATGGAAAAGATGTGAGCTACGCCGAAAACATGTCCTTGGCCTCCTCCACGGATCGGGTTTGGCTCGCGACATCTTCTAGCCGCTTCGTGGAGGTGTCCTCAAGGGATGATAGCTTTGACTGCTCCATGGACAGCCGAGTCTCCAACTCTAAGGCACGAGCCTTGAGATCCTTAAATTCCTTCTAAAGCAGTGAGTGCTTCGCCAGGGGGACCACGGTCTCCTTGAGTTGAGCCATCTCTTCCCGAAGATCCTTCAGCTCAAAGGACCCGATGTCCCCGAGCTGCTGGTTGAAGGCCGCATTCTACACAAGAACAATACTTGTTAGATCAATAAAAGATTAAGGCAAACAAAATGGGGAATTGAAGGTTTTTGGGCCACACCCTTAGGGAGATGTGGTAGCTAGCATCTATCAGTGAGATTTCGTTGTCACTGCCGCAATGAGCGACTTTGTGGAAGGGCATGTCGCACAGGGACCCTGCCATTCCTTACTCTAAAAAAATACTTGCCACCTTACCAGAAGTACGATGATTCTTGCCAATCCTCTAGAGCATTGAGAACTCAGAAAATGGGAGAACTTTAGGAAGCAAAGATATGAAGAAGAAGAAAGGGTTTGAGAGTTCTAGGGTTTTGAATTTCAAATGCTAAAAGTGATTTCTGAGAGGCAGTTGTCGAGGTTTTATACTTGAATAGCTTAGGGTGGAAGTAGCTCCACCGCGACCGTTGATTACCTACGACATAGGCAATCGAGAGTGATCCAACGGTCAAAGTCCAAGAGGTGTGGATCGTGATCAATAACATGGAAAAAGGATGCCTCTGATATGGAGAAAAATGACACCTAGGGTACAGATTAGACATTTTGGGTAGTGAAGTGGACTCCTCATTAGTGGCACAAATTGATGGGCCCAGCAATAGGGAGTCGACATGTGTCACTAACTTTACCAGGAGTGATGTCATGAAGAACTCATGCGTCTCCTCCCAAAGACCTTTTGAAATTACTCCTCTTAGTCTAAGTTTCCACTATCTGAGGATAAGTGAAGACTTAGGGGGCAAATGATGTCCGTGTTTTCACCAGAGGACACGTGGCATTCATTAGAGGAGTAATTAAGCTCCTCGAGGGCTAGTGAGGTTTTGTACTGTAACGCCCTACTACTCTGGGACCATTACATTGTGTATTTTAAATAGTGTTAAACTCTCTAAACGAGTCATTTGGCCATAATCGTGTAACTAAACGTGATTAATGATTTAGGGTTAAAAAATTTGGTCAAAGGTATCATCGTTTCATTAAAATGTTTACTTCATGCATGGTATCCCAAAATACATTTAAAATGTTAATTATAATGAAAAGATTACAACCTGCCAATCTAAGTGGAAAAATAGGGTTTGACCCTAGTTCCTCTTTAAACCCTCGCCGGTGGTGGTCGAGTAGATGCATATGTACACATCGTCACCTAAGCTCTCCAACTCAAGGATGGTCCAACTTTCTTTTCCCTTTACCTACACCATAAAACACCCGTGAGCCAAGGCTCAACAAGAAAACTTAAACATGCTTGTTATCCCCAAAATTTGAAAATGATGACGTGGCAATATAAGTGACAAATGGCAAGGAATGGCTCGGTGATCTGGCTTAGGAGTGATCCGGTAGACCGGTGAAGATTTTTGACTGACCAGTCAAGTGTCATGACCGACCAGTCATGTGCTTGAACGACCAGTCAAGTATCATGACTGACCAGTCATGTGCTTGTCCGACCAGTCATGTGCTTGTCCGCCCAGTCAGGTGCTTGTCTGACCACTCAGGTGCTTGTCCGACCACTCAAGTGTTTGGCCGACCGGACATGTGTTTGGACGACCAGTCACTTGTATTGGCTGACCAGTGAAGTGTTTTGGCCCTTCAGTTTTCCTTCTGGGTTGAATGTGGACCGACTAAATAGTACAGTGCTATGCAAAAGATCCCAGTAACGGCTTTAGAAAGAATCGGTCATATCTGTGCGGGAATCTCTCATTTTATCCCAAAGAATCGAATATTGTTGTATTTTAGATATTATTATTAATTAAATATTGAAAGAATAATAGAAAGATCCCGATTATGAGGGACTGCATTTGTATGATCCTGGGCTTATAAATACAAAGCTCATGGCATCATGGAAATGATTCAGATTCTAATTTTCCAGAGAGAGAATATTTGTATCTTGAGAGAAATATTGTATTCTTTTGATCTGCACTGAAGAAACTCAGTTGACTCAGGTTCATTTGATCTTGAGTGTAGATTCATAATCATAACTCTAAGTGGACTAGGCTATTACCAACACTTTGGGGCTGAACCACTATAAAAATTGTCTGTGTCGTATTTTTCTCTTGAAGGTTTTTTGTCGTTTTGACGTCTACACGTCGTTGGCCAAAAACGCGGTCAACATTTTGGTGCTTTCATTGAGAGCCTGAAGAGAAAGACAGACAATCACTATAGCATCATGGCACCTAGGAACACCAATGCGGCCTCCAAGAAGCCAGGTTCCTCTAAATAGTCTGCTAGATCAGAAGGCCCTGGTCCTCAAGACCATGAGACTGAGCCTAGAGTCCTACTCGAGGACGTGACTCCAGAGGTTGAACAACTCCAGGAAGCCATGGGGGATTTCCAGGAGGAAATGGCACAATTCAGTGCCCGACAGGAATCGTTCGCTGAAGAAATGGCTAGACAGAAGGCTGCATTTGAGCAGCAAAGACGGGAGATGGACGCTAGGAGCGAAGAGATCAGGCGACGATAGAAGGAGGCCAATAGGCGACATCGTGAGGCTGCACTCGCTCTGGAGGCAGCTACACAGCTGGCCCAGGCCAACGCCCAAGTTGCAGCACGAGGAGCAGATACCCAAGGAGCAAGGACCACGAAAGCTGGTCGAAAAAACACTGACAGACCCAATTCTTGAGGACAAAATAGAAGCGATAGTAACCCACCTGGTCGGGAAGAAGATGGGGTCCGATCGGGCACTGCCTCAATCCAAAGGGGGAACTTCAGAACCCCCTCAAGGAGCCACCGATTAGAGACTTCCAGATCCGGAAGTCACAAGTCAGGCAGTAAGAAAACTCCACCTGAGCAGGCGCAAAATAGAGCTCCTCGAGGTAAAGAAACTTCGCACTTCAAAGATGGGCATGGTCGCGATGAAGCTGATAGTCATCACACTAACCAGTCGAAGGAGAAGAATGATAATAACCAGCGAGGAGGAAAAGACCGCCCAGCACAAACAAGAAGGCCACCATTGCATCCCAACCAGTAGCGCATTGGCAAGGAGCATGTCCCGCACGGCAGGCCTTCCGAAAAAACTCGGAGCACGGTGTTCGATCGGTTATGGAGGCATACCTCTTAGAAGGATCTAAGAGATGTCATAGCCGACAGGAGAAGGACCGTCCTAGTCGAAGGGCGAGATCCGAACCGACCTACCAGTCAAGTAGAAATACTTGATGATGGTGCGCCAGATAGGAGCGCCCGACCAGGCGGCCCCGAGAATGAGTACCAAGCAGTGGCCCCAGGCATCCAAGCCCAGCTTGATGCTCTGACAGAAGTAGTTCAAGGTCTTTCGAAACGACCTTCTACAATCGATCCAGTAGACCACAGGAGTGGCAGCCCATTCTGTGCTCGAATTAGAGCAGCCCAGCCACCAGCGAAGTACAAAGCACCGGTACTGCCAGTTTATACAGAAAAGGCAGATCTGATAATGCATGTGGGGAAATTCGAAGACCAAATGGAGCTGCTCAGAGTGAGTGATGACTATCGGTGCAGAGTTTTCCCCACTACATTATTCGACACTGCCCAAGACTGGTATTGGAAATTTAAGCCAAACTCCATCACTTCTTGGGAAAGTTTCAGGAAAGAGTTTTGCAGGTAGTTCAGTGTTGCTCGGACCCCTCCTGTTTACGCCACTCACTTGGCAGATATTAAATAAGGGAAAGACGAATGTCTCAATAATTACATACAAAGGTTCATGAGAGAAGCCAACCGAGCAACTGCAGTTGGAGATGAGGGGAAGATGGTGGCCATTTCTTCTGGCATAATCTATCGAAGTCCTTTATGGGACAGTATTCATCGCAACCCAATTTCAACGTTACAACAATTTCTTGACCGGACGGATAAATATATGAAATTGGATGACGCGATTGAGAAGGGAGAGAAAGGCCTGAACAATCCTAGCGGATCGACTGATCCTCCCAATAATTGTTGAAATGATCAAAGTGGTGGTAAGAAACGTGGAAATAATGGGTCTGACCGCCACAATGAAAAGAAGGCTAAGTCGGGACCAAACGACAAGCCAAGTAAGTATGAACCTCGGTTCACCAATTACACCACTCTTTCGGCCAGCCGAGCGGAGATATATCTCGCAAGTCATCAGGAGGTCCCCTACCGGAAACCCCCACCCATCAAGAAGGAGATGAGTAAGAGAGATTTGAATAAGTTTTTTCGTTTCCATGGAGACTATGGTCACAACACGAATGAATGCAATCATCTCAAGGACGAGATAGAGTTTCTCCTCCGGTCGGGGAAATTGAAAAAATATCGAGCAAAAAAGTCTCAAGGAGAGGGGAGTAACAATAATCCTGGGTTTAAGCAACATCAATCTCCACCTTTGCAACCCAAGCCTGTGGACTTCACTCTAGACACCAATGTGGAGGTCCACATCTGGCTGGGGATAGCAACAATGCAAGGGAGAGATATGCTCGAACACTCCGACATGAGTTGGACGCAACATCAACGTTTGAGGTCATGATTGTAGAGGAGCGGCCTCCGAAGAACCCACGGTACGAAAGTGAGGGCTCACTTTCACTGAAGATGATGTGTGACACGTGAGATATCCTCATAATGACCCTCTCGTCATGACAGTCCAAATAGAAAATATGAAGGTGAAGAGATGCCTGGTCGACACGGGGAGTTCTGTGAACATTATCTACAAATCATCCTTTGAAAGGATGAAACTCTCTATCAATGACTTGAAGCCATGCTCTCAAGTCATTTATGGATTTACTGGAGAAGGGTTGTCACCGGCTGGAACGATCAAATTACCAGTCACAGCAGGAGATGCTCCCAAGCATGAGACAGTTATGACAGAGTTTTTGATAGTCGACTGCCCGTCCGCCTATAATGTGGTTATTGGTCGACCACTACTCACAACCTTGCATGCGGCAGTCTCTATATGGCACCTTTCTATGAAGTTCCTGACCAGTGCAGGCATAGGTTGCGTCCGAGGAGACCAGAGAGAAGCTAGAGAATGTTATAATGCCTCGGTGGCTAAAGCACAAAAGGGGGCTAAAGAAAACAACATGATTGTCTGTGCAAATAGAGAGGAGGTAGAGGAGATGGATGTCGACCAAAGATTTACAGTCGTAGTCGATCAGGAAGGAATGCTTGATGAGTTTGGCCAAGAAAGCGCTCTTGGTTCAAGTGAACAACAAGCCCCGTTCGGTGATGAAGTCACCAAATAGGGTGTTTCCCAAAGCGAGGGAATGGATATTGATCCTTGCTTTGGGGATTATGATAATGAGGTGGGACCTACGGAAGAGTTAGAGGAGGTTCCAATAGATGAGAATGACCCGACCAGAGGGGTCAAGTTTGGAAAAAAGCTGAGGTTAGAAGTAAAAGCACAACTGGTAGAATTTTTGCAGAGGAATCAAGATGTCTTCACCTGGTCTCACAAGGATATGGTGGGTATCTCATCAACTGTGATCAGCCACATGCTCAACGTGGATGAAAGCTATCCAGAAGTGCAGCAGAAGAGAAGGTTGCTTGACAAGGATTGAGCAAAGGCTCTCAAGGAGGAGGTGGAGCGGCTAAAGGAAAACGGGTTTATAAGGGAGGCATATTACCCTACCTGGGTTTCAAACCCAGTATTAGTGCCTAAGTCCAATGGAAAGTGGAGGAATTGTGTGGACTTTACCGACATGAACAAAGCATGTCCAAAGGACTGTTTTCCTTTGCCAAGAATAAACCAGTTAGTGGACGCAACCTCTGGTCATGAAACTTTCTCCTTTATGGACGCTTACTCGGGGTATAACCAGATTAGGATGTATCCTCCCGATGAGGAGCATACCAGTTTCCGAACAGACATAGGGTTGTACTGTTATAAGGTCATGCCATTCGGCTTGAAGAATGCGGGAGCCACATACCAGCGTTTAGTGAATGGCATGTTCCATGACTTAATCGGCAAGAACATGGAGGTGTACGTAGACAATATGCTGGTGAAGTCAAAGGAAGCTGAAGGACATGTACAAGATTTGGAGGAATGCTTTGCAGTACTGAGAAAGTACATCATGAAGTTGAATCCCCTCAAATGCTCGTTTGGAGTAAGTTCGGGAAAATTTCTTGGGTTTATTGTTAATTCGCGAGGAATAGAAGAAAATCCAGAGAAGATAAAGGCGCTCGCAGAAATGAAGTCTCCAACCAGAATTAAGGATGTGCAAAGCTTGATTGGGTGGATTTCTGCTCTAAGCAAGTTCATATCTAAATCAACGGACAAATGTGTCCCGTTTTTTAACTTGCTTAGAGGAAGCAAGAAGTTTGAATGGACGGAAGAATGTGAGCAAGCTTTTCAAGCCATAAAGGAATATTTGGCTCAACCTCCTGTTCTTTCGAAGCCAGTTGATGGGGGAAGACCTCTTTATTTACCTAACAGTCACAGAGCATGCTGTTAGTGCTGCTCTAGTGCGAGAAGAAGATAAAGTGCAGCATCTGGTGTACTACGTTAGCAAGAGACTAATAGGAGCAGAGTCCAGGTATCCCATGAACGAGAAGTTGGCCTATTGCTTAGTACTTGCATCTCACAAACAGTGACCGTACCTCCAAGCACATCCCATTAAAGTCCTTACCGACCAACCCCTACATCAAGTCTTACAGAAGCCAGAGTCATCTGGTCGTCTACTTAAATGGGCGGTTGAATTGGGCCAATTCGAAATCAAATACCAACCACGGTCTGCTATTAAGGGACAGGCTTTGGTGGATTTTATTGTTGAATGTACTGGGATTGCTGATATTCCCGACCAGCAAGAGCGTGTAACCGGGTAGAGAGAGGATCTTCCTACTTGGAAACTTTTTGTTGATGGGTCATCAAACGAACATCATTCGAGAGCAGGAATTATATTAGTCACGCCGGAGAAGCACCGAATTCATTGCTAATTAAGATTCAGATTTAATGCTTCTAATAATGAGGCAGAGTATGAAGCCTTCCTAGCAGGCTTGCACTTGGCTAGAGATGTTCGTGCCTGGTCGGTTGAAGTGAACAATGATTCCCAATTGATGGTCTACCAAGTCTTAGGGGAATATCAAGCAAGGGGCCTATGCATGATGGCATACTTGAATAAGACTAAGGATCTGCTAGCACAATTCGAAGAGTATACTATCAAGCTGGTACCAGTGGAACACTTGGCAGAGCCGAGCATTAATGAACAAGAAGCCATGCCCATCACAATAGTTGACACTTGGATGACACCCATCATTACTTACCTTGAGCAAGGAATCCTCCCAGATAATCGTAATGAAGCAAAGAAAGTTATGAGGCAAGCTGCTAGGTATATCATGATGGATGGGGTGTTGTATAGAAGACCAGTCAAAAAACTTATTGGCTAAAGTGCACGAGGGGTTCTGTGGAGATCATGCTGGGGGGCAGAGTCTATCTAAAAAGATTTTGCGGCAAGGATTTTTCTGGCCTACAATGAATGAAGATTCGATGGAGTATGTGAAGAAGTGTGATAAATGCCAGAGATTTTCTGAAGTACCCAGGGCACCTCTGAATGTCTTGAAGCAAATGCAGAGCCCGTGGCCTTTTGCAGTATGGGGCATTGATCTGATCAGGAAACTACCCAAAGGGAAAGGAGAAGTACAATTTGCAGTAGTTGCTGTGGATTATTTCACCAAGTGGACCGAAGCCGAACCACTAGCAACAATCACCTCGAAGAAAGTGTAGATTTTGTGGTTAAGAATATAATATGTCGCTATGGTCTGCCTAAGAAGATAGTCTTTGACAACGGCACTCAGTTCGATAGTGACATATTTACCGATTTCTGCACTAAGCATGGCATTACGAAAAGTTTATCCTCGGTAGCTCATCCGCAAGCCAATGGGCAAGTTGAAGCCGTGAATAAGACTTTGAAGGATACTCTAAAAAAGCATCTAGAGCGAGCTAAAGGTTCTTGGGCGGAAGAATTACCAGAAGTCCTTTGGTCATACAGAACTACTGCCCGGACAGCAACTGGCCATACCCCTTTTTCCTTGGCATATGGATATGAAACCATGTTGCCTGTTGAAGTAGACCCACCATCTCATTGGAGAACCATGTATGACCAGGAGGAGAATCACCAGTTGCTAGCTGAATCTTTATATTTTCTTGAGGAGAGACGAGAAAAAGCAAGCTTGAGAGTTGCTGTTCATCAGCAAAAGGTGGCTCGCTATTTTAATTCCAAAGTTAGAGATCGAAAGTTCCAGGTCAAAGATTTGGTCCTCAGAAAGGTGTTCATAAGAGACCCAGCAGCTGGGGTGCTAGAACCAAACTGGGAGGGACTATATCAGATTGAGCAAGTCTTACCACCCGGCACTTACAAATTTTCTCGATTAAATGGAGAGCTGATCAGGAACTATTGGAATGGCGAGCACTTGAGGAAATATTATCAATAAATACTGCTTACAGAGTAGAAGCTTTGTCTTAAGTGTTTAAATTGTTATTTAAGTTTTTTTGTGAACTGGCTATTTGCTAATCAGTCATCTTATTTTGAAAAAATTTATTTTGTTTGAGACTCATAATTAGACACGTGTACGCCCTGATTTTCCAACGGGTTATTAGCGAGCTGAGATATGACCTAATTATATCAGCCACGTGGATACCCCATGACTGGAGATGCCGTCGTCAGGTCCTACCTCTTTAGCTCGAGGTAGCCAAAGGTTCACCAACATTACTCAAGGGCCGAGCCAGGACTTTGAAGGCCGCAGGTCGAGAAGGCATCCAGCTCGGGGTACGAACTGGAGTTGGAAGCTATGACCTTTTATAAAGTCAGCCACGCAATGTAAACGTGCATATATCAGACATCACGTGTCCGATATATCCCTGGATTCTCGGACACGCAGCATGAACGTGCGTATTCAGGCACCCACGACTGGGTTGGGCCGTGCGGCCCATTATCCCCCTTACCTGTTGATTAGACCACACTTCATTTGTCAGGTTTTAGGAATTAATCATGAGTGTCACAGAAGTGACACGATGGGTAAGAAGGTCACGGGATGACCCCCCTTTACCAACTTCTAGGTGCCCTCTCCTATAAATATGGAGACCCTGGGAGTTGCAAAGGGTTGGATTCTAGGGTGTAACGAAATATCCTGTAAAGAATATCAGAATTATAGCAATAATATTGGCTGGTGGAGTAGAAGGATTTTAACCTTCGAACCACCTAAAAACGTAGTTGCGTCATCAGTCCATTTAAAGATCATTTACCTATTTCGGTTCATTATTAAGCACTAATCTATTTCTCTTATTTTCTTAATTACCTGTTGGCGAAGAACCGCGTCAACAGTTTGGTGCTTTCGTTGAGAGCTAGTTAGATTGGTGCTATCGCAAATATCCAACTATGGTGACCACTCAATCAAGACACGGTAACGAGGCAGAACAACATTATGGGTAGGAGGCTCATCATGCCGCCATATCCGGTGATCAAAATCTTGAAGTCCAGCAGCGGCTAGGCAAGCAGCCGATAGGCCAGGATGACACTGGAAGTTCCGCACCCTGGCCACATAATCCAAACTCGGATTTTTACATGGCGGTAGAGATGGAGAACGCTCAGCTGAGGAGCCAACTGGCGAAAGCTAGTCAGTAGATTAAGGAGGTGTTGGCCCGGTTACCCCCTCTTACAACCGACGATAACGTCAGAAAGAGGCAAGGCGAGACTCGTAAGTCCCGCCGGGGTAATCGATCCAGACCTAGCCGCTCGGACAGACCTCCGACGTCCAACTCTATTCCCTCATCGCACCGTCAAGAAGCAAACTTTGAAGAAATACCCAGAGCCGAACAATAGTATAGCCGTTCGGTCCGAACTTCAACTCCTAGCTCACTACCAGCCTCGAGCGCGCCCAGGAGGGCTTGAGGGAATTCTAGAAGGAGATCCGGGGAGGGCTCGCAGCACCAGCCTGTCCCCGCCAACCGTCCTGCGCCTCGTCCAGATTGCCAGGCACGGGGCCCGCAGGTTGGCAGGGCCGAAAGGCCCCCACCTAACTTGATCCGCCCTGACGGAACCAGGATTGCATCCCCGGTCAGACATCCTCCGTCACCAATAAGATATCCATATCCTCCTCGGCCTATCTGAGATATTCTAGCTTATGGAAGCAACAGGAGAAACCCGCCATCCGCTGGATCTTCCCATCGTAGCAGGGCGCCTAGAGGGAGCCCGAATCTTCACCCCCAGAGGCAGACTCCGAGCTTCTCTAACGGGAGCTAGTTGACCGGCAGTCGTCGGAGTGACCTTTCTGGCGGAGACCTGCGTCAACGCTTAAGCTCGGCGCAAAGTCCTCAAGCCACCCCAAGGGGCGACCTACGAGATCGCCTTAACTCTCATAGGGAGGACCCGGTAGGAGGTGGCATCCATGCTAGCTCAGGGGGAGACCTGTCCGAGGTACGTAACGGCGGGAATGTCCCAAATAACCTATCTCAAGATAGGAGGGGCTATAACCCACCAAACGTACATAATGGATCCGGAGCTGTTGAATAGCCCCGGAATAACCAAGGAGATCAGGACAAAACCCTTGAGCGCGTGTCTTAGATGAAAGAGCTAATGAGGAAGCTCCTGTCGGAGAAAGAGAAAGACGAATATGATTCGGGGGATGAGCTTGAGCTCTTCGGCCCCAGCATAGCAGCAATTGCATACCTACCCGATTTTCGTATGCTGCACCTGTCCAACTTCAACGGAGACGGAGATCTTTCGGATCATCTGGGGATGTTCAATACCCTGATGATGGCCCACAACATTGGCCCTGAGCTGAGGTGTCTGATATTTCCCTCCACACTGACTGGGCCAGCCAGACAATGGTTCAAACAAAGCAAGAAACAATCAATCAGCTCCTGGAAAACTTTCTCTACTGATTTCAAAAGGGCATTCTGAGCCTCCCAGGCTGCCCGCGTCAAGGCCAATTCCCTGGCTAATGTGAGGAAACAACCCGACGAGCCTTTGAAGGCTTATTTGAGCAGGTTTGCGAACGCCACTACTCAGGCCAGAGACGCAGATGACAGCTCCAAGCTCATGGCTTTGAGGATTGGAATCCTCGTTAGAGGGGGACTCTGGAATGAAATACAAAGGAAGAGAGTCAGCTCAGTAAATGAATTCCTGAATAGGGCCCAAGGATTGATCAACTTGGAGGAAGCCCAAGCCTCTGCTGCAGGAACCAGCCCGGTCCCTGATCAGCCCACTGGAGTGGGAACGGAGGTCGTGACAGCGACCCAGAACGTTACACAGAATAACCAGTTCGGTGGAGGCAAAAGAAAGGGGAACAGCGAGGGCAACCAGCACGACCCAAAGAAGAATAAGTCCATAGAAAAATTTAAGCCAGTCTACGCGACTTATACAGAGCTCACCCACTCTAGGGAGAACATCTTCCTAGTGAACTCTGCTCGCCTCCCCTGGAAGAAGCCGGAGCCGTTAAAGCACTAGAAGGGGAAGAGAGACACCTCCAAGTTTTGCCGTTTCCACAACGACGTTGGCCACAATACTGATGATTGTAGGCATTTGAAAGATGAGATTGAAACTCTCATCAGAGCCGGCTCCTTGGCTCAGTACACGCGGAACAGGGTTCCAACAAGCTGACCTGCTTCGGAAGTCCTGGTCAATCAGCCCGGGTCTCGGGTAGATCAAGACGTCCCTCCTCCAGTGATAGGAGGAGATATAGCCACAATCTTGGGAGGTCCGCATTTGGCTGGCATGAGCAGAGGTGCCCAAAAGAGGTACGTAAACGTACTCAAGGCGCATAATGGAATAGAGTTCGTCCCGGAGAAGCATCTGCCAAGGCAGCAGCGATTGGAGAGGCAACCAATCATCTTTACTGAAGAAGATGCTAGCCATGTTCAGTTCCCTCATAACGACCCTCTGGTCGTAGTAGTACAGCTCGCTAATTGGAGGGTTAGGAGAGTGCTGACCGATAATGGGAGCTCGGTAAACCTTCTATTCCGGTCCACGCTGGAGAAGATGGGTTTGACTGTCGCCGATCTGAAGGCGACCTCCATGATGTTGTATGGTTTTTCGGGAGAAAGATCAGCGGCTATAGGGACGATCGAGCTGGTGATCACCTTAGCAGAGGGACCTCGGACAATCTTGAAACGCCTCGAGTTCATGGTTATCAACTGCCCCGCCGCATACAATGCTATTTTGGGCCGACCCACACTTATAGCGTTTGAAGCCAGCACCTTCATTCGCCACCTCGCGCTGAAATTCCCTTCTTCCACGGGAATATGCATGGTGCGTGGCGATCAGCTCGCTGCCAGGGAATGCTACAACATTTACATGAAGGGAAAATCGAAACCCGGGCAGCTAACGATGGCCATCCAAGGTGGAGGAGAGGAATCTCAGGAACCTTTGACTAATCCTGAGATTGAAAAACCTCAGAGCACCGGGGGGGAAAGTATCATCCTAAGTGAGGATATTGACCCTTGAATAGGTGAGGACAAGTCCGAGCTCCAAGCTATTGAAGAGCTCGAGGAAGTGAACATCGATCCACAAAATCTTCACGGATGGTCAAGCTCGGGAAAAACCACAGTGGCAAGAGGAAAGCGGAGCTGATCAAGTTTTTCCAGGATAACGTAGATGTGTTTGCATGGTCACATGAGGACATGGTGGGAATCAGTCCAAATGTCACCATGCACACCCTTCATTTGGATGAGAGCGTTCCTGCAAAGTCCCAGAAGCAGAGGCGCCTGGGAACAACTCGGGTTGAGGCTTTAGAAGAAGAAGTAGCCCGGCTCAAGAAATGCGGCTTTATCTGTGAAGCCAAGTTTCCGGTTTGGGTCGCAACCCTGTGCTGGTCTCGAAGCCCAATGGGAAATGGCAGACCTGCATCGACTTCTTCGACCTGAATAAAGCCTACCCCAAAGATTGTTTTCCCTTGCCAAGGATTGATCAATTGTTGGATGCCACGGCGGGGCACGAGCTTATGTCCTTTATGGACGCGTACTCAGGCTGTAATCAGATCGCCATGAATCCGGTGGACCAGGAGCACACCAGCTTCATGACCTCGACTAACGTCTATTGTTACAAGGTCATGCCATTCGGGCTGAAGAAAGCCGGCGCTACATACTAGAGATTAGTGAATAGAATGTTCGCCAACCAGATCGGGAAGAACATGGAAGTGTACGTTGATGACATGCTGGTCAAGTCAAAGACTGCCGATAACCATGTTTCCGACTTGGAAGAATGCTTCAAGATACTAAGAGAATACGGCACGAGGCTTAACCCTCAAAAGTGTACTTTCGGGGTCGCGTCTGGAAAATTCCTGGGTTTCATTGTCAACACTTGAGGAATCGAGGCGAACCCTGATAAGATCAGGTCATTGCTCGAGCTTCCTTCACCCAGGTCGCGTAAGGACGTTCAAGGTCTAACAGGAAGGGTGGCGGCCCTTAATCAGTTTATTTCAAAATCCACCGACAAGTGCCTTTCGTTCTACAACCTGCTCCGAGGAAATAAGAAATTCGAATGGACCGAGGAGTGCGAGAGTGCTTTCCTTGACCTGAAGGCACATTTGGCTGAGCCGCCCATATTGTCCAATCCAAAGGCAGAAGAGCCCCTTTTCCTCTACCTAGCTGTCACAGAGGATGCAGCTAGTGCCATATTGTTCCGAGAAGAAAACCGGGTTCAGAAACCGGTCTACTACATCAGCAAGAGACTTCTCGGGGCTGAATCCCGATACCAGTTGATGGAAAAATTGGCATTCTGTCTTATCACAGCCTCCCGAAAACTCAGGCCGTATTTCCAATCCCACTCAATACACGTCATGACCGATCAGCCTTTAAGGCAGGTTTTGCAAAAACATGAAGCGTCGAGACGCCTGTTAAAGTGGGCTATCGAACTCAGTCAGTTCGAGATTTCGTACACCCCACGAACTGCTATAAAATGTCAGGCCCTGGCCGATTTTGTGGCAGAGTGCACAGGATTCAGGGAGGTTCCTGTGGAAGACTCACCCCAGATCACCTCGGCCCAGACATCTTGGAAGATCTTCATGGATGGCTCATCCAATGAGAATGGCTCAGGGGCTGGGATCATTTTAATATCCCTAGAGGGACATAGATTCCACTCGGCGCTGAGATTCGGATTCAAGGCCTCCAACAACGAGGCTGAATACGAAGCTTTGCTGGCCGGGCTAAGAGTAGCCCATGAGCTGAAGGCGAGCTCTGTTCAGTGCTTCAGCGATTCCCAGCTCGTGGTAAACCAGGTACTAGGAGAATATCAAGCACGAGGAGCCAAGTTGGCTGCTTACCTGGCCAAGGTAAAAGTCGAACTGTCCGCGTTTGGGCGAGGCTCAATCGAGCAGATACCTCGGGAGCAGAACGCTAACGCAGACGCCCTCGCCAAGCTCACTTCCTCCGAGGAGACGGAGGCGCTGGGGTTAGTGCTGGTGGAATTCTTGGAAAAACCAAGTATAGAAGAGGTCGGGGCGGAGGTCGAGATGATTGACGCCATACTGACCTGGATGACTCCCATCCTCGAGTACCTAACCAAAGGAAAGTTACCCGAAGATGTAATGACTCACGGCGGGTACTGTACCAGGATTCAAGGTATGCGATGGTAGATGGGGTGCTGTACCGACGAGGGCATTCCCAACCTCTCCTACGATGTGTTCTGCCAGGCGAAGCAAAGGCCATCCTGCAGGAAGTGCACGAAGGTTTTTGCGGGGATCACGCTGGGGGGTAAAGCCTGGCCCTAAAAGTCTTAAGGCAAGGGTATTACTGGCCCACTCTATCAAAGGACTCGATCTCATACGTCAAGAAATGTGACAAGTGCCAGCGATTCGCCACAGTTGCCTGTGCTCCCCCAGTCGAGCTGAAGATGGTGTCTTCCCCATGGCCATTTGCGGTATGGGGAATCGACTTGGTTGGCGCCCTCCCTACTGGAAAGGGCGGGGTCCGCTACGCCGTGGTGGCTATCGACTACTTCACGAAGTGGGCTGAGGCTGAACCTTTGGCAACAATAAGTTCCAAGAAAGTCCTCAACTTCGTGGTCAAGAGCATTATCTGCCGGTTCGGTCTACCGAAGAAAATCGTATCCGACAATGGGACTCAGTTCGACAGCGACATCTTCACCAAATTTTGTGAAAGGTATGGAATCGTGAAAAGGTTCTCCTCTGTGGCCTATCCTCAAGCAAACGGCCAGGTCGAAGCTGTCAATAAGACGCTAAAGGAGAGCCTTAAGAAAATACTAGACGAAGCCAAGGGGGTCTGGCCAGAACAACTCTCCCAAGTTCTGTGGGCATACCAGACCTCGCATCGGACTCCTACGGGTCATACTCCCTTCTCTCTAACTTATGGGAGTGAGGCAGTCCTACCTGTCGAGGTTGAGGTATCTTCGCATCGAGTCCAGGCATATGACTAGGACCGCAACCACGAACTCCTTTGCGCCTCCCTCGACCTGATTGATGAAAGACAAGAAGATTCGCAACTTCACCTCGCGCATTACCAGCAAAAAATCACTCGTTATTTCAACTCAAAGGTCAAAAAACGCGCCTTTAGCATTGGCGACCTGGTCCTCAGGAGGATCTTCTTGGCCTGTAAGGATCCCAAAGATGGAGTATTGGGACCGAACTGAGAAGGGCCATACTAAATCACCGAGGTCATTAAGGAATGAACTTACAAATTAGCTCGGCTCAATGGAGAAGCAGTCCCACGAACCTGGAACGCTATTCATTTGAAGAAATATTATCAGTAGCACCCTTGTAAGGCCTAAAAGCCATTTTCTTTTTTTAAGCAATGAGAATTAAATCTTTGTTTATTACTGTGTATATTTGTGGGTATAATCTCAAGTAACCACGAAAGATCCTTCCCTAGTTACTTGGGGGGCATATGGTGCATGGATATAACCAGGTCGCCTTAAAGGCTTAGAAGTTGATTCAAGTCGATTGATCGTTGTTTTTCTTAAAAAACACGAGATATTGATTAAGGATTAACGCGAACTAAGCTCTACCCTGGATATAACCAGGTCGGATCGAAACTTAGAAGTTGATTCAAATCGAATGATCGATGTTTTTCTTAAAAAGCAGAAGATATTAGTCAAGAATTAACGCGAACTAAGTTTTCAAATTAACGTCCTGGATATAACCAGGTCCTAAAAGCTTAGAAGTTAATTCAAATTGATTAATCGGTGTTTTTCTTAAAAAGCACAAGATATTAGTCAAGAATTAACACGAACTAACTTTTCAAATTAATGTCCTAGACATAACCAGGTCATAAAACTTAGAAGTTAATTCAAATTGATTGATTGTTGTTTTTCTTAAAAAGCACGAGACATTGATAAAAATTAACGCGAACTAAGTTTTCAAACTAACGTCCTGGACATAACCAGGTCATAAAATTTAGAAGTTAATTCAAATTGATTGATCGTTGCTTTTCTTAAAAAGCACGAGATATTGATAAAAATTAACGCGAACTAAGTTTTCAAACTAACGTCTTGGACGTAACCAGGTCATAAAACTTAGAAGTTAATTCAAATTGATTGATCGTTGTTTTTCTAAAAAAGCACGAGATATTAATCAAGAATTAACACGAACTAAGTTTTTCAAAGCAATGACCAAAATGCGTAGAGGAAAAATTTGATAAAACCAATTGTCTCGAGGTGGAAAAACCTCATACAAAAGTTACAAAAAAAAATGATGATAATAATAGTGTGGGGGCGAAAAAGAAAGGCCCTAGGCTCCACCGGGCTGCTCTGTTGAGGTCACCGTCTCGCCCTCCTGCTCGGCCGCTGTGGAGGTCTCCCCGGTCTTAGAGGGCACCTTTTGCTGAAGACGTGCTTTGAACCCCTCCAGGAAGGGCTCCCAGACTTCCGCTCCTAGGAAGGAAAAATCGCCATCAGGGTTGAAGACCCAGCAGTGGTATAACATGTCCTCCATGGCGGAGCTGGAGGCCGCCTTCTCTTTTTCAAGGGCGGCCTTAGCCTCCTTGGCCTCGGTTTTTGCGGTGTCCAGTGCGGCCCGGGCAGTCTTGGCCTCCTCTAGTTCGGCCGTTACAGTGGCTAGGGCGGCCTTGTTAGCCTCGACCTCTTCCAGCTTGGGGCGGGACGCGTCCAGCTCAGCCCGCGCGGCCGCCAAGGCATCCTTGGCCTCCTGTTCCTGCTTTTGGACAGTCTTCAGGGCGCCCAAATTAGTCTGATGGGTGGCCAAGATAACCCGATGCTCGCCCCTCATGTCCTCGAGGCGAGCCTTGGACCTGGATATGCTCCGGTGAAGAGCCAAGGCACCCTGCAAAGCAAAGAGGCAACTGCCTTAGAAAAGAAAAAAGAAAGAACGTATGATGCATGGTAACCAAAGGGTACAAAGTGTAAAGCCAGCTTAATGTCAGAGCCATTCCTAGTGAAGACTCCATCACGCTCTCCGGGCTCCTTGTTTCGATCGCCCGCAGGTCCCTTTCGGTGGCGCCATAGTAGTGGTCGACGTGGTAGGTCGCCGTCTCGTACACCGTCCCCCGAAAGACGTCGGAAAATTTCTCCACGGCCTGGGGGTCCACCGGAATGCGCACCTCGGGGGGTGGGTGGCCAAAATGTTATATTATTTTATAATATAATGTAATATTATATTTTTTTATAATATAATATTTTAGATTAAATAAATGTGACATAGAGTGTCACATATTGTAACATATAATAGAGAGTTACATTATTTGGATATATGTGAAATATCCAAACATGTAACATATTTGGTGTTACAAATTCATCACAAATTTGTAACTCCTAAATATCACCCATTATTGTGTAGATTTGTTGTTACACAATATTGAGATGAATTTCTTAAAACCATATGAGAAATGGCTGATAGAGATGTGATTTTAACTCCCATATTGTGTATGGAAGTTACAAAATCAAGTGGGAATAAATTGGAACGTTTTGGAAAAAACTTAAAAAATTAGTTGCTGAAACTGACCAAGGGCCGCGGCGCTAGTGGCTGACAGATTCATACTAATTCGGTTTTTATCCAATGTTGAACGTTTCCAACAGTCAAGTAACTCCCAAATCTCTATTTTAATTCCATAAAACACCCAATTTATCATTGGTAACAGCCATGGGGGTTGGTGGAATTTGAAATTCAAAGGGTGTCTCTAAACTCTATAAATAGGAGCCTAATGCTCACTTGTAAGACACAGCATTTTTCATCCACAAAGCACTTGGGTGAAAAATACACCAAAAGGCTTGATAATTCTAGAGAGCTATTTCCTAGAGAGATCCCTTAGTGCTTAGAGAATAGGGGGAAATAAGCTTTTGGACAAAGGTCTTGAACCTTGTTCAAGTTGGTGATCCCCACTACTCTACACTTTGGTTGTGTGAGAGTTTGTTTGTGTTTTTCATTCTTGTGTTCTTCTTATTTACTTGTATTGTTATAGTATTTAGTTTGTAATCTTCTTCTTCTACATCTTTTTATTTACTTGTATTTTGAGCAATTGAGTTGTAATAATTATTTAATAAATATTATCTTGTCCATTGTATTTTTGCATAGAGTTGTAATTGGTTTTTCCATATTTCCATTGAGCAATAATATATATTCTCTAACACAAAATCCCGGGCTCCGCCCCCGTTTCCCGAACAAAGGCCGGAGCTCGTGGAGGGGGCAGGGGCATCTTCTCCACTGCGGCAGGAGGTGGAGGTACCTTGGCCTGGGCAGCTGGGGTCTGGTCTTTCCCCTTTGCAGGGGACTTGGTTGGGGTCCCAACGGCTTTCTTCGCCACCCGGAGCTTCTTCATTTTGGGCTCAGAGGCCCCAGCAGAGGAGTTCCCTCCGGATAACATAACTCGCAGGTCTCTGTTTCCGGGCTGAGACATTTCCTCTGGCAAAACAAAGACAACATTAATATACAAGTAAGCATGCATGCAAGAACAAAAATAAGGGGGAAAAAGCGGAACTCAAGTATATATATTGAGAGGGATCCTACCCCCCGAGCTAGAAGAGGAATCTATGGTCACGACCATCGGCCCCGGAGCTTTTGCAGGGGAATTTAAGACAATGACTTCGAGGGCTGGCAAGGGTTCTGGGTCCGAAACTGGCTCAGGACTAGACTCTTCTACATACTACCTAAGACTCGGAGCTACGATACCCTCCCGGAGCGAGGGCCATGACCGAAGATTGGTCCCATACTCCTAAAATAAGGCCGACCTAAAGGCTAAAGTGTTGTATACGACTACAGTACCCCTAGGGCGGCTACTCTCGTAATCCAGCATGAGCCGGTCGACACACTGGAGTAGGGTTGCGTCGAGGTCGGGGTTGTTTCGATGGCATTGGACGGGCTGATTGGGATTGAACCTAGCTAACCGAGGATCGGCGGTGGCCCTATCTAAGCCCCTGAACATGTAAGGATTACCTTGCCCAGAGGGACCTGCGGCTGCACTGGACCAGATCCTCTCCTTGTCCATTCTTTGGGCGACCTCCAGCGCCCACTTCCTCCTCGTTCTTACGAGGGGTACCTCGTCGTCCTCGTCCTCATCCCCCACGGCCTCCTCCTCGGGGATGGGCCTCATCTCGCAAGCTGGGGGAAACCCTCGGGGTCTCCTCAGGGCCAAAGTCTGGCCCGGAGAGATTAGTTTGCATGCCAACATCTTCTCGTCTGTTACAAGATGGTGGTAGTCCTTTTCACCGGGGGGCAAACCCGCCAGTGTCTCGTACTGACTCCCGAGAATCATAGACTTGTCTATCCTCGTGAAAATGGCTGCAGAATTACTCTAAGTCAGAAATGGATAAAGGGGGGAGCTAACCAATACTTAACTTACGAGCTAAGAGAAAAAGGTACTTACGAGGACGGTTGAAGTAGTGCAGTTCGTAGTTGCAAAACCCCTTGGACATAAAGAACTGGTCTTTGAGGTCGTTGGGGTGGCTGGGTAGCTCGATGACCGCAGCCGTGTTTAGGAATCAGGTCAAGTAATAGAACCCGTCGCCTCGCCCCCGCTTCTCCGGGCTGGCCTTGAGGCAGAAAAAGTACAAGATATCCGCCGGAGTGGGGATCTCCCATTCCTGTTTCAGGAACATGTATCTTAACCCCGCCAACAAACGGTAGGAGTTGGGGGGGGGGGGGGAGCTGGAAAGGAGCCAACTTCACGTAATTGAGGAAGTCGGCGAAGTATTGGTCCAGCGGGAGGAAGGCTCCAGCCTTGAAGTGTTCATCACTCCAGGCCGCGTACTCCTCGTCGAGCGGCGCGCAGCTCCGCTCACCTTCTGCGGGAGGTCGGGCAATCAGGGCCCCCCTCCCCAGTTCGATGTTGTGGGAAAGGAATATCTTATTCACTTTCCCCTGGTCAGTCATCTTCGAAATGATCCTCTCGGCCACGAAGAAAGCATCGGGCGCCACCTCGAGCTCCTGCTCCACGGCCGGTCCAAAGACGAGGATTGGGGAGTCTGTCATCACCTCCTTTCCTTTGGATTGTTGGGAGGATGAGCTGCCTGCGATCCTCTTAGGAGCGTTCTTCTTGGGTCCCATCTAGTCGCCTAGCGAACAAAAGAAGAAATTTTATTAAAGGCGACCTAAGCATAAGGGAGAATCTAAAGAGGTGTTTCCTTTGCACGGGCTGAGGCAGCCCGTGGAGAGTGAGACCACGCAGTTCTATGAACACGCGCCTGTGCTCCCAAAAGATCCTTGATTACTCGGAATTCGTGTGTCAGGAGGGTCAGGATAGAAATTTTCCTTGGAAGGAAAGTTTCAGTAGGCAAGAGGTGAAAAATCGCCTGTGAAGCATGTCCCCTAAGCTACCTGGTTTTCCACCCAAAGTACTGGATATTTTTAACAAGCATACCCAAAAATCTACCCAGAAGGTTTCCCCAAAAAACGCACCCTACTGAACCATGCTCCTAAATGTTTTTCTTCTACAATCGATGCCCTAAAATGAAAACGTACACCCTTCATACCCACAAAAAACCAACAGAATATTGCATACAGCTACAGGAACTATTTACCTAGGCTACAGTGAAATGAAAGTTTAAAACATGCACAGACAGAGAACTTACGAAGTGTTTTGCTGTGGGGGAGAGGAAGGGGTCGTCTGAGTTGGGGCCTCGCCGGAGTGACTGGTTCCAAGACCTCAAAGGACTCCTTGCACCTGATCTTCTGGAATGCTGGGAACGGTAACCAGGAGAAAAATAGGGTTCTTTTTTTTAGGGAGAGAAGAGAGAAGAAGGAGGGAAATTCAGAAAATTTTCAAATAGACGGGTGGCCCATGCGTAAGGTGGCCACCCCTTTTATATACGTGAGAGGCCACGTGAGGAGGGCCGTTGGATTGCCCTGATGTGGGATCCGAGGCTCTCTACTCGAAAGGAGAAACGACGGCTGAGTATAGGCTAGGCCATTTAATGCGGTTCTCAGAAGACGTACCGTCACCAACCACGATGTTCCACATATTCGGCGCCTGCGTAGAAGGTGGAATATGGAGAATCCATGGAGAAGCCTAAAAGCCCCTACTGTGGCCCTACACGACGTCGTGTACCACGAGCAGGGGCTTGGGGGCAGACGTACGCCCTGATTTTCCAACGGGCTATTAGCGAGCTGAGATATGGCCTAATTATATCAGCCACATGGATACCCCATGACTGGAGCTGCTGTCATCAGGTCCTACCTCTTTAGCTCGAGGTAGCCAAAGGTTCACCAAGATTACTCAATGGCCGAGTTAGGACTTTGAAAGCCGAAGGTCGAGAAGGCATCCAGTTCGGGGTACGAACTGGAGTTGGAAGCTATGACCTTTTATAAAGTCAACCACGCAATGTAAACATGCATATATCAAACATCACGTGTCTGATATATCCTTGGATTCTCGGACACGCAACATGAACTTGCGTATTCAGGCACCCACGACTGGGTTGGGTTGTGAAGCCCATTATCCCCCTTACCTGTTGATTAGACCACACTTCATTTGTCAAGTTTTAGAAATTAATCATGAATGTCACAGAAGTGACACGATGGGTAAGAATGTCACGGGATGACCCCTCTTTACCAACTTCCAAGTGCCTTCTCCTATAAATATGGAGACCCTGGGAGTTGCAAAGGGTTGGATTCTAGGGTGTAACGAAATATCATGTAAAGAATATCATAAATATAGCAATAATATTGGCTGGTGGAGTAGAAGGATTTTAACCTTTGAACCACCTAAAAATGTAGTTGTGTCATCAGTCCATTTAAAGATCATTTACCTATTTCAGTTCATTATTAAGCACTAATCTCTTTCTCTTATTTTCTTAATTACCTGTTGGCGAAGAACTGTGTCAACAACACGCTTTGTCCTTTTTTTTTACGAGAAATAAAAGAGATCACGTGCAGCGCAGTCGAATCTTGCTACAAATTTTGCATATGTGTTGATTATTCTTACTTTGGTAGTGTTCAACTGTCATTACATCTTAAAACAAAAAAGGTTTTCTGGAGGAAAGATCGGGCAATGTTCAACTGGTCGGTATCCATCCGATGAATGACCAATGTTTAAATAGGTGCATGTTTTTGCAGTGTTTAACTGCTGAAATATCCTCTTTATATTCAATGTGTTTCACGAGTAATAACTGCTCGGAAAAATTTGGTCAAGTAGCAAGTGATCAAGGATTTTTTAACCCTCAATCACTTGGGGGGCACATAGGGTATACTGGTATACAATTCAACACAAGCAATAAGAACACGAGCAAAGATATTTGTTTTCAGGCTGACTTATAAATCTTTGTAGTCAAAAGGGCCGTTAAGCTAACTTGTTTTATAAAGCTTAAGTAACTTGGAATTTTTTCAAAATTTTAAGTTAAGAACAACTATTCGTGTGTAAAAAAAACCTATGCTCATAAAATGTTAGAGCAATAAGAATGTGAGAAAGCATGCTTAGTAGTAACTTATGAAATGTTTATAATTTCCATGTTAAGAAAACTAAGTACTCATATGAAAATATAAGGCATCTATGCAATAAAACTTTTAAATGACTCAAGTCTAAAAAAGTGAAGTGTTCATGCCAATAGCTCGGCCATACAAGCAAAAGTACAATAGCAAAATAGAAAATAAATGTCTACTAGTCTGGTAAGGAGTCATCTGATCGGATGGAGGCTCATTGGTCGGCTATAGTGCTCCTTGGTCGGGTTGTCACTCAGGTTGATCAACACCTTCCTCAGCATCAGTAGCTTCTTCTGGTCGGAACGATAATGCAGGAGAAAAGGGTGTAACATCAGCAAGATTAGCTGCCTCCTTAGTGGCCTTTGCCTCGCATTTGGCAAGTTCTTCTGCCTTGGCCTCCTCTGTGAGAAATTCGAGGTTGAGAGGTTTGTTCAACTTCCATACCTGGTAGAAGCAGTTGAAACAAATCTCCTCGTAGCGAGCAAGATTAGCTTCCTTCTCTCGCTTCAGCTCCTCGTTCTCACGAGTCAGTCTTTCCAGCTGATCAGTCAACGTCTTGTTGATTTGAGTTTGTTTCTAGTTTTCGTTGGCTAGCTCCCTAAGAGACCCATCCTGCTCAGCAATGGTCTTCTCTGCCTGCATAACCTTGGATTTAAGATCCTTTTCTGAGGAAGTTAAAGTCTCTACTTTGGTATGGACTTCCACCAGCTGATCATTTAAGACCTTGATCAATTCCTTGTAGTCTACTACTCGATGCTGAGCATGGCTGATAATGATAAGCGACTGCATGGAAAACATGAAGTTACTACAAGTAAAAAATATTAATAACAAACTATCTTGTGATAAAATACTTACATTCATCAGTTGAGGGAGCCCTCTTTGCAAGACGGCTTCAACACTAAGCCGAGGCAAGGATTCAAAGCTTTGAATCATTGAAGCATCATGAAGAGTTTGGTCGAGCAGTTCCTTCCCAATGTTACTAGCAAGGCGAAGAGGCTCACTTAAGCCAGTTAGGCGAGTGGGGGTTAGGCTCGCAGAGGGAAAAATCGATAAGGGGGTCAGCTGCGGGATTGTAATTGGCTGCTTGGATTGTCTTCCCTGGCTGGACGGGGTTGTCCTTGGAACTTTGTTTGGGGGGTTTAAGCCACTTCCCTCCCCAGATTTCCTCTTTTGGGCAAGGGTGGTGTTGAATTGCTTGAACTTCTCTGAATCTGCAAAAGAGTAAACACAAGATTTGTTAGTAAAAAGTAGAGCAATACGTAGATAAATACTTTACTAGTACTAGACAACTCTATAAATCCCATATAACCAAGTTATTTAAAAACCAAACATCACACTATGACTACTAGACCTGAGTTTAGGATTTGATCAAGGAAGTCATCCTCTTCATCAGATGATGAGCTGAAGTCTCTATGAAGCTGAATGGTCTTTCCTTTCCCAGGCTGTGTGGGAATGACACGTCTACGTTGGTCCTCTGGCAGGGGTTCCCTAATGATAAGGTCACTTGGTCTACGAGAGTAGGGAGACGGTCCGGGAGAGAACTGATCGGTCACTACCTCAGTGTCAGCGTTTGACTGGTCAGTTGCATTCGCTTCCTCAGTAGTACTTTCTACTAGGATGTTTTGGTTACTTGGTAACAGCCCCACCATTTGAAGATTATCCACAGTAACCAACTCTTTTACATTCTTCTCCTCGGTGGGCATGTTAGCCAATTCTTCTGCTCGGGAACACATTTCCTTGGTAGGCAAGGGCTGGTGAAATGGACCCGCATGTGTAAAGGCTAAGTTGTTGGCTTTGATATCTGAAATAAGAAAATACTCTGTATAGTATTTTCTGGGATTTGACATGAGCGATACCATGGAGGTATTTGATCCCTTTATGCCTGTGGAAGAGGTGGAAAAAACCTGTATTCTTCTGGCTTGGGTTAGTCCTAAAGTCGAAGAAATAATGCACTTCATGAGGAGTGAGTGGATCCAACCCTTGCAGGAAGTAAAGGATGTATAAAGCGGACAACGACTGAATCCCATTGGGAGCAATCTGGAAAAGAGAGACGTTGAAGTAGTCCGCTACTGACCGAAAGAAAGGATGCAGCGGAATGGTAGCTTCTGTGAATACGTTATACCTAGACCAGGCACAGTATGGTTCGCCAGGCTTGTTGGCTCTTTGATGAGGGCGCAGGCATATCACGTTAACCCCTTTCAGGCCCAAGGCTTGAATGTGTTTGTCGAACATGCAGGGGTTAAGTTTGGAGGGTTTGGTTGTAAACCAAGAGGGTGTTTCTTCTCCTTCTTTTCTTTATTTTTGAACGGCTGATCGTTGGATCTCGGTGGTAAATTTCTGAATGATTTTTCTCCGAGGCTTGCTGGGTTTTTGTGTTTGGCGAGGCGCCCTTGAAGAAGCCGCAGTTCGGACTTCACTACGTTCCACTACCTTCTGTGTGGCCCTGCGAGACACTTGAGGGTCTTGGTCCTGGGGAAGTCTGTTGGATTTCTTCACCCTCATTTATGAATGTTCAGCTTGCTGGTTGAGAAACTGTTCTTCGTGGAGGAAATATAAGACTGATCGGGGAAGGATCTTTTTAAGACGGCGAAGGAGATCTTCCGGGGTGCAACTGTTAGGAGACTTCGATGAAGAGTCGCTGCTTTGAGGAGTATCGCTTGAGTGCGGAATGGAAGTGTCAGAATTTGTATGGTTGTCACCTCCCCTATAGTCGAAGCGATTCATCTACAAAAAATAAAAATGGGGAGGTGAGTAACCATACAAGTATAAATCAATTAGTTCAACAGGAAAATGTTTATTTTACTGCTCAGAAAATATTTATCTGGTCAATAAAAGTATAGCATGTATGGGGGAAATATAAATTTTGATGCCCCAAACATGCATGCATTTGCGGCTGGGGCCATGTAGTCCGAGCAGTTTGGCACGGTGTCCGCATGCTGTCCGAGCGGGCGTGCATATGGGCCGATTGGATGGTGATGGCCGATCAGGTGCGGTGTGTGCGTGCGTTCGAGTTGAGGATGCCGAGGTTTGTTGATGGCATGCATCTGAGGAGATAAGCCCATTGGCCGAGCAGATGATGATGCACCCGAGGAGCCGCATCAAGCAAGCATCCGAGGAGCTACGCTGGGGTTCCGAGGGGCAGTCACGGGTTGGTCTGAGCGGAGGCAGGCGTGTCCTACCAGCCAGCGTGCGTCCAAGGAGCAGACGTAGGCACCCAATCGGATGGGGTGTTGGTCTGAGTGGCTCTTGCTTGGTGACCAATCGTTGGGAATAAAATTCAAGACAAATCCCTTTGTGTCCGTGCAGCCATAAGCATTTCCGAACATTCAAACAAGAAAAAAAGCCATGGCCGATCGACCATGAACACATTCCCTAAGACCTATTTCGATACACAAACACATTTCCTCACCCAAAATACACAACAACAAGATCAAAATATGGGATTTGAAAGATTCATATAAAGTTCTAAGAACCCTATCTATCATCAAATACCCATAAACCCATATATGCAATTTAGGATGAAAAATTAATTTTTCTTCAAATTTCCATGAAATTGAAGAAAAAATTGATTTACCCATAGCCTAAACAACATCAAAACAGCCAAAATACACATTTTATATCAAAGATTTATACACAAATTCAAGGGAGTATTTCTTATGGGGGTTTCGGCCTACACATTTTTTCTTAAGCTTTGAGAAAAAAAAAACACATAAATGGAGATGAGGAAGAAGAACTTACCCAAATGAGTTGATTTCTTGAAGAACCCTTGTGTTTGCTTGGAGAAAATTGGAGCCTTCCTTGGATTTTTGGAGGATTTTGGCCAAGAGATGGAGAGCTTTAAGAAGCCACGACCGAAAGAGAAAATGAGGAGTTTGTGAGCCTTTTGATCTTCCTTTTTTGCTTGTAAGATTGTGAACACTTGTGGGTCTATTTAAAGTGAAAAAGTGGAAATTGTCACTTATTCTTAGACTCTTAGAATTCCCTTGGGTATATTTTCTCCCCACGATTGGGAGCAGTTGATTACAGTGATCGTGGTCTGCTGTGGCATCGTGGTTTGTTGCATAGGCGGAAAAATGTACAGTTAGATTTTTTATTATTGTATCGTCAGCAGTGGAGAAAAAACTTTATTAAGTGAGAATATCATATAATAAACTTGGGGGGCAAATGTTATCCCCAAAATTTGAAAACGATGACGTGGCAATAGAAGTGACAAATGGCAAGGAATGGCTCGGTGATCTGGCTTAGGAGTGATCTGGTAGACCGGTGAAGATTTTTGACTGACCAGTCAAGTGTCATGACCGACCAGTCATGTGCTTGACGGACCAGTCAAGTGTCATGTCCGACCAGTCAAGTGCTTGTCCGACCAGTCAGATGTTTGTCCGACCGGTTAGGTGCTTGTCTGACCAGTCAAGTGTTTGGTCGACCGGACATGTGTTTGGCTGACCAATCACTTGTATTGGCCGACCAGTGAGGATGTGGCCGACCAGTGAAGTGTTTTGGCCCTTCAGTTTTCCTTCTGGGTGTGATGTGGACCGACTAAATAGAACAGTGCTATGCAAAAGATCCCAGTAACGGCTTTAGCAAGAATCGGTCATATCTGTGCGGGAATCTCTCATTTTATCCCAAAGAATCGAATATTGTTGTATTTTAGATATTATTATTAATTAAATATTGAAAGAATAATATAAAGATCCCGATTATGAGGGACTGCATTTGTACGATCCTGGGCTTATAAATACAAAGCTCATGGCATCATGGAAATGATTCAGATTCTAATTTTCCAGAGAGAGAATATTTGTATCTTGAGAGAAATATTGTATTCTTTTGATCTGCATTGAAGAAACTCAGTTGACTCAGGTTCATCTGATCTTGATTGTAGATTCATAATCATAACTTTAAGTGGACTAGGCTATTACCAACACTTTGGGGCTGAACCACTATAAAAATTGTTTGTGTCGTATTTTTCTCTTGAAGGGTTTTTGTCGTTTTGACATCTACACGTCGTTGGCCAAAAACACGGTCAACAATGCTCATAAGCAGTAAATAACATGTTACCAAATCATAATAAGCATGCCAAGCAGTAATAACCCTACTCATGCATGCATACCATCCATATAAATGACTATAGTGACATATGGGCCAATAGCCCAAGATAAAAGATCAATGCATCATGCCGAGGCTCAACGCCCAAAATACATTATTAAGGAATCATACTGGGGCTCAGCTCCCTAATACATGGTTAATAAATCATACTAGCTCAGCGCCCTAAGATATGAGACTAATGAGTCACCCCAGGGCCCTTTGCTATTTCCTCTGTATAACTAGCCTTGGAGCTGGCCCAACGTACCTGGCACTCTAGTTATCTCATGACCAATAGGTCAGTCAAGCGTATGATGCGCACCTGGTTAGGCATAACCCTATCGGCCAGTGCTCAGCGTGCTATTACCATCCTTGACTAATATGTAATTACTTTACGACCAGTACTCAGCGTGCTAAGTTCATCCTTGACTAATAAGTCAATGCTTCACAACCATCACTCAATGTGCTAACGTCGTCCTTAACTAGTAAGCGAATGTTGTACGACTAGCACTCAGCATGCTAAGGTTGTCCTTGACTCATAAGTCAATGTTTTACAACCAGCACTCAGCGTGCTAAGGCCATCCTTGACTCTTAAGTCAATGTTGGGGCCCAGCCCTAGGATATGGGACTAATAAGTCACCCCGGGGCCCATTGCCCTAACCTCTGTATAACAAGCCTTGAAGTTGGCCCGCGTACCTGACGCTGAGTTTTCCATGACCATTGGGTCGAACAAGTGTATGATGTGCTTCTGGTTAACTTAACCAAAATGATCAGCGCTCAACATGCTATTGCCTTCCTTAACTAATAAATCAATTCTTTTCGACCAGTGCTTGGCGCTATTGTCAACCTTGACTAATAAGTCAATGCTTTTTGACTAGCGCCCGATGCTATTGTCGTCCTTGACTAATAAGTAAAACCATTCTCAATGAGATAATGCAGACCAACATATACCTATATCAAATATCCAAGTACATAGAATTCAACATGCTTAATCAATAATCACTAGCATAATCATAATCATGCACATTCTCAAGCGCTCATTCCCTATTTATGTTCCTGTTCTACAATTCAGGCCAAGCCATAATTACATGTATCACATACCGGGTTCAATTTTCTTACCTTTAGTCCAAGCACAGGTTACCACTGAACGAATCTCAAGCATGATCCTGGTTCCGAGCCCCTAGAGATAACCTAGTCACAACCATAATAAGGGAATCTCATCAATCATGAGCAAACAAAGGCTTCTGGACCGAGTCTTAGCCTTCGAGACGTCAAACTCTACTAAACCAGGTAGTAGGATTGATCTTGAGCCCTTAGGTTTGAATTCCCGCACTCAAAACCTTCCCAAGGCCCTAAAATCCCTTAAGCATGCTGTAACGTCCCAACTCCAGAGACCATTACGGTGTGCCTTGCAAACAGTGCTAAACTCGCTAATCGAGTCATTTGGCCAAAATCGTGAACTAAGTATGATTAGCGGTTTAGGGATTAAAATTTTTGGTTAAGATGTAACGTTTCACTAGAATGTTTAATATATACATTGGGATCCCGAAAAATATAGTTTCAGAGTCTATTACAGAAAATATTTACAACAAGCCGTTCTAAGCGGCAAAACAAGGTTCAACCCTAGTTTCTCTTTAAACCTCGGCCGTGGTGGACGAGCAGCTGCATATGTATACATCATCACCTAAGCTCTCCAACTCAAGGATGGTCCAGCTTCCTCTTGCCTTTACCTGCACCACATAGCACCCGTGAGCCGAAGCCCAGTAAGAAAACCCAATAAAGCATGATATAATATCAATAATAATCATAATAGCCATTCAGGACCAACGGTCCAAAACATATAGGTGACAATAGCCAAAAGTCACAGAAGTGGGTACAGCTCCCTCTAGCCATGTGACGATAGGGTCACCAGGGCTTAATTGATAAGTGGTTCCTTCATAAGTTTGATCAGGATAGGTGCATGGTGATTGGTCACCAACATAACCATCCTCCCGAATCTAGAGTCGTAACTAAGGACAGCGTCCCCTAGCCATGTGACAAACAGTCACCGGGGTCATATACCTTGGCTGTGAACATCTGGTCTTTGACCAGGTAAGCGCTTATAGTTCTCATTGACCTTCCGGTCGGTCCAGCATTAATACCCTATATGGGTCATTCAATGCCAACCTCGATTAGATCTAATCTTCATTTGGCCCGGTGTTCACAATGCACTGCCACTTCTGATTCTTGGGTCGGTGAAACACGACCAGTGCTCAGCCCGTGGTGAACTTAACTAATAAGTCACAGCTTCACAGACGGATCTAACACCATTGCCGATTCTGACTAATAAGCCAGCGCCATACACAGGTAAGCCATGCCACCAAACATATATCACATGTCCAATATCCATAAACAAGTCATTCAGCATGCTTACTTAACAGGTACTAGTACAATTTGGTCCACGCACAACACAGAGGCTCAAGCTCTGAACGATATCATACCCAGTAAACAAAGCATGTCCTAATCACATGTTTCTCGTGCATCATATGCATAACACTTAACAGTCCAACATGCACCAATAATAGCCAAGCATGTCATGTTTAATAATCAACCAACATGCATCAAGAATAGCCATGCATGTCACATAAACATAGGGTGCAGTTTTCTAACCTTTGGTCCAAGCACAGGTTACCAGTAAACGAGCCACAAGCATGATCCTTACTCCAAGCCTCTAGTGATAACCTAGTCACAACCACAAATGGTGATCCAATGAGTTCAAGTTTTAAAACCAATCCCGGAACCAAGACCTAGCCTCCGAGACATCAAACGCCACCAATCCGGGTAGTAGGAATGATCCTGAGGCCTAAGATTTGAGTTCCCATGACTAAAAACCCATTTTGGTCACTTTTCCTCTTTTGAGTCGCGACCCCAACCAATAGCGCTGCAGCCCCACTCAAGTCAGGCCCAAAAAATCCTCTCTGACAGCAATTAGAACCTCAGCTCTACCACATAGAGCCGCAGCTCAAATAGCCCATCAGCACCAAACCAGCAGCTTCTTCAAGCTTGAGCCGTAGCGCCCAAGAACAGAGCCGCTGCTCAACCTCGAACCCAGCCAAAAATCCTCCATTTCTTCATCTAAAATCCTTCCATAAATATATCCAAATATCTCCAAACTCAAAAATCAAAGTTCCCAAACATCCCCATGATCCAAAACCCATAAAACCCAAGTCTCAAATCACCCAAAAACATATCAAAACACAAAATCCAATTCAAGCTTAAAAACTTTAAAAAACTTAGAACATGAAACTTGAATTACCTCCAATTGAGTTGTTTCCAACTAAATCCTCCGGCTAATAAGCTTCTAATCTTTCCTAGGATCGCTATGCCTCGATCCTCGCTTGAATCCGAGTCCTAGAACTCAAGTTTCCTTCGAAAATGTGATCGGGAGACGAAAGTGGAACTTAGAGGAAGAGAGAACGTACAGAACGTTCTTTTTTATTCTTTTAAAAGGTTACTTCAAGCTTAAGTAGCCTCAACCAAATCCTAATGCTCGGGGTCCCAAAAACACCCTCGGGGACAAAATAGTCAAAACCTCCAGAATTTCCCCCTAATCTTACTAACTCCAAATTTATCACCAAATATTAATTCCCATTACCCAATAACCCGGTAATGCTCTAAATACCCCTTGACTTACTTCAAGTCAAGCTTAAATCCCGTTGTGACTTTCCCACTAGCTTACCTCCTAGGATCGTCTTTTGCGGGTAACCCTGGCATAACCAACTAATAACAAAGCACCACGCCCATTTCACATATATGCAAAAAATGCCCGAAATGGCCAAAATATGAAAATCACCCAATTCATCAAAAATGGGTACACATGCATATTTAATACACCTAAACATGCATATTATCATTAAATAATACAATAAAGCAATTATGGCCCTCCCAGCCTCCTAATCAAGGTCCTAAACCTTATTAGGAAATTTGGGGCATTACACATGCGCCCCCCAAACATTTAAGCCACAACTCGTTCAAGTCAGACGCCCAAGCCTCTTCTCTGCCTACACCAGCGCCGCGATATTCTCTAGCAGGCATCGTGACTCCAATAGTCCTTTCGCACCTGCTTCTCCTTCAACCGACTTGAGTCGCGATGCCTCAATAACAAGGCAACGACTCAACATGAAAACCCAAAATTTCCTCCATTTTTCTCATGCCAAATCCCTCCATAAACCTATACAAACATAGGCAAATCCCATAAATAAAGTTCCCAAAAAACTCAGCAGCCCAAAACCATCTAAACCCAAGTTACAATCCAATCAAAAACTCATCAAAACACAAAAATCCAATCAAACTTATGAAACTCAAAACTTAGAACTTAAAGCTTGGATCGCCTCTGATTACATAGTTTCCTAGCTAAATCCTTCGGCTATTAAGCTTCTAATCTCCCTTAGAATCGTTATGACTTTAACCTTGCTTGAATCCGAACTCTAAAACTCGAGTTTCATTCAAAAACACTAATGGGCATCAAATGAACGAACGAGAGAGAGAGAGAGAGAGAATACTGAACATATTTTTTATTTATTTATTCTGTCAGGTTACTTCAAGCTTAAGTAACCGTAAGCAAATCCCAATGCTCAGGGTACCCCAAAAACGTCCTCGGGGTAAAAGGTCAAAATCTCCAGAATTCCCTCCTAATCTCACTAACTTTGAATATATCCTCAAATATTTATTCCCATTACCCAATATACCCCTTAACTCTCTCCGAGTCAAGTATTGGTCCCGTGTGATTTTCTCACTACCTTTCTCCCCAGGATCGTCTCGCACCAAGTAATCCAAATATATCCACATAATGATGTGGTCTCACACATATATCACATATATGCCAAATATAATTATAACGAGCCAAATTACGAAAATTGTTCTTTTAATCAGAAATGGGCCCACATGCATATTTAATACTCCTAAACATGCATATCAAGTCATATTATAATATAAGTCACATAATCATATAATATAACTCACATAATCATAAAATGATACACATATATATATATATATCACAGAATTACATAATTTCTATAATTTTCTATCATGGCCCCCTAATCAAGGCCCTAAGCCTTATTAGGTAATTTGGGACGTTACACGTACAATGGTCTTGCCAGATGCGGATGTCTCCAAATAAGGCCATGCCCCAAGGTCTGTCCTTGAGGTGCGGATGTCTTCAGGCGAAGCTGTAACGCCCTACTGCCTTAGAGCCGTTACTAAGTGAGTTTAAAACATGCAATTAACTCGCTAATCAAGGTTTTAAGACAAAAGTGTAATTAAACCATAATCATAGTCATAAACTTTGAAAATAGCCCATTCATTGAAAATTATTAAGCGTTTAACATTTGGGATCCCAAAAAAATATTGATTAGAAATATTTACAATTCAAAAATATAACCAGGGTCGGCTAAATGAAAAAATTTAAGTTTAGTACAATCATCTCCCAAAAGTACCCCTGGCCGTGGCAGCCAGGTAGACCAGACATGTACATGCCGCTCATCATGCTCACCATACTCAAGGTTGGTCGACTTTCCCCTTCCCTTTACTTGCACCATAGAGCACCCGTGAGCCAAAGCCCAGCAAGAAAACCCTCACAAGTGATGATATATGCATATCAAACATTTAACATATAAACAAGCCATCATCAGACTATACACATACGACCATGCTGTCCCAGGCGCTTTACCAGGCCCTGGGTTCGCGGTCCACACCGTGAGGATATCCAAGGTATCATTTAGGTCTCGCCCTGGCAACTCGCACTCCACGTGCTAAACGCTGCTCCCGGCCCCTTGCCGTTCTCGGCCTTCGCTGTTCCTGGCCGGCGCTGTTCATTCATTTATATGTACACATAATATTACTAAACAAATACTAAAACACATATAAATTCAATCAAAGGGATACGCCCTGCAACACAGTCATATAGGGTCGAGCCTTGCAACTCTATCATATAGGGCTATGCCCTGCAACTCAAGCTCTATGGGAACATTAGTTTTCTTACCTGTGTCCCAAGCTTTCCAGGCACCGATGTCCCGAGCACAGTCCCCTAGTCCGAGCCTCGTCGAAACCCTAGTCACAACACATTAATAATATCCACCCATCAAGTTCTAATCCATTGAATAACTTTGGGTCATAATTCTAGTCTCTGGGACATTGAATTCTATCAATTCGGATGATAAAATCCATCCCGAACGTTACCTACTGAATTCTCGAGCCTAAAACCTCTTAAAAGCCCAAAAATGCTCTAAGCGCCGCGGCCCTCAGCTCAACCCGAGGCTCTGCCTCAAATCAGCCTACACACGCCGCGACCCTTCCTGAAGGGCGCCACGGGACACCTCCATTTCCAGACACCCCAAAGTTCTAAGGGGCCGCGACTCAGCAAGAACAATGCCGCGGCCCGACCCCTCGAACCCAGAAATAACCACCATTTTCTCTACCAAAATCAAGCCAATTACCCCCAAAATCATTCTAATAACTTAATTCAATTATCCCAGAAGTTCCACTATGATTCTAGCAACAAAACCTAACAAATTCTAGCTTCAAAGCTCATCAAACTCAAAATTCAATCTCAAACTTTAAAACCTCAAGAAAACCAGAAACTCAGCCAAATAATCACAGAATTCAGTGGTTTAAATCACAATTAAAGGTTTACCTTAGCCTCTGTTTGAATCCCCAAAGTGATGCTGAGTTAATCCCCAAGTCAAGAGCTCAAATCCTTGCTTAATTCCCAGCTTTTCCCTTTGTTTGGATTAGAGAAGATAATGAGAGAGAGAGAGAGAGAGAGAGAGAGAGAGAGAGAGAGAGAGAGAGTCTTTGGGTTGGTTTCTACAAGTTTTTGAGTGCTTCTTTGGTTTTTGTTTTATTTACTTAGCCTCTAAGGTTACCTCAATGCTCGGGGTACCAAAAACGTCCCCGAGGGAAAAATGATAAATTTCCCCAATATTCCCTCCTAAACATTCTAACCCAAAATATATCTCCAAATATTTATTTCCATAACCCGATAACCCCATAAAAAATGTTTAACACCCGAATTACCCCTCGACTCACCCCGAGTCAGATTTTCTACCCCGTTATGACTTTCTAGCTAACCGCTCACTAGGACTGTCTTGGATCGTGCAACACAGATATATCACATGTATATCACAATTATCACATTTATGCCCTCAACGGGATAAAATTGCAAACATGCCCCTAATAACCAGATGGGGCCCACATGCATATTTGATTCACCTAAACATGCATCTTTAGTCACATATTCACACAAATTCACATATTATAACCATAAATCACATATTGCCCTCCAAGAACGCTAATAAAGGCCCTAAGCCTTATTAGCAAATTTTGGTCGTTACAACTATCCCCTTCTTACAGAAATTTCGTCCTCAAAATTACCTGAACAACTCGGGATACCGCTCCCACATCTCAGATTCAAGTACCCACGTCGCCTCCTCAACCTAGCTGTTCCTCCATAGCACTTTCAACAAAGCGATGGTCTTGCTCCGCAAGACCTTGTCCTTCCAGTAGAGAATCTGAACCGACTTTTCCTCATAAGACAAATCCTGATCCAACTCCAAAATTCTCATAACTTAGAACATGCGTCGAATCAGACACATACTTCCGGAGCATGGGCACGTGAAACACATCATGAACCCCTGATAAGGCTTGAGGCATCGCCAATCTGTAAGCTACCTCTCCAACCCGTTCCAGAATCTCGAAGGGGCCAACAAATCTTGGGCTTAGCTTGCCCCGAACACCAAATCATTTCACTCCCATCAAAGGTGAAACCCTAACGAACACATGGTCTCCAACCTGAAATTCCACGCTCCTGCGTTTCAGGCCTAAGTAACACTTCTGGAAACTCTGGGAGGCGAGCATTTGAGCTCTAATCTTCTCAATAGCCTCATTGGTCCTCTAAACCATCTCAGGACCTAAGTACCTCCTCTCACCTATCTCATCCCAGTGGATAGGTGATCTGCACTTTCTCCCATAAAGCATCTCATACGGAGCCACTCCGATAGTCGCTTGATAAATGTTGTTGTACGAGAACTCCATCAAAGGGAGATACTTACTCCAAGATCCCCCAAAATCCAGCACACAGGCTCGTAACATGTCCTCCAATATCTGAATCGTCCTCTTAGTCTGACCATCTGTTTAAGGATGATAAGCGGTACTAAATTGTAACCGTGTGCCCATAGCCTTCTGCAGACTCTCCCAGAACTTGGAGGTGAAGGTGGGGTCCCTGTCAGATACTATCGACCTTGGAGCCCCACGTAGTCGAACAATTTCCTTCACATATAACTCAACATACTGTTCCAAAGTATAAGTTGTCCTAACCGATAAAAAGTGGGCAGACTTGGTGTACCTGTCCACAATCACCCACACCGAGTGCTGTCCCATGGTCTTTGGCAAACCAACCATGAAGTCCATGGCGATATCTTCCCTTCCACTTTGGAATCCCTAGAGGCTGCAGCAACCCTGCTGGCCTCTGATGTTCAGCCTTGACCTGCTGACAAGTTAAGCACTTGGCCACATAATTAACCACATCCATTTTCATGCCCGACGACCAATACAAAGCTCTAAGATCCTGGTACATCTTCGTCGTAAGGAATAGGGAGTGGTATGCAAGGAATAGGGAGTGGTATGCAATTCATCTAAGATCTCCCGCTGGATATCTGAACCCATCAGAACACAGATCCGACCCTTATACTTCAGTAACCCCATCTTCGAGATAGAGAAGTCTTTAGCCGCTCTGACTAAGACGTTCTCCCTGTAACCCTTCAACTGGGAATATTTCTCCTGCGCCTCCTTGATCCTCTCAAGGAGCGTAGACTGAAGAGTGATGTTGGCTAACCGACCAACCACCAACTCTATACCCACTCTAGTCATCTCCTCCGCTAGCTTATCGGATATCTGTCTCGAACTGAACAACTGTCCTGGGCCTCTCCGGCTCAATGCATCAACAACTACATTAGCCTTCCCAAGATGGTATAGGATGTCACAATCGTAATCCTTAACCAACTCCAGCCACCGTCTCTGGCGCATATTCAGAATCTTCTTAGTAATGAAGTACTTCAAACTCTTATGGTCGGTGTATACTCGCACTTCTCACCATATAGATAATGTCTCCAAATCTTAAGTGTGAATACTACCGCTGCCAATTCTAGATCATGCATGGGATACCTCTGTTCATACTCCTTTAACTGTCTCGATGCATAGGCTATCACCTTCCCAACTTACATCAGCACACACCCCAAACCTTGTCTGGAAGCATCACAATAAACCACGAATTTCTCATTGTCTGTCGACAAACTCAACACTGGCGCGGTGATCAGTCGCCGCTTCAACTCTCTGAAATTGTTCTCACATCTGTCTGTCCAAACATACTTTGTCTTCTTCTTTGTCAATTATGTCAATGGCGTAGCTATTCTAGAGAACCCCTCATCAAACCGCCGATAATACCCTGCCAATCCCAGAAAACTTCTCACTTCAGGAACACTGCTCGGTCTAGGCCAGTCTCTCACTGCCTCAATCTTACTTGGGTCAACCAGAATCCCCTCCTTACTGACAATATGGCCTAGAAATGTAACTTGCGGTAACCAGAACTCGCACTTGCTGAACTTAGCATATAACTTATGCTCCCTTAACCTCTACTGTACCAAACGTAGATGCTGCTCATGCTCTGTCTCTAACTGAGAGTACACCAGAATGTCGTCGATGAACACCATCACAAACTTGTCTAAATAGTCCTTGAAAACCCTATTCATCATATCCATAAAAGCTGCTGGGGCATTCGTTAATCCAAAGGACATAACCAGGAATTCATAGTGTCCATAACTCATGCGAAAAGCAGTCTTCGGTATGTCCTCCTCTTTAATCCTTAACTGATGGTAACCTAATCGGAGATCAATCTTGGAAAACATTGTTCTTCCCTGTAATTGGTTGAATAAATCGTCAATCCTAGGAAATGGATACTTATTCTAATTGGTCAACTTGTTCAACTCCCTGTAGTCAATACACTTCCTAAGAGATCCATCATTCTTCTTTAAAAAAAATGCTGGAGCACCCTATGGAAAGAAACTCGGTCTGATGAAACCCAAATCCAGTAAATCCTCCAACTGAATCTTCAACTCCTTCAGCTCCACCAGAGCCATTCTTTAAGGTGTCCTAGATACTGGCTCCGCACCTGGTACCAACTCTAAAACAAAATCAATCTCCCGCTGCGGCGACAACCCTGGCAGATCTGCTGGAAATAAATCTAGAAAATCACATACTAATCTGGTCTCCCCCGGTCTGGCCAGATGCGGATGTCTTCAAGTGAAGTTGTAATGCCCTACTACCTTAGAGCCGTTACTAAGTGAGTTTAAAACGTGCAATTAATTTGCTAATCAAGGCTTTAAGACAAAAGTGTAATTAAACCATAATCAGAGTCATAAACTTTGAAAATAACCCATTCATTGAAAATTGTAAAGCGTTTAACATTTGCATAGAGCACCCGTGAGCCAAAGCCCAGCAAGAAAACCCTCACAAGCAGATAATATATGCATATCAAACACTTAACATATAAACAAGCCATCATCAGACTATACACATACGTCCATGTCGTCCAAGGCGCTTTACCAGGCCCTGGGTTCGCGGTCCACACCGTGAGGATATTCCAGGTATCCTTTAGGGTCTTGCCCTGGCAACTCGCACTCCGCGTGCTAAACGCTGCTCCCGGCCCCTTGCCATTCTCGGCTTTCGCCGTTCCTGGGAATAGTAGTTTTCTTACCTGTGTCTTGAGCTTCTAAGCACCGATGTCCCGAGCACAGTCCCCTAGTTCGAGCCTCGCCGAAACCCTAGTCACAACTCATTAACAATATCCACCCATCAAGTTCTAATCCATTGAATAGCTTTGGGTCATAATTCTAGTCTCCGAGACATTGAATTGTATCAATCCGGGTGATAAAATCCACCCCGAACCTTAACTACTGAATTCCCGAGCCTGAAACCTCTTAAAAGCTCAAAAATGCACTAAGCGCCGCGGCCCTAGGAACTCATGCCACGACCCCCAGCTCAACCCGAGGCCCTGCCTCAAATCAGCCTACACGCGCCGTAACCCTTCCTGAAGGGCGCCGCAGCGCGCCTCCATTTCTAGACGCCCCAAAGTTCTAAGGGGCCGCGGCTCAGCAAGAACAATGCCGAGGCCCGACCCCTCGAACCCAGAAAAACCCACCATTGTCTCTACCAAAATCAAGCCAATTACCTCCAAAATCATTCTAACAACTTAATTCAATTATCCCAGAAGTTCCACTATGATTCCAGCAACAAAACCTAAAAAATTCTAGCTTCGAAGCTCATCAAACCCAAAATTCAATCTCAAACTTTAAAACCTCAAGAAAACTAGAAACTCAACTAAATATTCACAGAGTTCAGTGGTTTAAATCACAATTAAAGGTTTACCTTAGCCTCAGTTTGAATCCCCAAAGTGATGCTGAGTTAATCCCCAAGTCAAGAGCTCAAATCCTTGCTTAATTCCCAGCTTTTCCCTTGGTTTGGCTTAGAGAAGATAATGAGAGAGAGAGAGAGAGAGAGTGTGTGTCTTTGGGTCAGTTTCTACAAGTTTTTGAGTGCTCCTTTGGTTTTTGTTTTATTTACTTAGCCTCTAAGGTTAACTCAAGGCTCTGGGTACCAAAAACGTCCCCGAGGGCAAAATGGTAAATTTCCCCAATATTCCCTCCTAAACATTCTAACCTCAAATATATCTCAAAATATTTATTTCTATAACCCGATAACCCCATAAAATATGTCTAATACCCGAATTACCCCTTGACTCGCTCCGAGTCGGATTTTCGATCCCGTTGTGACTATCTAGCGAACTGCTCCCTAGGACTGCCTCAAATCTTGCAACACAGATATATCATAGGTATATCACAATTATCACATTTATGCCCTCAATGGGCTAAAATTGCAAACATGCCCCTAATAATCAGATGGGGCCCATATGCATATTTAATTCACCTAAACATGCATCTCTAGTCACAAATTCACATATTATAACAATAAATCACTTATTGCCCTCCAAGCACGCTAATCAAGGCCCTAAGCCTTATTAGCAAATTTGGGTCGTTACAGAAGCCATGTCCTATGACCCGTCTCCAAGCACGAATGTCTCCAAGTAAGGTCACGCATTGAGGACCATTCATATGCTCCTCGTTTTTTTCATTCGCCAATACCCCATGTCTAGGATTCTTGTCCTCGGACCCAGAGTTGCTGCCAAGTGTTAGTCGCCGCAACTGTGGCCCACTAGAAGATCTTCTGACAAATTTTGTCGAGCCTCGATTAGTGGTGTCGAGTTTGTACCCTCGACAATTGACATTTCCCACAATGCCACCAGACATGGGAGAATGTGCGTCGTATCCTGACATGGTCAGATACCCATTCCCCATGAAGTTGGTGGGCGGCTTTCTGCAAATGGGAACCGTGCAATCCGCCTGGGCCCATGGTCTGTGTTAGTGCGCCCATATGTAATTGATTAGCAGTTTACTCCCCAAATAATGGGGGAATATGTATTAAATGTTGATTAAGGGCATTAATGACTCATACCTCTATAAATAGGTCTAAGGTATTTCCTTGTAAAGGGTTCAAAACTTTGCCTAGTTAGACAATTATAAACTCAGAGCAATATATACACTGCTTAAGATTCCATTGAAGTTGGCTCAAATAAGCTTCAAACTCACTAATACCAAAGACTCACGGACTCAGAGCAATATTTAATGAGTAACCTGATACTATTATTAGTTTTAAAAAAATTATTTCCTTATAAAGCACAATTTAAGATTTATTTTATTTTAAAAATAAATTCAATTATAATTAGTAATTAGTAAATAAAATCAATTAAAATTTTTAATGGGTTCTTTTAGCAATTAAAAATTGTAATTATTTTTTTTTACTTAAATCCCCCAATATTAATTTGTTGTTGGCTTCAAGTTGTTAATTTGCAAAAATAACAAGGAAGAAGAGGAGAAGGGGATGAGAAGAAAGGGAGAAACAAAGTCTAATCCTTGCTGCCGAATCTGAAACGTGAGGGAAACTTACAGTTTTGCGCACTCAATGCCATACCATCATAGACCACCATGTCTTTATTGTATGATTCTATTAAGGACAAAATAAATCTCCATTTTATTAGCAAGACTCCATTTAGGCAAAATGAAAAGAAGAAACTCAATGATTATTATGAGCTTCAGGTATTTATTCTGATTTAACTTATTCATGAGATTTATCATTAATTGTTTTCTTAAATATCTTTGTTATCTCTTAATAGTTTTTCTTTCTTTTTGTAGGATGATTCTATTGAGGACAAATGTGATGATAAAGCTAGAAAGACGACGTTAGTTTAAGTGGTTGTGTTTTCGTTATATGGGGTGTTACTTGCCAATTTTTATTCTTTTCTTTAGGCTGATTTTCTTCTTATTTTGAAGTTGTGTGTTTCATGTCTCCAACTACTCTATCGTTTAGGTTCTTTTGCTATTCTATTTCTCTATTGTGTTTGGGAGTTTTCGGATTTGCCTTCATTTCTATATGAAGGGTACTAATCATGAATAATGAATGATTTTGTAAAGGTTTCATTACAATGTAGGACACCTAATTATTATTTTCAATCGTCACAGTGAAAAGTGGCTGAAAACAATGTTTAAGTAAACAAACGAAAGTCGATTGTAATGTGTGTTTGTATAGTTTCCAATTACTCTAAAATGATTTATTATAGTATACTAAATCCCAATCTTACACGTGTTGCTCCAGCTCCAACACTTAGACTTTGTTTGGCAAGAAGGATGGGATGCATTGAGGATGGGTTGTATATGAGGTATGGAAAGATAGAAGGAGATGACTTAAAACTTGTTTGGTAAGTTGATAGTTAGAAATTATTAAAGCTTGGTTTTATATTTTGCTAAAATAATATATTTTTATTATTTGTAGTTTCATTAAATTGTTTCACATTTAATACTTAGAAATTATAATTTTGAAGCGAAGGAAAATCTATTTTAGAAAAATAGTTAGATTGATTTCTAATTAATTATGAGAATACATATATCAATAAATCTTATTATTTATACTTGGGTGGAATCTGAAATCTTAATAATTCTTAATCAAACTATTAAAATAATCTTTCAATTAGTTATTTTCATATCTTAAATAATTTATTTTGTTACCAAAACTCTCATTATTATTGGAACTAGGTTATAATTAAAGATTAAATTAGTTTTTGCTTGAATTTTACGCAATTCTTTTGAGTTCGACCTTGTGCTTACACAATCTCTATACTCAATTAAATATTCGTGCGCTTGCGAGTTGATAAATTTTAAAATGTACCACTTTTTGGTCCAACAGTATGGAATGGAATTATAATTCCACCCATTTTATAGTAGAATGTCTATTCCATAATTTAGTTGATAGCCTTTTCTTTGAAATGCCCGTTCTAAAGCTAGGTTTGTTGGAAACAGATTTCCGAGTGTGTAGCGGAATGCGATTTATGGCCCTAGTAGATTTCAAAAATTTTATATATAAGATCCTATGATTTATATATATATATATATTATTCTAACATAAGAAGATTTACCTCTTGAAGCCTATCAAGTGTCATTGCTATCTTCTTGTATAATAAAACGATCATCATATCCAAGCACGCAAGACTTGCACCAAAGTCTTTCATATCGTAATCTCAACACAACAGGACGTGTGTGGGCACGTAGAGATTCAATAGTACAATCTAGGATTTCATTGATATTATCAACACATGAGATCAATGGAGTTTGGGTAAAGAGAAGGATTAAAACAATTTATTTTCTCTTTATTTTTCTTCTTGAGAAAACTCTCTTTTTCAATCAGACTGAATATTAAAATATGTATGTTGTGTGTATCATTCAGAAAAATATAATAATAATATATTTATATTGGTCATCTAGTGTTTTAATAATTAAAAAATATTATTTAATTAATAATAAAATAATACATGAAAAATTACCACAATGCCCCTGTCACTTGGTCTGTGCTAGTCACAATCTAGGGACAGTGACTAGCATGTAGATATTGTACAATTACAAGACATATTTTTCTAATTTATTTTATTTGATTAATTCAATTAAAATAGATCTTATCTATTCATATATTCAAAATATAATTAATTAAATTTAAATTAATTCAAAATCAATATATCAACTAAATACGAAATCTGATTTATTTCAAATCAGTTATCTAAATTTAAATTTCCAAAATTTAAATGTTAAATTAATTTATCAAACTAATTTAAAATAAGATGACATAATCAATTCAAAACTAATTGTTTTATTTAATTAATTAATAATTACGAAAATTATAATTAATTAAATAAATATATTTTCCATAATTATCTCATAATTATGTATTTGCCCAAAAACTAATTTTCTTGACAAATATACTCATACTTGTTCTATTGTTACTCTTACCCTACCCAGTGTTTATAGAGTCGATCCTGGAACTTATGGACCTATAATTCCAAGCTCCAATAAATTTAGATTATTAATGAAACTAATTAATATAATAATCTTATTTATTAATCCTAATATTATTCCACTAAAATTATGAGATTGCACTATTGTAATTATAGACTTATATTTACTTAGTACTTTGTTAAGTATCTATTGATTTAATCACTTCATGCAATTCAATCCTCCAATAATTGGTTCATAATTAGAGCTAGGTGAGATTAATGTTTTACCCCTCTAATTATCTTTTTATCCTTAAGTACCATTAATTCACTAGGGAACAATTAACACTACAACAGTTTTTAGTATATATTACATTAAAAAATGACACATATTTAAAATTGTTATTAATAGATGATTAAAAAAAACACGGAAGAAATATTTTGGCGCCATATGAAATATACCCAGGCGCCAAATGAAAAAATTGGGTCTAATTTCTCTCAGCCAAATTTAATCCCTAAACCTAAGATACCCAAAAAATTTCTCTCAGCCTCCATTGCTGCCTCTCTTTCTTACACTCTGTATTCTCCTCCATTCACACTCTCTCACACATGTATCCTCTCTCACTCTCATCTCGTCTCATCTATCTCTACCTCACGACGTCAATACGAGCTTCCGGAGCACACAACGGCTGTATCGCAAGCTGTACATCACGCCGACTATCTGAAGTTCTTCAACTTACCACGACTCGTATTCTCCTCAGCTTACATCTTTCTAAGGTACGATACCATTACTTTCTTTTTCATAGATGCAGTTGATTTGATAATACAGATTGTTGGCTGATGTGAATTTTACTGTATTTAGTAATGTATTCTAATTTATGAAAAAAGAGGGTTGGTTTCATTCACCTGGGTTTTCATGTTTGGTCTGGTAAATTCGCAAAGGCTATAAATTTGTATGTAATTGTGATATTAACACTGTATATTTGGGTCACAGAAAAGCGTAATTCATAAATTTTCTGAAGAAAAAAAAATTGATTCTTGTATTGATAATCGCCCTGTTTGTTCTTGTTATGTCTATAGGATGAAGATCTTATCTTTTTTACCCTCGGAACCTCATGAACAGCTGCAAGACAATAAAGTTGAATGAAAAGAAAATATTTTTTGGCTCAAGCTTTGGCAGCATCTTTGAAACAACTAGCCAAACTGTTTGGTGTTGTCCCACCAATGGGGACAACGTTCATGGTACTAATGACCATTTCATGATCTCTTAATCATCTTTAATTTATTAGAATAATGGTAGTGTACATAACACGAGCAGATAAGCTAAAGGAGAAGACGAGTCTCTAAATCTTTTGAGATTAAGCATATGCAGAGGAAGCAGCTTTGAGGTATCTTGTTGTATATCATGTACATGCATAGAAAGTTTGGTTTGACATTAACAAAAAAAGGTTCCATATTGGAAAAGAAAAGGGTTTATTCTGTATAGCAATTAACTTAGAAAAACACACATCCCACGAGCTTGTTAGTGTTTGATTCATTGTTGTGTGCCATAACATATTTGATTGAATGAATTTATCATCATCAAATTGATTTCAGTAACTTTGAAGCTAAAACATTTCACTTCTTTATCTTTAGCTTGTCTTATTCTTGTTCATTGTCGTGATTCGAATCCCCATCTATGTTTTCATAAACACTATTTTCAGAGAGACCCATCTTAGAGTCGGACACAGTATGACCTATTGAATCATAATAATCATGTGTATATATATACATAAATATCTAATGAATATGCTTGGAACCCTTTTCAGCCATTCATTTACTTGATTATAAGTTGGAATAAAATTTCAATTGATTGATACCTACACCTAGTGTGTAGTGTTGGTCCTATTAAATATATTGGCATCTTCTCTTCTCTTAAGCAAAACCCAAAGGTTTCATATTTAGATAATCCCCACTTCAAATAATAGCTGCAGCAACATTTTTAGGGTAGGTAAGCATAATTGGAGAGCAGTTCCATTTCCACATATTTAAAGTTAGTTTTTTTCTTCATGTGATTCATTTGTACTAAATATAAGTGAGTTTTATAATAGTAAATTTTTAGGTGAAGATAAATATAATTATAAGTATCGTTTTTTAGATGTCACAAAGTAAAATGATGTTAATTTTATAATTACTATGTGGCATATATAATTTGGTACTTTGTTGGATTATTACTTTGTAAAAAATTACTAAAAGTGTTGTTTTAGATTTAAGAATATCTATTTTTACCCTACTGAAAATTAACATTTTGGTGTGACGAGGAGGGCTTCATCTAGGTGCTTGTGGTGTCGCGGGGAAGGACAACACTAGTTTGCTCTTGGGTTCGGTGAGGGGTCCAACTCGTCTTCATGGAAAAGTGCAGCTGGTGTGAGACTGAGGTTTTTTCTTCTGCCCTCTCTTTTTGTTTTCTTTGTTTAGAGTTATGCATTTCTAGTTTTCTCTGTGCGGTTGGAATTTGTTTTTCGAATTCATGTTTTATGGGATTTACAACAAAGTGTCAGTAGGATTTTTCTACGAGTTTTTTTTTTTTTTTTTGCTTCAGATTTACGATTATATTTCATAGCCATGAGTTTGCTCCATGATAGATTTTATTATATGTTTTGATTTGCAAGTATCATATTTATGAATTTGTTCTATCTTTTGTTTAAGATTTGTGTATCAAAATTGGTTTTGGACTTTTTTTGTTTACTTTTTAGTAGATTTTGTTAGTTTTGCCTCTGATTAATGGTGTTGCCTTTGAGATTTTAGTAGATTTTTATGTTTTAGAGAGTATTTTTAAGGGGGTTTATAAATCTGTTGTAAAGATTTATTTTGGTGATTTCGTATGGTCATTGCTCTTGATGCAGTAGTCGTATTGAAGTCTTTGGGTGGTTTCTGTTTTATATTGGCTATTGATTTAAATTGTGACTTTGAGTTTGAATGGCAGTCCATTGTTATTAAAATTGTTTTACAAACTATAATAAGTTTAGATAATAATGATTTTTCTTATGAGGGAGATCCTAAGGTTTCTCTTTGATTTCAGCTAGCAATCTTTTAACTTGTCTGTATACCTATAACTATTAAATCATATATATATTCACTTAAGCAAAATAATTTTACAAATGTTATATATTACTTCATGGTTCTATCGTGTTGTATGTTGTTTCTATATTGCTTCATATATATGTTTCTATTTTTTTGTGCGTATAAAGTGGAATGTTTAAATATTTTGTGTGCATATAAATTGTAGAAGGTTGGCATAATTATTGTGCACTAAGAAATGTATAATCAAAGCTATTGTCATTTTCTCCTTAGTTACTTGTATGGTTTGAAATTTGGTTAATTGATATTACTTGATTTTGTTTTATAGGTTGTTACTGGCCTTCTTTTTTTATTTTAGCAATACTTTTGTTTTTTTACTAGGGTTTGGTGATGGATAACTTTAGAATTATGGCTGTTTTAAGTGTTGTTTTCCTTTATTCTCTTTTTCTTTTTTCATTTTCTGGAATGGTTATTAGGGTTATCCTTTTTTCCCCTGCTTTTTTAGGGATAAGATACTCTCTTAGTTTGATGGAAATTTTTTTCTGTTCTCTCTCTTTATTCATAAACAAGTGTTGGTGACTGTGCAATGGCTCCATGGATCTTAATGTGATTGCAGGCGTTTTTTCTTCTCATGATTAAATTAGCTTGTGATTCCCAAATATCTTGGCTGATTTGAGACGATTTCAATATTTCTAAGTGAGAATTATAAGTGATATTAAATTTTAGAATGTCAATGGTTGTTTTTAACATTGTCTCATCCTTTTTTGCTGCTAATAAATACAAGGAACGAACCTAAGCAATGAGAAAGTTAGATTAATGGGTTTTTGGAAATAGGGGTATTTGTTTGGAGTTTCTTTTTATTAAGTTAAATTTTATAATGTTTTTATTTATAATGAAAGGAAACTGTTTGATAAAAGGCCTGAAAGAGATATTTTGTTGTGGAATGTCACACTATTAATACTTCGTTTTGTTAATATTATTAAAACTTATTTTTGATGTATATAAATCTTGCTCATGCATATTAATGTATTTTCATATAAATTGTTTGGTTAGTAAGTAGTATTATAAACTAATTAATTTTGTACTTATTCAAATTTATAGTAAATTTTAATCTTTGATAGTTTGCTACATACACTATACTTAGTAGAGTTTTCACTCTCTTATTAGTCTATTTTGCATCAAAGAGATTCTTCAGTTCGAATACTGATATAGTTTAGACCATTGCGATTTTCACCTTCTTCACTAATTTTGACCTCATTACTTACTAGTTCAGAAGAGAATTTGGGTTTAGTTTTACACTAATGAACATGACTATTTCATATATGTTTCATATCTTGCAAAGCTGCTTTGTTATGGTTTATACTGTACATATTTTTGTTTAATCTAACATTATTTACTTTAGTAGTGTTGGGTTTCATTGCTTTTTTCTTTTCATATATGTTTCATTGCAGAGTTAAATTGTTTGACAATAAGGACCCCCTTACTTGCCTTGTATTGTATACCATTTTGATCTTAATTTTTCTGTGTTTAAGGATCTTATTATATTTTTATTTTACTAAGTGATTTACATATTTTTGTTCACTTTAATTTCTAGGTCTTTGTGCATTTGAAGTTTTGATGTTTATGAGTATCTTTCTGTAATGCGTTAAAGCTTTTTATTTTAATAATGTCTTATGTTATAGCTTAACTGACTTTTGCTTGAATATAACTTGCTTTTTATCCTAAATTAAAAAATCATAAACATACACTAGGGACTTTCCATTTTCTTGTACTATTGTCTAATTATTTATTTACAACGAATATAATTTTGGAATTTTTATAAGGCTTTCTGCATAGTTTTGAACACCTAATGTTCGAGTTTTCTTTATCCCTTTTTCATGTGTGATTTTTGAGGAGGCAAAACCTTATATTTATATAGATATTTTCAGGTAAAAATATATGTGTGTATCTGAATTTGTTCTCGGTTACATGTATTTTATGTTTGGTTAGTTTGATAATGTTGGGCATATAATTCTTTCTTTGAGCTTCATATTAGATTAATCAAATTTAAGAATTAGCATATTGGGTTTAGAGTACTAAAGTTATGTACGTAACTAGAATTTATTTGATTTTGTTTTGTTTTTCCGAAATCTCCTTTCTCACTTTATTCATATTTTTCCTCTATCTTCCTATTTTTTTCTTCATCTTCGTTGAATCTCTAGTTTGGTTATTCATATGTTCATTATATAGGTTTTCTAACAACTTGATATACTTTGGTCATGTTTGTGACTGATAATGATTTCTTAATCATACCTATGCACCAAGTCCATGAAATGGCAATTATTTCAGCTGTCCAAGAAGCTCAAAAGGATTACCTCATAAGTTTTAATGATTACATGTTGAAAGTGTTGGAGGTTAGTATGACACACGGGATATGCAGAATGTTACCCTAATCAATCAATGATATTGTGAGAGCATACCTGATGAATAATATATGGTTATTAATCTAATATATTTTAAATTCTTTTGAAGTTTTATAAGGTGTTTATATCATTGAGCTGAATAATGAACAAATTATAGACAGATTATGTGTGCATAAATATATGCTATGCAGTGATTATCATTGCTGTTGAGCTTTGAATCCTGATGGTTTTTAAATTTTAATGCTCTGTAGGAGGATTGGCAAAAAGAAAAACGAGTTAGTCTTCAAAGCTTGAGTCGAATTTCCACATTACCTAGAACTAACATGATAGTTAGCAGTAGTGGGGGTGCTCGCTCTGGTCAGATAGTTTCGATGACTTCTTGCCCTCAAGCTTCATCTGGTGCATCTAGCATGTAGCTTCTACCTCTTGCTAACAAGCCTATCCTTGAGAAAAAGGTAGCTGTCTATGCTGAAGTTGTAAAGAATCTGAATGATGCAAGAGAACGTGGATTACCATTTAAAGTAAGCTGAAATAATTTTTTCCCTGTATTCAATCGATCTTATTATATATTTGATTCCTACCATTATATGAAAGGCATTTAATCTTTAGTGGATTGTTAATTTTAGTTTTTTGACAGATGACCGAGTTGCTGCTTTGAATTGTAAAGTTTTAGTTTTTTGACAAATTACTAAGTTGCTGCTTTAAATTCTATTTTCACTTTATGAAAAAGACACCTTAATAGAGTGATGCTTTAAAGATTGTTGTCAAGTTTTGTTTATGTTGAGTGAGATAAGTACCTATCTAATGGCTTGTTTCTGTTGTTAGCCTGCGATAGCTTTCAAGGGTGCTTATGAAAGTTTAGGTCTGGATGCATCTGGTGGAAAATTCGTTCATTTTCAGAAGATTTGGCACCTTATCCAGGTATATCAGATGTGTAGGTGCTTAGATGATACCTGATTGCGTGCTCTGCGCCTTGAAGCCTTAGAATCCTTCCATGTTCTCAATTTTTGATCTTAATACTGACGCCTTCTAGTTTCTTAGCCATGTGTAAAGAATCAATGCTTATTTGTATGAGCATCTTGTCAAGTCTCTTTCTTTTTCTTTTAAATACCATGTTGTTAAATGCTTTTAATTTGTCTCATTCTTAGAAATACATTTATCTTTGACTTCTATCGTTGTGCTTAGTTTATGCTTTGTACTCTTTGTGGTGTTTCATATATAATCTCAACAGAACAATACCTTCACTCTATTATGACATTTTAATTTAGTTGATTAGCTTATGGAAACTAAGTCTGCAGGATTTGGAGAAACCTTTAATTGTCCAATAGTGAAATCTACAATAAAAATGGCAAATTCATTACTCTTGTTATTTGGAACTTTATATTTGTTCTAATTCTAGTTCATGTGTCTATGCTATTGGGTTTTCTTTATAAATTAATTGTTGTATTGTATATATATTTATATGTTTGGTTGGTGTATCATTTGCATTTTCATTTCATAATCATAAAGTGTTTGAGCTAACTTTTCTAATGAGTATTTTACCAAGCATAAATCTTCAATCTTTCATGCATATGTGCTGTAGTTAGTGTAATTGCATGGCCAGCTTATAAAGTCGTAATGAGGTTATTAACTTTCTTTCTTTTTGTACTCTTTTAGTTTACTATTAATGATTTAAACTCTTTTGTAGCTAAGAAAATCAACCTTACAACAAAGACAAGTGCATAATGGAATGGATGATGAATTGGAGGGTGGAGCAAGCTTCATGGTTTACTTTTTGTGTATCTTGTTATGTTTTTGTTTTTTTTACTTTTGAAGCAAACGATGTGCAAGACTATAGAATTTTATTATGTATGCTTTCAAACTCAAGTTAGAACTAAGAACTTTTAAAGTGTGCAGTGTCATGGTTTGAAGTAGTTCGTCTTCAAATGTAAAAATACTCATGGTTTATCATATATATTGAATATTTTAGATTTTTTGATCTATTTAATATTACACTTGTGATCAATTGTTATGCTTTTTTAATCAAAATACAATAATAAAAACTTTTTACAACAATTAAAAATGCATACTACAAAATAACAAAATGTTATTACTAGAAGAATTTACAATAATTATGGTTGTTTTGTGTAATATATTATAATTGGGACAAAAAGTTATGATTGATATAATAGAATGAACTAAAAACGTTATAAAATGATCAAATATAACAATTTTCATAACAGTTGGAAAGTGTTATGCATAAAGTATAAGATTAAACTTCAAATTTATAACCAAACACTCAAACTAAATGTTATTATTTGAATATTATAGCAACTAAAAATGTGTTATTGAATAGTTTAAGATAACATTGAGCATAACATTTGAATACTGTTATAGGAAAGATAGGACTTTTAATAACAGGGGCTATGTTAGCGTTTTCAAAAGCGTTATCAATACTCTCGGTTAGCAGTTTTTAACTGTTATGAATACTATTTTTTCTTGTAGTGTAATTTATAAACCTTTTATAAATTAAAGGCATCAAGCTGTCCAATTCCATAATTAACACTTAAGGGAACAATTATTCAATCTTCTTATGAAGAAGGCTTAGATTCCATATCTGTAAATCATGTCCCCATCATCTACATCAATGAGCCCCCCAAAACAAAAGTTGTTAGCCTTATCATTCTGATAGACCCTAAAGAGTGAATTAAATGACTCAAATAACATAAACATGAGTTCATGATTACATCATAATTTAGATCGATTTGCATATGATCATTGAGTGATATAATTATAGCTCTTTAAGGTTTTGTGTATCAACAATTGATATGATAATAACGATATTTAGTAAAGAGTTAAATACATATCGGGTCCAGACCGTTATAATCATTATTATATAGAGCACCTCCAATGAGATGTCTATCTACATCAGTGATCCGGATCTAGATTACATGTATTCATAATATCAGTGGACTATACTAGCAGTGTTTGATTAAAGATTCCATAACTTTAAAATATATTGTGGACTATTTAATTCATTGTCTATAATTTTAATCATCTCGTACATATACAAGATTATAGCTACATTAATGAATTAGGAATTTTCTGATATTTATCTAAATATTATTCAATAATAATAAATATTATTAATTTTATCACTGCACCAAACAACCCTTTCTACAACACATGATTATAACTTTATTGAAAAAGTATTATAATAAGTAAATTAAAGAATCCATAAATTGAAACAAAATGGAAAGGAATTGAAAAAGTATTATAATAGATATGGTGGGAAAGTGAAACTAAAAAAAAGGCGCTAGTTTTTGGGGAAAGCCCGCTCATTTTTTCAGTTTGACTTTATAATTTAGTCACATTTGTCATAGACTTGCTTCGTTCCCATTCTATGAAACTCTCATTTTCTCCCACTTTTCATTGTGACTCTCTCTGCTCGATTCCTTTATCTTCAGCGACTTCGTCTATGCAGGTACTCTCCCCCCCCCCCCCCCCCCCCCAATTATATAAAATGTATATATATATTTATGAGTAAAACCCTAACTTTACTAATCTTAAAATCTAACTCAATTCACTTTCACAATTTTTTGTTGCCTCTCTCTCATTCCACCTTTCACCTAATCTCACAACCACTCTATCTCTCTCAAATTCTCAATTATTCATTACAGGGCAGCAATCAACAGAAGTGCAACCCAGTGACCACATTATCTTTCTCTCACAGTCATGGCAATAAAATACCTTGACTTTCATCACTATTTGAGCAGGTACTCTGTCTTTGGATGTGTTTTGTTCTACAATATAAATATATATATATATTTATATATAATGTTCTGGAAAATGCATCTCTGATAGGTTTGAGAAGAAAACAATGGAAAAATAATCACCCACAAAAGGTTTTTGGTTGGGTTGCCATCCATATTTCTGGAGTCTTGTCGCCTTTTCATTTCTCTAGAAGGTTTATTATCTTTTTTATTTTGTGAATATGCTGAATAAAAGTATTTATATATTTGATCTGGTTTTGTTTGCTATTTGAGTCTTAATATATCCATGAAGTATGGAACAGACTTGTCGAAAATACACATTTGTGGTTTTTTTTCTTAAAGATTTACTGTTGATGTGTTACTATAACTATTATTATACTACTTTTTATATTCTTCTATTTTATTAAATATATAAGCAAACTGAAAAAATGATTACTAGCAACGCCAAAGTTGTCTTAAACTATACATATTTACTTGTGGCTCTTTTTTCTAAAACGTATCAATAGTGATAAAGGGTTGATTTTATTTATAAATTTATTAATATTTTTATGATTTTTTTCAGTGCCTCAAGTCTAATTTGTATCTTTCCATGAAATGCAACATCATTATTTTGCAATTATGTTAATGTAAATCTTTGGACCATAATTGTTGTTGGATCTTTTTACCAATTATTTATTCATTTTCCTGAGTTGAAAATGACAAAAGCCTTTAATTCATACTTCTGGGAATTGTTGATTTGCCTTCATATTTTTTTTAAGTTGTTATCATGTGAAATGTTTTTTTTTTTAAGTAATGTGGGTCACTTGTCACCATTTTTAGTTGGTGAGTTTAGGATTTGAGAATATTTATTTGCATTATTGGCAGGGACAATGGTGATGATGGTGTCACTATAAAAATACTTTATTGTGGAGTTTGCCATCAAGACTTTCATTGTGCCAAAAATGAATGGGATTTTACAAACTACCCTATTGTTCCTGGGGTATGATATATCTTTAACTCTCACCTATTTCTAAAATTTATACATGTACATGAATGTACCATTAACAGAAAGATCTATTTATAATGAACCACTTCCACGTAAAAATCTTGGGTGAGCAGAGCACTGAGCAAAATATAAATACTTTTGATCATTGGATGGCTATCATAAAATAGGAGTGGAAGTTGCAGGTGTGATGGCAATTGCCCTTGCTAATGGTGAAGTGAGTAGATTAGTCCTTAAATTTATTTTATGTTCATTCCACAATTATTTTCACCTAGTTTTGACATTTATTTCACATTTCAAGGGGAAGGTACATATTAGATATAGTGATATTTTATTATTTTGTTTTAGTAATCTTTTTAAGGGCCAGCAAATAATAAACTAGACAGATGTGTATTCTTTTTATTATTGGACTTGTTTGTAGATGCTTTAGATGAGTAAAGATGATTGGTGTCAATATGTAAGCATGTCCAATATTTTTATGTACAGTTAGCTCTTACGGAGAGTCCCTAAGAGTCACCAAGAGAGCAAGTCCTGAGGTGTTTTCTGGTTCAACATGCTAGCAAAGAAATTGAAGATGTATATATTCTATTTCACTAATGAAACTAAATCAACATGAAGCACCAATTTTCCATATTGATAAATTGTAGGAATGGATGTCCTCTACAGCGAGAAACTAGAACTCTTACCCTGAACTCCCTCGCTGTTGATCAAAATCTCATTGAGGTACATATGTCACACCATGAGTTTAATTCTTTATGCCTTCAAACACATTTGTTTTTTTTATCTTATATATAACTAATTGGTAAGTGTGTAATCTTTTGTTGACTTATATTGATTTTCTTGGAGATTGAGAAAATATATAAAATATTATAATTGTATTCGACTGCATAAAGGTTATCAATTGCGGTCAGCAATGTAATCTAATTGCCATCAATGGATTAGTTTCTTTGTTTTGTACTAATGAGTTTATTATCTTTCAGAATTGTAGGCTTGTAATCATTTACAACAATCTATGTAAATGTTTGTAGCGAACAAGTCTATGCTAGATTCATATGAAAGAGTCAATAAGTTTTTTATTCTCAAACTCATGTAGGGTATGGTATTTTCCATTTACTATTTTTTGCAATTTTAAATGCCATGAATTTTTCCTTTAACTCTTGCTAATTTGGTGCAGTAGAGGAATATTAATTTATCTATTTCTTGTTCTGGATTATCTATGTTAGATTTATAATTTGCATTCATTTTTGTTAATAATTATGATATTGTGTTGTATATTTGAGTCTTTGTTGGCAGATTAATTTATTATGTATCTATGTTTCTTAACCATTCATATATGAATATTGTGTAGCAAGATGCACTTTTAACTCTGCTTTTTGATATCTTTGACTTTAGTTCTGGGATCTTCTTAGCTGCACAAGTGACATTCTTCTTTCTTTTTATTAGAAAGAGTTCTTTTTTCTGACTTTATTTTTAGTTTTATTGCAGAAATTGGGCTAAACCTTATATTAAAGATGTTAAAGAAGTTTCCAAGTGCATTTTTATTTTTTTGTTTTTCTTTAGTATAAGAAGTCAAAGTGCGATTCTATTTTTATTCCTTAATTTTTTTGGGGATATATTGGCATAATTTAGAGTTCTAGAATCAATTCTTCCTCACATACTTTTCAATAATTGAGAATGATATATTTGTTATCTTGATACATTTCACAAGCCTTGTTTTAAGTTGCATGTTTTGCTACTTCAGTCGTTGTTTTGCATGGTAGTACATCTTGCTATACCCTGCTGTTTCGTCAAGTTTTGGAGTTATTACAAATTTAATTTAAACTTTATATGCTTAAAGGTGGAAACTAGCTTAAGTCTTATGTTCTTAATAATAAAAGGACCTTTTTTTTTTTACAATGTGCAGGTATATTGAGATGATTTCTTTGGAGCAGTTCTTGACAACATTTGTAGTTGAGGTATTTAGAATGGAAGAATGTATTTCACTAATTTTTGTATACATTTCTTGTTGTCTATTTAGTGATAAAGGAATTTGAATTGGGCATAAATTATGTTGTAATATGATTTCTTAAGCCTAGACTAGTAGACTAAATATTGTAATTACATTTGAGTAATTAATAAAAATCTTTTTATGTTACCTTATTTCACTTCAACTTTCATATTTGTTTTCCTAGTTTTGTGTAAGTAAAAAAGGATTATGTTTCTCTAAGCTAATATATACAAAAAGAACTAAAGTTATCTAAATATTAATAATGTTAGAAAAGTATTATAGTATAATTTATTATAATACTTTTGTATAAGCATGAAGATGTGTTATATCATCTATTTTATATAATAATATACAAAGCTTATAAAAGTATTATAATAATATAAAAAAAAGTGTTATCGTATACAATATTATAATACATCTTTATAAGTATTGAAATGTGTTATATAATCGACTATAAATAATATAATTAAACACTTATCTATTTATTAAAATAACACAGAAAGTGTGTTATCGTTGACAGTATAATAACACATCTGTATAACAATAATAAAGTGTTATGTAAAGTACCCTAACGTACGATAACATAGTTGGTCTTAACATATCAAAAAGTGTTATGGTATGTTTTGATAACACATTTTTGGTGTTATTAAAAGCATTTTTTCTTGTAGTGTATAAAAATATTTCTTATATAAATTTCATAAGTAAAGAACTACTTTCATTGCTTTAAGGGCACCATGGCCAACAAGTTTTCCAACCAAACAAAAGAATGAAAGTACTTTTTATTCCTTTTTCATTATTTTCTAATCCATTACCTCCAACCAAACACCACCTTATTTCTCAAACATTACTATAAGACACCCTAGCTAGAGTATTTAGAACCCTATAACATGGGACATTATGATGGGTGTAAATTAATAGCATGTTCCACATACTTTAATTAAAATTAGAATACATATATATGTGACCCAATATTAAATCACACCAAAGACAATATTGATCAAGATGAATTGATTCAAAGATTTTACGCTAGAAAATTTATTTGAAAAAGATTGATAACTCTACAAAATAGAGTTATTTTACCATATTTTATATGCTAATTTTTTCTTAGTTCATGAGTTTTCAATTGATTTATTAAGTTTTTATGTAATTTTTAATTTAGGCTTATCACGATTTTTTATATTTTTGTGTGTTTTTATAGATATTTTATTATAATATGTTGTAGTTTAAATTATTTGTAATTAATATAGTTTAGTTAGAAGTAAAAAAAAGTGCAATTTTGTTGATCTTTAATGATAAATTAAATTAAGTCTTAATTAAGTATTTTAAAATAATTAATATGATTTATTTATAATTGAAAATATTTGATTGTGATTTAATTTATTTTTATGTTGTAGGAATTATATTGTATCTTTTTTGTGTTTGAAAAATAAAGAGAAAGAAAGGAGAATGGCAATTGTGAAGAGGAAATAACAAAAGTTGGCATATGGCCATCTTCCTTCAGTAGCCACCTGGGCCCGTCTCTCTCCAGGCCCATTCGTGCCCCTCTAGCTGCCTAGCCGAACCACCCCAGCCTTCAGCCATGCTCCATCAGCTTTGGGCCCAGCTGCACCCACGGCCCAGTCCGCCCAGCTGCACCCACACGCCCCAAGCTCCCTGCACCCACGGGCCTGCCTTTCTCCAGGCCCAACCGAAGCTCTCTCCTTTTCCTAGCTGCCTGGCCCAATTCGCCCCAGGCCCAACAAGCCCAGCTGCCTCAGCAGCCACCCAAGCACCTCAACCCTGCCACAACCTCTTATTAAGCCCAACAAGTGGCTCCCTTGTCCCTTTGTCCCCTATGTCCAAAAATGCCACATTTTTACCCAATTTTCTCACATATTTTACCATAACATCATCATTACACCCTATAATTTACCTCTACATGCCATATTTACTTTATTTAATTAATTTAATCAATTTAAGCTGATTATTTTAATGCTCTCATTTTGGCTTTAAATATGGAATTTCAATATCATTTTAGGGTGCTTAATTCTTGGTTACCATCTTCTTTCTACCATTCTCTCTTCCATTTTGGATTTTTCAAAAGCATTTTTAAGTATTTATTTTATTTATTTTGTAATTTCTATTCTAGTTATGTGCTTCTAATCTTTTTCATAAGATTATTAAGATCGTGATGAAGCAACTTGTAACTAGATAATATTTATGTTGTATGTTGATTTCCCTTGTAATGCAACAAAGTTTATGGATTTTTCTTCTTCATATATGTCTTTTGTTGACGCGGTTCTTCGGCAACAGATAATTAAGAGAAGAAGAGAAAGAGATTAGTACTAAAAGTAGAACCGTCACAGATAGGAAATCTTTGGGGAAAGAACTAGGTGACTCGAGACACGTTTTTAAGTGGTTCGAAGGTTAAAATCCTTCTACTCCACTAGTCAATATTATTGATATTCTCTGGGTAATTGGTTTACAAAGTATATAGTTCTTCAAAGACTATTTTTTCCAACCCCTATCAACTCCCAGGGTCTCCATATTTATAGGAGAAGGCACCTGGAAGTTGGTAGGGAGGTCATCCCGTGACCTTACCATTAGTCATATCAAGTATGTGATATTCATGATTAATTCCTAAACCTGACACACAAGTGTGGTCTAATCAGTATGGAAGGAGATAATGGGCCGCACGGCCCAACTCGTCCGTGGGTGTCTGAATACGCACGTTCCTGCTGCGTGTCCGAGAAGTCAGGGGGATATCGGACACGTGATGGCAGGAATATGCACGTTTATCTTGAGTGTTGACTTCCCACGGGGTCAGAGCTTCCTGAGAAGCTCGCTACCGGAGCAGTCCATAACCCGAGCTTATCCGTCCGTGGCCGTCGGATGCTATTCCCAGCTCCTGGGGCAACAAGTGCGAGCTGGAAACAGGACCCCCTCGAGCTTGCATGGGCCCATCCTGGAAATAGAGCCTCTGGCCTGTGGGAGCCTCGGACTAAATCATGTTTAGTCCGAGGCTCGTCCTGCTAAACAGCCCGTGGGAAAACCAGGGCGTACATCTGCCCCCCAAGCTCCTGCTCGTGGTCCATGACGTCAAATATGGGAGACCATAGTAGGGGCTTTTAGACTTCCCCCACAACCCTTCGTATTCCATGCTTTTCACAGGCGTCTGATACGTGGAACGCCGTGGGTGGCGACGGTACACTCTACGAGAACCGCATTAAATGGCCTAGCCTACTGTCCAGCCGTTGTTTCACATTTCGAGTGGAGGGTCTCCCAAGAGCCTTTTACACGTGATCCTTCCCTTGTATAAAAGGGGGTGGTCATCCCACGCACAGGCCACCTTACCATTCAAAACCTCTCAAATTTCCTTCTTTTCTCTTTGACCTTCCGAAGAACGAAACCCTCATTTCCATTGCTCTCATCTTCTCCGTTCACGAAGCTTAAGCGTACGAGTTCCTTCAAAGCCTTGGAGGCCACTGTACCAATGAAGCTCCTACCAGCGCAGCAACCTCGCTCACCATCTAACCATATACTGTAAGTCTTCTGTCCCTGTTTATTTTTGAAAGCATGCCACTGTAGCTTAGGTAAAAAATTTTATTGTAGCCACATGCAGAGGTTTTTTGGGTCGCGCAGATATGGAGGGTGACAGCCCTTCTTAGATTAGGGCACACTTGCCATGGGACATCATCTTAGAATATGGGTTCCATGGTTCTCTCTTAGGAACAATTTCTGGGTAGGACCCTTAGGAATTTTGGGTGCAAAAAACCGGGTAGCTTAGGGGATACGCCTCAAAAGCAGTTTTGCCACGCCTTGCCTGTTGAAACTTTCCCCCCAAGGCAATTTTTTACTCTGAGTCCTCTGACACACGAATTCCGAGTAATCTGGGATCTGTTGAGGGCATAGGCGCGTGTTCCTTGGGACGCGTGGCACCACTCTCCACGGGCTGGGCTTACCCCAGCTCGTGTACGTAATATTTGCTTCACTCTTCTGCTTGGGTCGCCTTTTCTAAAGTGTTTTCTTTTGTTCGATAGGCGACCAGATGGCTCCAAAGAGAAATCTGCCACAGAAGAACGTGGGAAGTTCGTCTTCCCAACAGGATAAAGGAAAGGCGGTGGTGCCCAGCTCGCCAATTCCTCACTTTGGGCCGGCGGTGGAGAAGCAAGCCGAGGTGGCCCCTGACGCGTTTTTCGAGGCGGAGAGAATTGTCTCGAAGATAACCGACCAGGCAAAGATAACCAAAATCTTCCTCAACCACAACATTCCCCTGGGGGTGGCCTCCGTGATCGCCCGACCTGCTGCGGATGGGGAGCGGAGCTGCACGCCGCTCGACGAGTCGTTCGCGGCCTGGAGCGGTGAACACTTCAAGGCAGGGGCCTTCCTCCCCCTGGATCAGTATTTTGCTGATTTTTTGAACTATGTGGGGTTGGCCCCATTTCAGCTCCCCCCCAACTCATACCGTCTGCTGGCGGGATTGAGGTATTTGTTCCAAAAGCATGAGTGGGAGGTCCCCACTCCGGCTGATATTCTATATTTCTTTTGCCTTAAAGCCAGCCCGGACCAACGGGGGCGAGGCGACAGTTTCTATTATTTAACCCGCTTCCCTAACACAGCAGCAGTCATCGAGCTGTCGAGCCATCCAAACGACTTCAAAGACCAGTTTTTCATGTCAACTGGGTTCCGCAATTGCGACCATCACTACTTCAACCGTCCTCGTAAGTGATCCTTGATTTAGCTCGCCTTTTAAAGGTTATCTTGTTTTAGCTCCTCCCTTATTCTACTTCTGATTTCGACCAACCTTGCAGCCATTTACGCGAGGACCGGAAAGTCTGTGACCCTCGGGGGTCAATACGATACATTGGCGAACTTGCCCCCCAGTGAGAAAGACTACCGCGTGCTCGTGACGGACGAGACGATGGTATTCTGCAAGCTGATTTTCCCAAATCAGACTTTGAATTTGAAAAGGCCCCGGGGGCCTCCCCCAGCTCGCGACAACAGACCGATCGTCGCGGAGGAGGTCGCAGACGACGAAGGCGAGGAGGAAGGTGACGAAGTTCCTCTCGTGATGAACAGGAAGAGGACCTTGGAGGTCGCCCAAGGTATGGGCGAGGAGAGGGTCCAATCCGGAGCAGCCGCGGGTCCTTCCGACCAAGGTAACCCTTACTTGTTTAAGAATGTAGATAGTGCCACCGCAGACCCCCGGCTGGTTAGGTTCAACCCTAGGCAGCTCGTCCATCGTCACCCAAGGAATCCGGACCTGGACACGCTCTTGCTTCACTGCGTTGACCAGCTCGTGCTGGACAACCAAGAGAGTCGGCCTAAGGGTACCGTAGTAGTAGATAATACCCTAGCCTTTAGGTCGGTCCTTTTTGAGGAGTACGGGACCAACTTGCGCACGTGGCCTGCGCTCCAGAGGGGCATCTATGCTCCGGGGATTAGGCAGTACGTAGGAGAGTCCAGTCCTGAGTCAGAGCCGGACCTAGAACCTGCGACAGATCGCGAGATAATCGTCTTAGGCTCCTCCAGCTCGGGGGGTAGGGCTCCTTTAGTATTTGCTTACTTATTGCCTTTGAAACTTTTGTCTCTATTTCTGCATGATTGCTTCCTTGTAATAACCATGTTTTTTGTTCTTAGCAGAAGAGATGTCCCAGCCCGGGAATAGTCTGCGGGGCATTGTCTTCGGTGGGAACCCCCCAGCAGGGCCGAGGTTAAAGAGGCTCCGCGAGTCCAAGAGCTCGGCTGGGGCCTCCACCAAATCCCCGGCTAAGGAGAAGGAGAAAGCCCCGCCATCCCAGGTCGCGGGGGCGAACCTCCCTGTTGCCAGGACAGGGCTCATGCACCCGCCACCCCAACGATCTCCATTAGCCGCCCAGGACGGGGTAATAGAGGTCGGGAATCTGGCCGCGACAGCCCCGGATGTGCGTATCCCGGTCGACCCCCGGGCTCTGGAGAAGATGCCCGAAGCATTCCGGGGTACGGTGTATGAGTCGGCTAGCAACGCCGTCAGCCATTTCTACAATATCAGGGAGAAGGAGCTCCGGGCCATCGAAACAACGAGCCCGGTCCGAGTTATAGAGTCTGCGATGGACATGACCTTAACGGTGAAGTGTCCCCTTCTTTTAAGGCTTTAACACTCACACGCCGCCTTTTTCCTTCCAGTATGTTAATTTATCATTCTTTTCTTGCAGGGCATTGCTGCCGCATACAGAGGCATTGCCAGGACCAAGGCCCAGCTCGAGGGTTTGGAAGCTGAGCGCCAGACCGCCCTCCAGGAGTCTCAGGAGGCGAGAGACGCGCTGGCGGCCTCTAAAGCCGAGTTAGAGAAGATCCGCTCTGAGAACCAAGAGCTTAAAAACTCCCTGGCCGCATCGCGGACAGATCTTGAGGCGGCGAAGACCGAGGCCCAGGCCTCCCAGGCCGCCCTGAAAGCTGAGCGGGTCATCTCGGAGCAGTCCTTACAAGACCTGTTCTATCACTGCTGGTCCCACAATCTGGACGCGGACTTTTCTTTCATGCCGCCGGACCTCTGGGCATTCTTGTTGCCGCAGCTCCAAGCCCGCCTAAATAAGGAGGTTCCCCCATCGGAGACTGGAGAGGCCTCTGTCGCGGCGGAGCAGGATGAGACCGCGACCTCCAAAGGGCCAACTGATGGGGCTTAGGATACTTCTCTTCCTATTGTAATTCTCTTTTTTTATGTGAGGCGTTTCCACCTCGAGACAATTTGCTCAGCCAGTTTGGCATATATATATTTTTATGCATTTGGTTACAATTCGTCTCTTTATTTTTATGAACTTAGTTCGAGTTAACTTTATCCGTGTCCCGGTCTCTTTAGAGAAGGGCCACGATCTATAAATTTTAGTTAACTTCTAAGTTTTCTGATCTGGTTAAGACCAGGAACTTATTTTGAAAAACTTAGTTCGCGTCAACTTTTATCCGTATCCCGGGCTCTTTAAAGAAGAACCACGGTCAACAAATTTTAGTTAACTTCTAAGTTTTGTGACCTGGTTAAGACCAGGATACGACTTAGTTTGTGATAACTCTTATCCGTAGATAAAAATTAACACCTAAGTCGTTAAGGAGACCTGGTTATATCCAGGTACCATATGCCCCCCAAGTAACTGGGAAAGGGTCTTTCGTGGTTACTTTAAAATTACACTTGCAAATAACGAGAAACATTTGATTTTTATTTATACATGGAAGGTGACCTTCTAGGCCTTACAAATGGCTCATTGATAGTATTTCTTTAGGTGGATAGCATTCCAAGTCCGCGGGACCGCCCCTCCACCAAGTCGAGCTAACTTATAAGTTCCCTCTTTGATGACTTCGATGACCTGGTATGGTCCTTCCCAGCTTGGTCCCAAAACCCCATCTTTGGGATCTTTCCCGGCCAGGAAAACTCTCCTCAAGACCAAATCACCGACGCTAAAGGCACGTCTTTCGACCTTAGTGTTGAAGTAGCGAGTGATTTTCTGTTGATAATGGGCGAGCTGGAGTTGTAAATCCTCTCGCCTTTCATCCACTAAGTCTAAGGAGTGGCATAGGAGCTCGTGGTTCCCATCTTGGTCGTAGGACCGGACCCTGTGTGACAGGACCTTCACCTCCACGGGGAGGACTGCTTCACTTCCAAAGGTTAGGGAGAAAGGAGTGTGACCCGTGGGAGTCCGATGTGAGGTCCTATAGGCCCACAGAACTTGGGGGAGCTGTTCTGGCCAGATCCCCTTTGCCTCATCTAGCCTCTTCTTGAGGCTTGCCTTCAGAGTTTTATTGACAGCCTCGACCTGGCCGTTCGCTTGGGGATAGGCCACGGACGAGAAGCTTTTCACAATTCCGTGTCTCTCGCAAAATTCGGTGAACAGATCGCTGTCAAATTGAGTACCATTGTCGGAGACGATCTGTTTAGGTAGGCCAAATCGACATACGATGCTTTTAACCACGAAGTCTAGCACCTTTTTTGATGTTATTGTCGCCAACAGTTCTGCTTCGGCCCACTTGGTGAAGTAGTCAATGGCTACCACGGCGTAACGGACCCCGCCCTTTCCGGTGGGCAGGGCGCCTATTAGATCTATCCCCCAAATGGCGAAGGGCCAGGGAGATGAAATCATTTTTAGCTCGGTCGGAGGAGCTCGTGCAACCGCAGCGAAACGCTGACACTGGTCGCACTTTTTTACATATGAGATCGAGTCTTTGGACAGAGTCGGCCAGTAATAACCCTGCCGGAGGATCTTCAAGGCCAGGCTTTGCCCCCCAGTGTGATCTCCGCAGAATCCGTCATGAACTTCTTGCAGGATGGCCTTCGCTTCACTTGGAAGAACGCACCGGAGGAGAGGTAAGGAATGCCCACGTCGGTACAACACCCCCTCGACTAGCGTATACCTCGGATCTTGATAAAGGACTCGTCGTGCGTCGTTGCGCCCTTCGGGTAACTTACCCTCGACGAGATACTCAATAAGGGGAGTCATCCAGGTCGGCCTGATGTCAATCATTTCAATATCTGCTCGATCTCCATCTATGCTAGGTTTCTCCAAGAACTCAACTGGCACCAACCCCAGGGTTTCTGTCTCTCCCGATGTGGCGAGCTTGGCGAGAGCATCTGCGTTGGCGTTCTGCTCCCGAGGTATCTGTTCGATCGACCCCCGCCCAAACGCAGACATTTCGGACTTTACCTTTGCCAAATAGGCGGCCATCTTGGGACCCCGCGCCTGATACTCGCCTAGAACCTGATTCACCACGAGCTGGAAGTCGCTGAAGCATTGGACAGAGCTCGCCTTTAGCTCGCTAGCTATCCTAAGTCCAGCTAACAAGGCCTCGTACTCTGCCTCGTTGTTAGATGCCTTGAACCCAAACCTTAGCGCCGAGTGGAATCTATGCCCCTCTGGGGATATCAGAATGATTCCGGCCCCGGAGCCGTTCTCGTTAGATGAGCCATCAACGAAGATCTTCCACGATGAACCTGAGGAGGCGAGCTGATGTGAGTCTTCTGATGGGATCTCATGGAATCCCGCGCATTCTGCCACGAATTCGGCCAAGGCTTGACTTTTTATGGTAGTTCGGGGAGTATAGAAAATCTCGAACTGACTGAGTTCGACCGCCCACTTTAGCAAGCGTCCTGAGGCTTCAGGCTTTTGCAAAACCTACCTTAGAAGCTGATCGGTCATGACGTGTACATAGTGGGAATGGAAGTATGGCCTGAGTTTTCGCGAGGCCGTGATTAGGCAGAACGCCAGTTTTTCCATCAATGGGTACCTTGACTCAGCTCCGAGGAGTCTCTTGCTAATGTAATAAACCGGTTTCTGAGTCTGGTCCTCTTCTCGCACTAGAACGGCACTAGCTGCGTCCTCAGTTACGGCCATGTAGAGGAAAAGAGGTTCTCCTACCTTGGGCTTTGACAGCACAGGTGGTTCAGCCAGGTGCGCTTTTAGGTCGAGGAATGCGCCTTCGCATTCTACTGTCCATTCGAACTTCTTGTTTCCCCGGAGCAGGTTGTAGAAGGGTAAGCACTTATCGGTCGATTTGGAAATGAACCGGTTCAGTGCAGCCACTCTTCCTGTGAGGCCTTGGACATCTTTCCGCGACCTGGGGGAAGGAAGCTCGAGCAGTGACCTGATCTTGTCGGGGTTTGCCTCGATTCCTCGGGTATTGACTATGAAACCCAAGAATTTCCCCGATGCGACACCGAAAGTGCACTTCTGAGGATTGAGCCTCATGCCATATTATCGTAGTATGTTAAAGCATTCTTCCAGATCGGTGACATGGTTGCTGGCAATCTTAGACTTGACAAGCATATCATCAACGTACACTTCCATGTTTTTCCCGATCTGGTTCGCGAACATTCTGTTTACTAGCCTTTGGTAGGTAGCTCCGGCGTTCTTCAGACCGAACGGCATGACCTTATAGCAATAGACATTAGTCGGGGTCATGAAGCTGGTATGATCCTGGTCTGCTGGATTCATCGCGATCTGATTGTAGCCCGAGTACGCGTCCATGAAGGACATAAGCTCGTGCCCCGCCGTGGCATCCACTAGCTGATCGATCCTTGGCAATGGAAAGCAATCCTTGGGGCAGGCTTTATTCAGGTCGGAAAAGTCGATACAGGTTCGCCACTTCCCATTGGGCTTTGGAACTAACACGGGATTGGCAATCCAAACAGGAAATTTGGCTTCGCGGATAAAGCCACATTTTTTGAGCCGGGCCACTTCTTCTTCAAGGGCTTCGGCTCGGGTTTTCCCTAAACGCCTCTGCTTTTGAGACTTGGCAGGGACGCTTTTGTCTAGGTGGAGCGTGTGCATGATTACGCTCGGACTGATCCCTATCATGTCCTTGTGCGACCATGCGAATACGTCCAGGTTCTTCTTCAGAAACGGAGTTAGCTCCGCCTTTCTTCCATCGCAGAGGTTCTTTCCGAGCTTAACCGTCCGTGATGGGTTTTGTTCATCGATGCTTACCTCCTCGAGCTCTTCAATAGCTTGGAGCTCGGACCTGTCCTCGCCTACTCGGGGGTCAATGTCCTCACTTAGGGCGAGCTCTTCGCCTTCGGAAATCTGAGGTTTTTCAATCTCGGGAGCCGCCTTGGGTCCCCGAGATTCCTCTTCATCCTGAACGGCCATCGTCACCTGCCCGGGTTTAGATTTTCGCTTCATGGAAATGCTGTAGCATTCCCTGGCAGCGAGCTGATCGCCCTTGATAGTGCAGATCCCTGTCGGAGTAGGAAATTTCATGGCGAGGTGCCGGACGGAAGTGATAGCCTCGAAAGCAATGAGCGTAGGTCGGCCCAAAATGGCGTTGTAAGCAGCGGAGCAGTCAATGACTACGAATTCGAGTAGTTTGGACACTGTTCGGGACTCGTCTCCAAGGGTGATCACTAGCTCAATCGTCCCTATCGCTGCTGATCCTTCTCCTGAAAAACCATACAGCATCATCGAGGTTGCCTTAAGCTCGGAGACGGTCAGACCCATTTTTTCTAAGGTGGACCGGAATAGGAGGTTCACCAAGCTCCCATTGTCCACTAACACTCTCCTTACTCTCCGGTTGGCGAGCTGGACTGCTACGACCAAGGGATCGTTATGAGGGAATTGGACATGGCTTGCGTCTTCCTCCGCGAAGATAATCGGTTGTTTCTCTAATCTTTGTTGTTTTGATTGACGCTGTTCCGGGACGAACTCCGCTCCATTGCGGGCCTTCAACTCATTCACATACCTCTTCTGGGCGCCTCTACTCGTGCCAGCCATGTGTGGTCCTCCAGAGATGGTGGAAATCTCCCCCTCGACCGCGGGGGGAAGGACGTCCTGATCTACCCGAGGTCCAGGTCGACTGACTGGGGCATCCGGAGCGGGTCGACTTGCCGGGACCCTATTCCGCGAGTATTGCGCCAATGGACCTGCTCGGATTAGAGTCTCGATTTCATCTTTGAGGTGCCTGCAGTCGTCGGTATTGTGCCCGACGTCGTTATGAAAACGGAAGAATTTGGAAGCGTCTCTCTTTCCCTTAGGGTGTTTTAATGGCTCCGGCCTTTTCCAGGGGACTCGCGTAGCGTTGGCCAGGAAAATATTCTCTCTGGTCTGGGTGAGCTCGGTATACGTTGTGAACACGGGCTTGAATTTATCCACGGACTTATTCTTCTTTTGACCATGCTGGCTGTTTTCACCATTTCCTTTTCTTTTTCCGCCACCGGGCTGGTTACTCCGCGTGACGTCGGGAGTCGCCACTACGATCTCTGTTCCCGTCCCAGCGGGCTTCTCGAGGACCTGGCTGGTCCCTGCGGCTGAAGCTTCAGCTTCTTCCAAGTTTATCTACTCTTGGGCTCTGTTAAGGAATTCACTAACCGAGCTGACCCCCCTCCTTTGAATATCCTTCCACAGATCTCCGCCGACTAGGATCCCGGTCCGCATAGCCATGAGTTTGGAGCTGTCGTCGGCATCTCTGGCTCGAGCAGCGACATTTGCAAATCTGCTCAAGTAGGCTTTTAGCGTCTCTCCAGGTTGCTGTCTCACGTTAGCTAGGGAGTCGGCCTGGACCCTGGCGGCCTGAGAGGCGCGGAATGCCCTCTTGAAGTCAGCCGAAAAGGTCTTCCAGGAGCTGATTGACTGCCTTTTACTTTGCTTGAACCACTGCCTGGCAGGTCCAGTTAGGGTGGAAGGAAAGATCAAGCAACGAAGCTCTGGTCCGATGTTATGAGCCATCATTAGGGTGTTGAACATCCCTAAGTGGTCAGATGGGTCTCCATCCCCGTTGAACTTTGACAAGTGAGGCATACGAAAGCCAGAAGGGTATGCCGTTGCTGCTATATTGGGGGCGAAGAGTTCCATCTCATCCCCTGAATCATATTCGTCTTTTTCTTTCTCCGACAGGAGCTTCTTCATCAGCTCCTCCATCTGAGTTAAGCGCTCTAGGGTTTTGTCCTGAGATCCTGGGTTATTCCGGGGCTGTTCAACAGCTCCGGACCCGTGGTACATATTAGGCGGGTTGTTGCCCCTCCTATCTTGAGATAGGTCATTTGGGGCATCCCCGCCGTTACGTACTTCGGATCGGACCCCAACTGAGCGGGCCTAGCTACCATCCCTAACTCGATCCTCTCTGTGAGAGTTGAGGCGATCTCGAAGGTCGCCTCCCTGGGTAGTATGGTGACTTTGTGCTGAACTTAGCCGCTGGCGCAGGTCTCCTCCCGAAAGATCACTCCGTGCACTGCCGGTCCAGTGACTCCTGCTGGACAGACTCGGAGTGCGTCTTTGGCGGCCATGACCTGATCCTTCCTCCGGCACCCTACCGCGCCAGGAGGGTCCAGCTGACGGCGGGCCCCTCCTGCTATTCCCGTAGGTCGGGATGTCTCGGATGGGCTGAGGAGACGGATATCTGATGGGAGAAGGAGGATGCCTGACCGGAGAGGCGATCCTAGTGCCGTCAGGACGGACTAAATTAGGTGGGGGCCTCTCGGCCCTGCCAGCTTGCCGGTTTCGCGCTGGGCGATCTGGACGAGGAACTGGACGTTCTTCGGGGACGGGCTGACGTCTCCGGATCTCCTCGGACCTCCTTTGGGAACTTCCTCGATCTCTTCTGGGCGTCCTCGAGGAAGGCTGAGAGCTAGGGGTTGACGTCCTAACCGAACGGCTGTACTGCTGCTGTTCGGTCCGAGGCATTTCCCTGAAGTTCGCCTCTTGATGGTGTGGTGAAGGGGTGGAGTTGGCTGCAGGGAGTCTACCCGAACGGCTATGCCTGGATCGATTACTCCGGCGAGACTTAGGAGCCTCGCCTTGCCTCTCTCCAACGTTACCGTTGGTTGTGAGAGGGGGTAGTCGACTCAGAATATCCTGGATTTGCTGACCAGCTGCTGCTAGCTGGCTCCTCAGCTGAGCATTCTCCATCTCCACCGCAGTGTAATAACATGGATTCGGATTAGGCGGTCGGGGCGCTGAACTACCAGTGTCGTCTTGGCCCGCCGGCTACTTTCCTGGCCTCTGCTGGACTTCAAGAACTTGCTCATCAGGGAGGGCAACATGGCGGGCCTCCTGCCCATCATGTTGTTCTGTCTCGTTGCCATGTTTGGATCGAGTGGTCACCATAGTTGTATGTTTGTGGTAGTACTAATCGGACTTGCTCTCAATGAAAGCACCAAACTGTTGACGCGGTTCTTCGACAACAGATAATTAAGAGAAGAAGAGAAAGAGATTAGTACTAAAAGTAGAACCGTCACAGATAGGAAATCTTTGGGGAAAGAACTAGGTGACTCGAGACACGTTTTTAAGTGGTTCGAAGGTTAAAATCCTTCTACTCCACTAGTCAATATTATTGATATTCTCTGGGTAATTGGTTTACAAAGTATATAGTTCTTCAAAGACTATTTTTTCCAACCCCTATCAACTCCCAGGGTCTCCATATTTATAGGAGAAGGCACCTGGAAGTTGGTAGGGAGGTCATCCCGTGACCTTACCATTAGTCATATCAAGTATGTGATATTCATGATTAATTCCTAAACCTGACACACAAGTGTGGTCTAATCAGTATGGAAGGAGATAATGGGCCGCACGGCCCAACTCGTCCGTGGGTGTCTGAATACGCACGTTCCTGCTGCGTGTCCGAGAAGTCAGGGGGATATCGGACACGTGATGGCAGGAATATGCACGTTTATCTTGAGTGTTGACTTCCCACGGGGTCAGAGCTTCCTGAGAAGCTCGCTACCGGAGCAGTCCATAACCCGAGCTTATCCGTCCGTGGCCGTCGGATGTTATTCCCAGCTCTTGGGGCAACAAGTGCGAGCTGGAAACAGGACCCCCTCGAGCTAGCAAGGGCCCGTCCTGGAAATAGAGCCTCTGGCCTGTGGGAGCCTCGGACTAAATCATGTTTAGTCCGAGGCTCGTCCTGCTAAACAGCCCGTGGGAAAACCAGGGCGTACATCTTTCATCTTTAATATCTCATATTTTGGATTGTTAGATAATATGCACTTTGTTCTTTATTTTGCAAAACATAATATTCTTTGTGTAAGATGTGTCATTAAATTGTACACATCCAATGCTTAGAACAAGAATATTATGTTTTGCCTTATAAATAATGTTATTTGATTTTTTTTTTGTTTCATTAGGTTGATTCACATTGAATACTTTGAAATTATACTTTTTGAAAAGTGAAGAAAAATCCTATCATTTTAGAAGTAATTTGTGCTTAAAATTATAAATCTATTTGGAAAATAATAGTTTGACGTATTTTAACTATAACTAAAACTTGGGAATCAATATACTAATAAGTATTATTAAACTTACATTTTGTGGATTTTAGTATCTTAATAATATTTCCTTTTAACACTTGTTTTCAAATCATTATTGGTTTATTTGTATTCTCTTAAATAGCTTTATTTTAAATCTTTTATTTTATGTTCATGACATTAAATCTCATCAATCTTTGGAGCTAGGTTAGAATTTATTAATTTTGGTTTAAAATAGTTTTATTTTTTATTTTAGACAAGTCCTTTGGGTTCGATCTCGTGCTTACACAAACACTATATTTCATATACGATTCGTACGCTTGCGAGTTATAAATTTTTAAAACATACTCATTTTAGGTCCATCAAAGATCACTTTGGAGCTACATATGGGCATATCTTGCCAACTACACTATGTATAATATTGAAAATAGGGTCTTGAGATAATATTTGTGTGTGTGACGATACTAAAAGTTTGGAACACTATTTTAGCATCCTAAATTATTCAAATTTTCTTGAAAATTTATTGGAGGTTTGTTGTGCCCACAATGAACTGTTGGGAATGGTGCACTTAAAACATATATATTGGACAATATTTTTTATGAAATAAATAAATGAAATGAATTTTTGCATATATTGAATGTTTTATAATAATATTGTTTGAATAATATTATTTAAATATCATAAATTTCCTAAATTCATCAATGTGACCTCAATATTGTATTGGTACGGGAGGAATAAGATTAATGACACTAATCATATTAGGAAATATATGCTCATTAATTAAATTTATAGTTATCTACATATTATACAGTAAAACTTTTATATAACAATAATTTTGGGACCAAATTAATTGTATTCTAATTTAGGGGTACAAAAAAATTTCCTAACAACTAAAAATATCAACTTTAACAACAATGACAGCAAGAACTCCCTATTAACTATTATTCGAAAACTGTTTATGTAAAATTGTTTGGCACATTGGTTTACTCTTTAAAGTTGTTATCACATCTTTATGTAGGTTAATCTCGTTATACATTGACTAGGGGTCACAAAGGATACTTGACTATATGTATAATTATTCCTATATAGATGTATATTTTTTTAATATGGAACTTAAAAAATTTATAACTTACTACAAATTAGAGATTATTATTATTTATAACTTGTCTAAGTTGGGACCAAAACTTTTTATAAAAAAATAGAGGTTGTTATTATAGAGTATTTTTATATAGATGTTCTTCTATATATACATTATCTTTTTACATGTTTTGAGATTTTTATTCATAGCTTATTACTATGATGTCTTACTAAGGGGTACTATTGGTGCCTAACGCCACAAGGAGGTGACATCGATATTGGTGCAGTTTAATAACGGGTCCCACACATTTGAATTTAATAAGTATTATGAGGTATCACTAACCAAACATAAGGTGTCATCTTATGTGGTGTTGAACACCTTAAGATGGCATAGCAACACTCTTAAAATGAAATATATATTACTATTATTTGATTGAATTTTCATTTAATGTTGACATATTATTATAAAATAAATAGTTGAAATATATTTTCACCACATTTAATAGAACACCTTTAAAAAATTTATAAAAAATTATTGATTTAAATTTTATTTTAAAATTAAAAAAAATGGAATTAATGCTAGGCATGTGCTCATTACTGGTATATTTATATATTATTGTGTATTCGTGTAATATAATTTTAGGTTAAAAGTGCAATATGTATGAGAGAAGTTTGTATTGTAATAACCCATATTTCAAAACATAACAAAATATGAAAAATATTTAAATCTTTAATACCCCCACATTGCTATAAAGCACCCTAGGGTGGCCAACACTTTATAACATGGTACATATTGTTAGCCTAAACAATTATTAGTTAGTTACTTAGGTGGTTTATCTTTAACTAATTTATGTTGTAATTTGTTTTACCACCGCTTGTATCTTTCTCACTATAAGTAAACTTTTTGGTCATCTTGGTCATTATGTGACCGAGACCCTTTTTCACTCCTTTTCTCTTAGATTTACATGGTATTAGAAGTTTCAAGCAGATCCTCTCCATTATTGGCTTTATGCTTTTCAAGCAACTGTCTACACAATCAATAGGCTTCCCACTAAGGTATTAAACCTCAAATCATCATTTCAATGTCTCTATAACAAAATTCCATATTATTCTTTACATAGAATATTTGGTTGTCTTTTTTTTCCTTGTCTACGACTCTATAATGTCAATAAACTTCAATATAGATCTGCCTCTTGTATATTTCTAGGTTATAACACCAATCACAAGGGCTATTTATGCTTAGAACCACTTGCCCATCAGATCTATATATCTAGACATGTCATTTTTGATGAAAACTCTTTTCCTACATTCTCTAATAATTATAATACTACTCACTCCTCTAACAACTCCACTCCAATTACTCTAGCTATCCTTTCGTTCTCCATTCCTCCACCACCTTCTCACTCTCCCTCCTTTCTTCCCACCGTGTCTTCCAGGTTCACTCCTCCCTCTCCTGCCCCTCCTCAATCTCTCTCTTCTTTCTACCCATCTCCTTCCCCTTCAATTCCCCACGATCACCTATTACATCTACCATTTCCCCAACACTCTCAGTTCCCTCTAATGTTCACTACAAGAAAAAGACTTTATAGCGATGACATCTATTACGACGACTCTAAAGTTGTCACTCTATGTAGTCGAAATCCACAATTTTTTTTAAGGTCGTCAACACACACGACAAGACCCTCCAAATTCCTGGTACCCTACAGGGACAACGTGTCATCGCTGTAGAGTACCATAAATTTTGAGGGAATAAGAGGCGGGAACTGAGTCTACAGCGATGATATGTCATCGCTGTAGAGCCATGTCGTCGCTATAGGCTAAGGAAGGAACTTGACGGTCAAAAGTTGGTTGTCAATTTTCACTCTCTATTGCCACGACATGTCATCACTATAGAGACTCATTTAATCAAGTGTGTGGTTATTTTTAGTGTATAGGGACGACATGTCGTCGCTATAGGGTCCAAAAAAATGGAGAGAAAGTGGACTGAAACGATGCGTGTACTATTTTCTTCTCTACAACGACAACATGTCATCGCTATAGGGTCACGCATGGTAACTGAAACGGTATGTGTACTGTACAGTGACGACTCACTTGTACTCTATAGTGATGACATGTCGTCGCTATAGAGTCATACGATATATCCCCCAACCTGAGCCTTCTTCTTCATTTTATGAAGTTTTTCTTTGAAAACAGAGACGGAAAATCGTCATTGTACCGCCGCACCTTGCCTATCAAACATGTCTCAGCCCATTTTTTGCCAATTTCTTCCAAGTTTCAGTAGTCTAAACCCATTATCTTACTACCATAACCTTTCAAATGTATTTTTTTCTTAATATGTGTGTATTTTTTATTTGGTGGAAATGAATTTTGACATTTTTTTTTGTTTTCTTTTTCATATTTGGGTATTGGATCATCATCCCGAGCCTTTGCCTTTGGATAATCCCCGAGCCCAAGCCTTGGGTAATTTTTCTTTTAAAAATATTTTGTGATTGATTAATGGTTAAATTATGTTTTTAATTGTGTAATTGGTTATTTTAGATAGTGTTGAATTTAGTTTTTCATTTTAGAGATTTGTATTGTTAATTTAATTATATTTGTGATTTTTAATTTTGTTAATTTTGTTTTATGTTAATTTAATTTAATTAAATGTTATGTTATAAAAAAATGTATGACAGGTTAGATATATGTATATGTATATAAATGTGAATGTGAAATATATTTTAAAATTGTGTGCCATGTTAGATTAATAAGATTAGATGTTTATTATAATTTTTTGTTTTCAATTGTATATATGTTAGGTTCGATAAATAATATGTTGATTTGAGAATATGTTTATAATATGTTTTTGTTGTTTATTTGTGAATTCAAATGATTGTATTAAATTTTATATATGTTCTAGGACTGATTTATATGTTTTCATGCAAATTTTAAATTTTGGGACATGCTAAATTACAACCATTATGTTGCCGAAATTTTTGTAGATTTAGAAAAACTAGACATTACAAAATAGTTTTAAAGTTACTGTGATTAAAACTTTTAATTAATAAATTTTAAGGTAATTAATACAAATTAATTAAAAAATTATAAAGTATAATTTAAAATAATAATTTTATAAGTATAAAACTTTATTAATATTTTTTATAAAATAAGTAGAAATTAAAATAATAATCTTTAATGGTAAATTAATAAATTTATAATTAAATATTTGTTTATTTAATTAATTTTATAATATATTAATAAAATTTGATAATATATGTAGATAAAATAGGTAATTAAGTTAATTTTATTCTTAAAATTAAGTTAAAATTAAAATAATAAATTTTTATTGTTATTTTTAAAAAATAAAAAGGGAAAATTATAATAAGAATTCTATAATTATTAAATAACATAATAATAATTATATATAAATATTTGTTTAAATAATGAAACTTTATAATACATTCATAACTAACAATGATATATATTCATAAAATCTAATAATATATATTCATAAAATTTAATAATTTATTCCTAAGATTCAATAAGATTTCATAATTTACTTAAAAAAAAGTTAGTGTTTTGGTGATAAAAAAAATTATTAGCAAATAAAGGTAGTTTTTTATGATTATTACATTGTGATAAGTTATTTTCCACTTGAATCAGTTATGACGATTGACAAGAGTTGGATAGCTAATAGACGACGTAACTCTGATGAGTTTTTGAATGGTCTTCAATCATTTATACAAATGGCCAAGAATCATGTGAATGCTTCGGGAGAAGTCAGATGCTCATGTGTTCAGTGTGTCAAGATGTTGAATCAGAAACTGGATTTGGTGGAGGCACACATACAAAAATATAGGTTTCTACAGCGATATGTGAAGTGGACCTACCACTGTGAAGTTGATATGCCTCTAATATTGGACGATGGGACTCCAGTGACTGATGAGATGATTGACATCATCAATGATTTTATTGGTGAACAAGACACTAACAAAGAAGGCTTAAATGAAGGAATTTTAGATGATGGTGGCAATAGTGCAAAGAATCAATTTGATGACCAGTTTCAAGAGGTTGAAACTGAGTTATACTCTAGTTGTACTTGGTTGTCTTCCTTGAAATTCTTGGTGAAGATGATGCACATGAAGGTTATGAATAAATGGACAAATAGTTCCTTTGATGAAATTTGCATTCTCGAAGGAGAATAAGATTCCAGCTTCATTCTATGAGTCTAAGAAAAAATGAGGAAGTTAAGGTTAGGTTATCAATCAATTCATGCTTACAAGTATGAATGTTGTTTGCTCTGGAAGGAGAATTCCTAAAAATAGAGTTGTCCAGTATTTGGTGAGAGTCGATGGGTTGACAAAGACAAAGGGGAAAAAATTCATGCATAAAGTGTTGCGGTACTTCCCTTTGACTCCAAGGCTGAAGTGTATTTATGGTTCAAGGCATACAACAAATGATATGACTTCCCATAGTACGTGACGATCGAAAGAAGATGGTGTGATGCACCATCCTGTTGATGGGGGTTCTTGGAAACAGTTTGATTCCAGATATCTAGATTTTGCCAAAGAACCAAGAAACATTTGATTGGGTTCGGCTGCTGATGGTTTTAATCCATTTGGTAGCATGAGTCTTTCTTATAGCATGTGGCTGGTAATATTCTGCCCGTACAATATGCCTCCTTGGTTGTGTATGAAAGAGTCATTATTCATGCTGACTTTATATGTAACGCCCTGGTAAACCAAGATCGTTACACTGTGTTTTTAAAATAGTGCTTAACTTGCTTAACGAATCCTTTGGACTTAAATGTGTATGGAGGTAGTACAAGACTCATCCATAATCACTACCTTAACGCCAGCATCCATCAGATCACTCGTCCGATCCTCATTTCTTAATCATTCCTACAAGATCTCCTTCTTGCATTGTGTTGTTCATTGAGGTGTATCTGCCAATCACAATAGTCACCTCATTTGACTTTATTGTAGTCCATTGCAAATCATACAACTGGCACAGACTTTTCCCACTCAAGATGCCTGCCTCCACATTAGTTTTCTCTAAGTAATAAGGATTCCAATGTGGGTCCTTCGCTAGTTCCCACTAGTGTCTTTGTATCATGGTCATACCCCTATGGGTGACAAAACACTTTGATTATTTATACTAGTGCATGCACTTCTATTCCATAGGTGTCGTCACTGCACCCTAACCGTGGCTATCTGGCATTACCGTCAACTCAATGCCCCGTGTAGAACATCCACTTTCTCACCCCTTCATCTCCCGTAAAGCACGAACAATCACTATTTTAGTCTACACACGGACACACCCTAGTCCTTGACGTACCGCACTGAAACTTCATGTTTTAAGCAAGGACATTGTCCATCATGCTGTCCTCCTGTATCAGTCCATCACATGCATATTCTAATATTGTGGTGTACTAATCAACCTTTATTCTAACTTCTGAAGACCTGGTACACAACTATCCATTTAGTAAAACTTTAGGTTCTTACGTTACTTTAGTCAAGGCATGGCTGTCCTCGAAAATCCTTCAATAGTACCCAATGTGTCTTACCGGTCTCACTGTACTTCTCACCCCTAAGGCGTTCTTTTAGCAATTCCTACTGGTTTTTTTCTTAATTACCTCATAAATGATCTCATTACTTTCCATACGTGATCTTGAATATCCTCTAGAGAAATTGGAACTTATTCCTTTCTGGAACTTTACCTGTAACCCTGCTTCCTTAGCCTTGGCACTATCAAATGAAGTGGTCATTCGAATTTCTCTTCTAACTGGGAGTTGAATGAAACATCCCTAATCAATCTGGATATGACTTATCCATACCATTCCTGTATTCTCCGCTTGTCGAACTTACTTGTGCCATTGAAACATTGGTAAGTTAAGAACCTTCACTAATAATCCATCACATCCTACTTGGTGAAAGAAGTAATTCTTGAAATGTCTCTTTCCTTGATCCTCAGCTGGTAATAACCAGATCGAGGGTCAATTCCTAAGAGCATTGTCCTACCTTGCTACCACGCAATTGAATCCTTCATTCTTGGCAATCAGTTTATTCAAAATTAACTTTACCTTAAAATATTAGTTTTAAAATAAATAAATAAATATTATATTATAAATAAGATATTTATTATTATCTCTGAATATATTAATCCAAACAAGATTAATATTAATTTTAACCTATAGTTTTTCAAAATAAAATCTATATAGTTAAATAATTAATTAATTCACAATTAATCAATTACCCATAATTATCAAATAATTATTTCCTTGCCCTGAAAAATTAATTCTTTTGCAATTTAGTCCTTTCTCTTAACAAATCTTTCTTTTGACATCCTTACCCTTGACAATGTAGGACAGAGGTGAACTGGGGACCATAGACCTATAATACGAAGCTCCAATAAACCAGATTATTAATTAAACTCTTTAATCTAATAATCTTATTTATTAATTCCATGATTACTCCACTATAAATATGGAATTGCACTCTAAGTATTTATAGAATTATATTTACAGAGTTTTCTCAAGTAGTCCATTGATATAATCAATATATATAGTTATGTCCTCCATTATTGGTTCATTAATTAGAGCTGGTCAAAATTACCGTTTTACCCTTCTAATTACCTCTTGATCCTTAAGTAACATTAATTCACTAGCGAATAATTAATCTATAATCTAATTATAGATTTGAGCTCAATAACTATTCAGTTGCAGAATCAACCCTTAAGGGAACCAATATTCGATCCATTAGGAAAGCATGGATTCCAATATTGTAATTCATGTTTCTAGCTATAACTCCCACTTCTTTCTACAAATGCATTATAACAATTATGAAAAATAAGAGAAGATATTTTTATTCATACTTTTGAGTGCATTACAATGTTAATCAAAAGCTAGAGCTATTAATTAAAGTGGAAGAATAACTAATGAATACGCAACTATAATATCCATGGGCATTTCATTAGTATAATACCCATAGAATGATGCAATGTACAAGCAAACAATCACTAAAGTTATGAGCAATAAAGAAAAATCCATGATTAGATGATGAATTTTATCTAGAAGGGTAAGAGATGAAGAAGTTGTTGCAAGTAAATGGTTGAAGGAACAAGTATTTATAGGACAAAAACTAGCTGTTATGACTGTTGGTGAATAGTGATCCGACCGTTGGAAACAATAACCTGACCATTGGGAATATAGTTGTATTCTACTGTGATATTTTAACAATTCTAAGTTATTGAAATAACTAACACATGAGAATAATTAATTTATGGATGTTAGAGAAAAAATTTCAAAAAATTTTGTGAGTAAAAAATGTTGGACTAAATAATATAAGAGGATTGAGAAGTTTTCATTTTTTGGTTACTATTCATTGGGTACTATTCATAGTGGGTTCCACAGTGGGGTTTGCAAGGGTCCCACAGTATGGTCCACATGGGTCCCATAGCGGGGTCCACCCCATGGTTCCCACATGTTGATTCATTAGTGATACAATGATGACTTTAGCAAACCACTATGCTTGATATTTTAAATATTTTATTAGCATAGTAACCCAATGTTTTCCTATAAATAAGCTCTTCCCAAACTCATTTTGAATTACAAAACCTCATTTTCTTTCTCTCACTCTACCTAAAAATATTCTTAACACTCTTTTAAAGTTCTAAATCTCTAAGATCTAGGCAAAATTTTGTCTGTAACGCTAACCTACGAAAACATTTTAGGTAAGCTCCTTACCGAGCCTTTCAATTCAGTTACTTAGCTATTATAAATATATATATATATTATTTTACTATGTCGTTATAACGCCAAAATTTTTATATAGATTATTTTACCATGTCGTTATAATACCAAAATTTATATATAGATTATTTTACTATGTCGTTAGAATGCCAAGATTTATATATACATTATTTTACCATGTCATTATAATGCCAAAATTTATATATAGATTATTTTACCATATCGTTATAATGCCAAAATTTATATATAGATTATTTTACCATGTCGTTATAATGCCAAAATTTATATATAGATTATTTTACCATGTTGTTATAATGCCAAAATTTCTATATAGATTATTTTACCGTGTCGTAATAATTTACAATTCCAAAATTGATATATAAACTATTTTTTATGTGTCATTATAATACTAAACTTATATAGCCTATGGTCACACTTTGAAATATTATGAATTTTTATTATATGACCTTATTCCCTACTATTATGGACTGATATTATGACCTGGACATTTCCGTATGACCATGACCACGACTTTTAGACCAAGATCTTGCCATGGACAATTATAGTATGACCATACGCCTGGACATAAAATAAACAATAAAATAGGAAAAATGGAATAATAACAATTATAAACTAAAATTACATCATGTAGATTTTATGTAAGTTAATAGTTTGTGTTTTTATCAGGAAGCTAACAATTTCAGTTTTTTTATCAGGACGCAAGGTAAGTAGAATCCTCATCTACAACACAAGTCTTTTATGTGTCTTATGTGCAATTATATGTTTTACATGTTATTCTGCCATATTGTATTTATGCATAAGTTATTTTCAAGCATGTTATATTTATTATTCATAAGCACGTTAATGTTTACAGATCAATTATTGAAAGCGTTAAAGTAGAGGTGCTGCTTGGGAGACCTACGTCCCAAAATGTAATAAGGGAGACGTACTTCCCTATATAATGAATGTTTATGAGGAAGAAATTCCCTATTATCATGTTTATGTTCATGTGGGAATGTGATTCCCTATGTAATGCCGGCAGCAGCATCCTCTAGGGTCCAAATGAAAGGAAAGTGAAAGAAAGAAAATACATAACATGTTGCACGTTTATTTTGATGCATATGAGGAAGTTATTCTACTTACTGAGCCTTAGCTCATCAAATAATGTTTGTGTTGTTGTAGGTAAGATTCCTCAAACATAAATTGTTGATGAGTATACGTGGAGCCAACATGATTACATATGGGGCTGACCTGAAGGGAGTGGATTTTTGCTATGTTATATTATAAATAAACGAGAAACTTGATTTTATATTTATATTTCATAAAAGTATTTTGTGAACTTTATAATTTACATAAAGCTTTAAAAGTATTTCATGAACTTTGTAATTTACATAAAGCTCTTCAATTTATCGATTGGATATATCTTTAGTTCTACGTTAATGTGTAGTAACGCCAAGAAAATTATTTATAAAAGTATTAAGATTTGTATGTAAGATAAATTTTTTATTTGGCTGTGGGTATTGTATGGTTTGAAGTTATGAACATTAGTTTATGTATTGTTTAATAAAGTTTTTTTTTTTGTAAATTCAGAATTTCAGTATTGTCGTATTCAAGTTAAACTTTGTTTTTACACTATATATATGTGTATGTTAAGAAAAGAGGTCGTTACACTAGCCCTCCATGATATTGAATCTCCAAAACAAAATTCATTAGCCTCATTATTCTAAGAGACCTTAATGAGTGAACCAAAAGATCCAATAAACATAAACAGGAGTTCATGAATACTCAGGATTTCGACTGATCTATAAATGATCATCTATTATGACAAGAATTAAATCTTTACGTCAAACGACAAGTTTATAAAGATAATTAATTCTCATCGGTCTTGTCATATATAATCTCTATTATACACATCACATTTATTAAGATGTCTATCCACATCAGTAATCCGAATCTAGATTGCTTGCATCTCGTATGCTTAGCAAACCGTACTAGTAACCATTCATTAAAGATTCTTTACTTTAATATGTTACTGACTATTTTATTCATTATATATGATCTTAACTTTCTCGTACTAATACAAGATCATATTCTCATGAATGAATAGGGAATTTTCTTGATATTATTATATAATTAATTCAAACAATAATTATAACATTCAAATACAGTAAAATTGTACTTTTATTTAAAAACTAATAAAATATCTTTACATGTTTCTAGTGCATTAATCCTAACATGCACAACAAGAAATCTATGGCAGCGTATACAAGCATGCCTACTTCATAATCATAACATATTCATTAACAGGGGTCTAAGCCTCGTCCACAAGCTGGGTACAATTTTCTTACCTCGATTCCCAAGCCAAAAGTGTAAGACGGTCCCGATCACAATTCTTAATCCTAAGCCTTAGCGGTATAACCAAGTCACAACGCAATAATGGATAACCATCAAAATCTAAGCCGATTAAAAACCTCATAATAAAATAGTAGCCTCCAGGACCTCAAATTCTTCTAAATTGGGTAGTAGAATCCTTCCCGAGCCTTTAGGTTTGAGTTCCCGAGCTTAAAATCTCTATTTGGACAATGTCTTCTATTTAAACTGCAACCTTCCTGAGAGGCGCTGCACCCCCTACAAGTCAGAGGGTAATCCTAGGCGTTCCCCTGGACACGCGCCATGGGGCCAAGGTGGTTCATCGAACCCCTAGGCTTCTGAGTTCATGTGGGCCACGACGCTCCAAGAGAAGTGTCGCGGCGTGACCCTGCGAACTAAAAAATTCCAGAGCTTTTCCTGCGTTTTCCTTGAGCTAAAATCACCATAATTCAGTTTTAACGTATACTACAGCCAGAATTGAGTCTAGGACTCTCAACAACACACCCTAAACAGTACAAACAACTTGAAATCAATATCGAATCCTTAATACAATTCAAAACCCAAGCTAGAACTAAACTCAGCCAAAACCTAGCTAATTCACAAATAAAATTCAGATTGTAAAGCTTACCTTAGTAGAGATTCGACCTCTAAACTGAACCCTAATAATCCTAGCCTCCACCCTCTTCAATTCCTAAGCAAATTCTTCAAAGTGTCATGAGCTTCCCAAGGGTTAGAGAGAGAGAGATGCACGAGAGAGAGTGTGGGAGAGAGTGTTATCCTTTGCCTTTTTTTTCCCAACTTCTATTGAAGTCTGGAGCCCTAAACCAAGCCTATCTCCAGGAACCAAAATGACCAAAGTGCCATTTATCCAAAAGTTCCCCCTTCTAAGCTCTCAAGGGCAGAGCGGTCATTAGTTGCATTCCCCGCTAATCCTTGAATTGCACTATAAATCCCTGATCCATCCGAACATATACAATTAACCACTAAATAACTACCTGTTACCTGATAGATCCCGAGTACTCACTATGTTTCCCAAAATGCCCCTAGGCTCACCCCGAGCTTCGTTTTTAACCCCGTTGTGACTATTCTGCTAATCCGCTCACTAGGATCGCCTCGAACCACGCATCTAAAATATATCCCCATAGCACTGGGGTCTCACTCACAATACATACATAATGCAAATATACCCTCAACGGGTCAAAAATTGCGAATAAGCCCCAAATTACAAGAACAGGCCCACATGCATATTTAATACACATAAACATGCATAAATATTCACATTACCATATAAACCATGTGTATCACATAATCATACATATATTCCATTAATTCCTCATAAATATCCTATTATGCCCTTCAGGCACCGTAATCAAGGCACTCAGCCTTAATAACTAATTGAGGATGTTACATTATTGATTCCCTGTCCGAAATCACATGGGAAGGACATGGATGCCTTTTTGTGGCCTGTGGTAGACGAACTGAAGGAGTTGTGGGATGAAGGAGTTCAAACCAGAGACGTTGCAATGAACAGTGTATTCAGAATGTGTCCACCACTATTATGGATTATCAATGACTTTCCAGCCCGTAGTAGTTTTTCTGGTTGAAGTGGCCAAGGATATATGGCATGTCCTTCATGCAACGAAGATACTCCATCATGTCGGGTAATTGGGAAGATGGTTTATGCTAGTCATAAAAGATTCTTATCTTCTATGCATAAGTGGAGGAAGAGTTGCTTGTTTGATGAGAATTATGAAAATGGATGTCCTCCAAGAAAATTTAGCAGTTAAGACATACTCGAACAATTAGCGCATGTTCCAAATCGTTTGCCTGGTAAACATGTCAGTTTCAGAGGTGTGGAAAGAAATTGAGATCCAAAAGAGCTTAATTGGCGTAAAAAGAGTATTTCCTTTGAACTTGATTACTGGTCCGAACTTGAACTGAAGCACAATTTAGATGTGATGCATGTAGAGAAAAATATTTGCGATAGTTTACTCGGTATTTTTCTTATGAATGAGAAATCTAAAGACACCACCAACACATGAGTAAACTTGAAGAATTGTGGTATCTGAGAAGAGTTGCACCTCAAGGAAGACGGTATGAAGTTGATCAAACCACATCCTATGTACTCTTTAACACCGGATGATAGACGGTTTTTTTGTCAGCTCATAAAAGGAGTTAGACTTCCTAATGGCTTCGGTTCAAATTTTCTAAGAAAGTAACTGACAATGATGGCAACATTGTTGGGTTGAAATCCCATGATTGTCACATTCTTATGTAACTTCTGTTGCAGGTAGGAGTTTGAGGCTACTTGGATAAGTCTATTTCGAAAACAATCATTGACCTTTGCAATTTATTTAAGAAAATTTGTGCTCATACATTGGTTGTTAAGGACATGGAGAATGCAGAAGATCAAGTGATACAAATTTTGTGAAAGTTGGAGTTAATTTTTCCTCCAGCCTTTTTTGACATAACGATTCATTTAATTCTTCATTTACCGCAAGAAGCTATCCTTTGAGGACCAGTTTACATGAGGTGGATGTATCCATTTGAGCGATATATGAAGAAGTTGAAAAATTATGTCAGGAATAAGGCGCGCCCTGAAGGTTCTATAGCGGAGGGTTATGTTGCCGATGAAGCTTTAAATTTTTGTTCGCAATATCTTAATTGTCTAGAAAGAAATGTGAATATTGTTATTCCTAAAAGACAGTTGTCAGTTTTTGAATCACAATGTCACCCAAGTAGCAAAAAGAAAATCATATCCCTTGACTATCTTTATCAAAAAGAAGCGGAGTGGTTTGTACTCAACAATTTCCCTGAAATCCAATCATATATGGAGGAAGTAGCTCAACACATATATGAATTCATTAAATTCAATTCATAGCCAATTGTTATCTTACCTTAGTCCTTGCGCTATATAGTGAATGCCTTCGAGAAAATTCAAACATAATCTTCAAAAAGATTTCCCTGGCTAGTTTAAATTGAAGGTAAATTATCGAAATTGTAGAATTCTTACAAAATTAGTATCGATTAATACTTATCTCATTGTGTTTTCTTTTTTTGTGTCATACTCTATAGATGGGTCATCTGCGACAAGTACAGTCAATTAAGTGTACTGATGATTTATTTTCTTTAGCAAACGAATCCAATCAGAATGCATACTCCTACACTGCTTGCATTGTTAACAGTGTGAAGTTTTTGGTACATAGTCATGACGAACAAAGAGTGGCATTAAAAAGCCAAAGGCCTATGTTGGTCACCAACAAAAGGACATCAATTTTCCTCCCAAATCTTATAGGTAGGCCCTGACCATTCCACATTGGAAACTTGCTATGGAATCTGAGTTACATGTTCTTCAACGAAATTTCACCTGGACTCTTGTCCCTCCTCCGACTGGTTATAATGCCATCGACTTTAAATGGTTATTTAAACTCAAGAACAAACCATATGGGTCTATTGATCGACATAAGGCAAGACTAGTTGCGTGTGGTTTCACTCAAACTCAAGGGGTCGATTACTTTGACACTTTCTCCCCTGTTGTAAAACCAGCCACAATTTGTGTGGTCCTTACCATAGCTGTAACACCCTGGTTAGCCAAGACCGTTCAAATGTGTGTTTTAAATAGTGCTTAACTTGAAAAATGAGTCATGAGGCCATAAACGTGCATCTAAATGTGATTAATGGGCCAAGGTTAAAATCTCGGTCAAAAGGAATGGATATTTCATTAAAAACATTAAACTGTACATGGGATCCCATAGTAAATGCTTACAAAATTGTTTGCAATTTCAAAATGGTCATTAGAACTCAAAAGTTACAATCCTCTGACCTAAGCGACAAAATAGGGTTAAACCCTAGTTCCTCCGAGAAATCTTGGCTGTGGTGGTCAAGCAGCCACATATGTACACGTCGCCACCTAAGCTTTCCAACTCATGTTTGGTCTAGCTTTTCTTTTCCTTTACCTGCACCACATAGCACCCATGAGCCAAGGCCCAACAAGAAAACTTAATACAAGTGCATGAACAATATATACAGATCCAGATATATAAATAGCATGCCCAACAGTAGTAACCTACTCATGCATTCATACAAGTACTAATAAATGATTACAGAATCATTCTAGGGCTCGCAGCCTTAATCAGATTACCATAGAGTCATCTTGGAGCCCTTTTCCCTAAGTAGATGACCATAGAGTCAACCTGGGGCCCTTTGCCCTAGCTATGTGACCATAATGTCACCCTGGGCCCTTTGCCCTAGCTCTGAGTAACTAGCCATAGAGCTAGTCAAGTGCTTTCGTGTTCTACGACCATTGGGTTGAACGAGGGTGTATTGCTCAATGCTTTACGACCAGTGCTCAGTGCTATTACCATCCTTGGCTGACAAGTCAATGCTTTTCTCAATTATATAATGGAAACAAGCATTCATCATATAACAAATATCCATAAATAGAGCACTCAACATGCTTCATCAATAATCATGGACATAATCATAGTCATGCGTATTTACAGGGGCCAATGCCTAATCAAAACCATATTCAACATTCGGGCCAAACCCTTATCATGTATGTCACATAATGGGTGCCTTTTCTTACCTTAGCTCCGAGTGTAAAGTAAATTAAGAACGACCCTCGAGCACGATCCTGATCTTGAGCCCTTAGCAGTAACCTAGTCATATTCAAATATAAAATCCCATTAATAATGTGCAATTAAAGGCTTCCAAACCAAGTCCTAGCCTCCGAAACCTCGAATTCTACCAAACCGGGTAGTAGATTCGATCCCGAGCCTTCAAACCTGTCATTAAACCCTAGGCTGGCCAAAAAGGACCAGGCGGACTACAACTTGCCCCTAAGGGCTGTAGCATGCCTCCCAGACAAAAAGACCTTGTGTCTGGGTCCAGGGCACAGGCCGCGACATGCCCACGAGGGTCGCGGCGCGCCTCCATGATAGAGCCCTTCCTAGGCTCTGTGGTTCGCACAGGCCACCATGCCCAAGAACATGGCCGCGACTTGACCCTGCAAACCCAACACCCCTGTTTTTTCCTTCAACCCAAACTCAACCAAAATCATAACAAATCCTTCCCAAAGCCAAAACTAAACCCCCAACCATTATTAACACACTACCAGCATCAAAACCCAGACTTTAACACATTCAAAACACCACCAAAAACCCAGTCACAACCTAAAACTCTTAAGCTTAATAACAACCAAAACCATAGAGAAAACTAACAAAAGCAGAGTTTATAAACCCCTACCTCTGCTGTGAATTGAAGCCTCTTAGCTGCAGCAATTAAATCTCAAACCCCGAGCTTTAGAAATCCAAGCTTGAATTCTCTAGCTTTGTCCCAAAGTCAAATTGAGAGATAGAGAGAGAGAGGGAGAGAGAATGATCGAAGGAGAAAAAAAGAGAGCTAAGAGTTTGAGCGGTTCATTCTACTAGGTTTTGTGTAAATCCTCTCCCTAAGGCCACATATCTCACTCAAAGCCCCTTAAGAGCAGCTTGGTCTTTTACCCTTTTTCCCGTTAATCATAATTAACGACTCATAATTCCTGTCACTCCCAATATCCTCAAATAATTACCAAAAAATTTTCCATTACCCTCTCAACCCCGGTAATATACTAAGTACCAAATTACCACTAGGCTCACCTCGAGCCCGGTATTTGACCATGTTATGACTAAACCGCTAACTTGCCTCCGCGGATCGCCTCGTGCCGAGTAAGTCAAATATATCAACATAATAATGTGGTCTCACACATATATCACATATTTGCACCCAAATATACAAATATGCCCCCAACAGGCCAAAATTACGAAAATGCCCTTCAAATAAGAAACGGGCCCACATGCATGCAAATACCGCCATATAATAATATAACTCACATAATCATGCATATAATCACATAATAACACATTAAACCATTTATTTCCCTCCTGGCCCCCTAATCCAGACACTAAGCCATATTAGGGAATTCAGGACGTTACAATTAGGGGTGAGCATCTAAACCGACAAACCGCGGTGATCGACCGCACCGCACCATACTACACCGCAAACCGCGGTGTCAAAAGTGTAATGGTTCGGTATGGTTTGTATTTGAGCTAAACTGTGCGGTGCGGTGTGGTGCGCGGTTTGGCGGTGTAAAATTTTGGTTTGCACCGCACCGCACCGCATACATACAAATATATTAAAAAAAATAAACTTTACATATATACCATTTTTTAAAGTTACCCAATATGGGAGACTTGTATATTTTTTTTAAAAAATGGGAGACTTGTATATTTTTTTTGTGTTTCACTTAACTTAATTGATAACTTGTGATGTTGTTTAGAACTTATTAAGGATTTGTTATGAACTAAGGATTAAGTATTTTTTTTTAAATTTAAATTTTGTTATGACATATTTTTTAACACAAACCGTGGAAAACCGCCCAAACCACACCGCAAAAAATGGTTTGGTTTGGTCGGTTTGGTGCAACCAAATCACACCGCATGGTGTGTTCTAGTTACTAAACCGCACTTGTGGCGTGGTGTATTAAAAAGTCTTCAAACCGCCCAAACCACACTGTGCTCACCCCTAGTTACAATAGCTCTTTCACGAGGTTGGCCTCTTAGGCAAATTGATGTGCATAATGCGTTTCTGAACGGAGACCTTGAAGAACATGTCTACATGAGTTAACCACTAGGATTCTTAGACTCCAACATCCCTTCATATGTTTGTAAATTACACAAGGCTTTTTATGGTCTCAAGCAAGCTCTCAGGGCTTTGTTCTCCAAACTGAGTAAGGTACTTCTACAATGGGGGTTCACTTGTTCTAAAGCTAAATTTTTTTTTATTTATTCTTCAAGTTGATGCCCTTTTCATATATGTTCTAGTCTATGTTGATGATCTGATTGTTATAGGAAATCACAAAGGCAAAATCAAAGCATTTATCACTACTCTAAATCGCATGTGCTGCTCTTCGTGACCTTGGATAGCTCCACTATTTCATTAGCATTGAGATCACCTCCTCTTCTAGTCATATTCACCTGTGTCAACATAAGTATATTCAAGATATACTCTCCAAGACTAATATGTCCAATTCAAAGTATTGAGATCATTAGCATTGAGATCACCCCAGGTGCCGTTGCCACGCCTCTATCTCAATTTGATGGATCTCTTCCTGATGATCCTACAAAATTTCTTCAAGTGGTTAGCTATCCTCAATATGTGACCATGACAAGACCTGATATAGCCTTTGCGATCAACAAAGCTTGTCAATTTAAGCATTAGCCTACCACAACTCATTGGCTTGTCGTGAAACGCGTTCTTTGATATCTAAAAGGTACTTCAACACATGGCATCACCTTAACTGCTTCTTCTTCCCTTCCTTTTTCTGATTTCACCGATGCCGATTGGGCCTCCAATCTTGATGACAAATGCAACACATGTGATTTTTGTGTTTATCTTGGTGATAACTTAGTATCTTTGTCCTCGGCAAAGAAAAGGGCAGTCTCTAGAAGCAACACAAAATCTGAGTATTGTTCAATGGCCAATACATTTGTTGAACTCACTTGGTATCACAACACTTTTGTGAGTTAAAGCTAGCTCTTCCTTCACCACCAATCATTTGGTGTGATGACATATTGGCAACTCACTTGGCTTCAAATCCTATCTTCCATGCTCGTACAAAGCATATCGAGATAGACTTCCATTTTATCAGGGACATGGTTCATTGCAAGGAACTCTCAGTGAAACACATATCTTCTGAAGATCAAATTGTTGAAGCATCTTTTAGCAACTAGGTTCTCCATCTTATGTGCCAAACTGACTGTTCTTCCAAGGTATGTCAGTTTGAGGGGGGGATGGTAGCCTAAACAATTATTAGTTAGTTACTTAGGTGGTTTATTGTAACACCCTACTACCAAGGGACCGCTACACTGTGTATTTTATATAGTGCTAAACTTGCTAAATGAGTCATTTGGAAATAATCGTGTAACTAAACGTGATTAACAGTTTAGGGTTAAAAGATTTTGGTCAAAGATACAAACGTTTCACTAAAACGTTTACTGTATACAAGGGATCCCAAAATACATTTAAGAGGTTAATTACAATAAAAGAGTTACAACCTGCTGACCTAAGTTACTGTATACATGGGATCCCAAGAGTTACTCAAGGACAAGGGCTAACCCCTTCTCTGTCTGCACCGCAGGCCGTGACCTGCCTAAAAGGAGTCGCGGCCCAAGGTGCCCCAACAGCCAAATCCACCTGCTTCTTCAACCTGGGCCGCATCACACAAGAAAAGGGTCACTACCCAACGACAAACACAGCCAAGAAAACTTCATCTTCCCATTTTAAATCCTTCCAAAAACCTATCCAAACACACCCAAATCTCAAAAACAAAGTTCTCAATCATCTTAATGGCACAAAATCCTCAAAACCCAAGGTTATAATCATTCAAAATCTTCTGAAAACGTAAAATCCAAATTCAAAACTTAAAAAATTTTAGGAAACAGAAACTCGAAAATTGAAAGCTTAAATTACCTCTGATTATGTCATTTCTCACTAAATCATCTGGCTAATAAGCTTATAATCTTTCCTAGAATCGTTATGACTTTAACCTTGCTTGAATCCGAGTCCTAAAACTTGAGTTTCCTTCAAAAATGTTAATGAGCATCAAAAAGAGAACAAGAGAGAGAGAACGTAACTAACCGTTCTTTTTTTTTTTTTTTATTTCTGACAGGTTACTTCGAGCTTAAGTAGCCTCAAAAAAATCCCAAATGCTCGGGGTACCCAAATGTCCCCAGGGGCCACAAACTCAAAATCCCCAGAATTCCCTCCTAATCTCACTAACTCCCAATAAATCATCAAATATTTATTCCCATTACCCAATATCCTGATAATGTACTAAATACCCAATATACCCCTTGGCTCACACCGAGTCAAATATGGGTCCCGTTGGGACTTTCCCACTAGCTTGCTCCCTAGGATCGTCTCATGCCAAGTAACCCAAATATATCAACATAATAATGTTGTCCAACACATATATCAAATCTATGCCAAATATACCCATAACATGCCAAATTACAAAAAATGCCATTTTAATCAGACATGGGCCCACATGCATATTTAATACACCTAAACATGCATATCAAGTCATATTATAATATAACTCACATAATCATACAATGACACACATATATATCACATAATCACATAATTTCCATAATTTTTCATCCTGCCCCCCTAATCAAGGCCTTAAGCCTTATTAGGTAATTTGGGACGTTACAACTATCCTCTCCTTATAGAAATTTCGTCCTTGAAATTTCACTTGAATAGCCTGAGATATAGATCCCGCATATCTGATTCCAGTTCCCTAGTCGCTCCCTTGACCTTACTATTTTTGTATAATACCTTGACCAAAGGTATAGCTTTGTTCCTCAGAACCTTGTTCTTTCTGTCTCATATCTGGACTGGTTGTTCCTCATAGGATAACTCAGCCTCCAATTCCGGATCTTCATAACTCAACACATGAATCTCGTCTAACACTTTTTTTTTCTCAACATGGAAATACATTGTATACGACTGACAATGTCGAAGATAAGGCCAATCTATAGGCCAACTGACCGATCCTATTCAGGATTTCAAACGGTCCTACAAATCTAGGGCTCAACTTGCCCTTTTTTCCAACTCTCCTCACCCCTTACCATGGTGATATCCTAAGGAAGATATAATCTTCCACTTGGAACTTCACATTCCTGCATTTCAAATTAACGTAACTTTCTTATATAATCTGAAAAGCGAGCATCCGAGCTCTAATATTTTCAACAGCCTCAGTGGTCCTCTTAACTACCTCAGGACCCAAATATTTCCTCTCACCCATCTCATCCCAATGAATGGGCGATCTATACTTCCTACCCTATAGCATCTCATTAATCAGCCTGATTTACTCGGTGCTACTCCAGTAATCAACTGGATAAATCTCTCTGATTTACTATCAGCCTGAGGATAATAAGCTGTACTGAACTCTAGCTGTATACTCATCGCCTTCTGTAATCTTCTCCAAAACTTGGAAGTAAATACAGGGTCCCTATCCATCAGGATAGACCTCAAAGTCCCAAGAAAGCGTACTATCTCTCTCAAAGAGAAATCTACATAACTGTCAACTGTATTGTTCACCCTCACTGGTAAAAAGTGAGCTGACTTAGTATATCGGTCCATAATGACCCAAACTAAATCACACTGGCCCACTATCTTGGGCAACCCCATCACGAAATCCATCGTGATGTCCTCCCACTTCCACTTTGGGATACACAAAGGTTGTAACGGCTTTACTGATTTATGATACTTTGCCTTGCCTACTAACAGGTAGGCACTTTGCCACGTATTCAATTACGTCCATTTCCATCCCAGGCCACCACTATAAAGCTTTCATATCCTGATACATCTTCATGGTGCCTGGATGAAGAGAACAAGGGGTAGTATTAGATTCATCTAAAACATCCCATTTAATCCCAGTGTCCATCGAATCCCAAGTCCGATCCTTATACCTCAATAAACTCATACTTGACATTGCACCATCCTTAGCTATTCCAGCTAAGACATTTCCCCTCAATCCTTCCCTTCTGTAAGTCACTCAACTGTTTTTCCTTTGATCCTCTCTAAAAGAGTAAACTCAAGCACAATATCTTTCAACTATCATGATACATAGGCAATCACCTTATTGTCAATGAGGTGTCATAATAACCCATAAACTTGTTTTGATCTGTAGGAAGACTTAGAACTCTTCCCCAAAGAACATGTAATATCCTACTAATCCAAGGTAAACCCTGATCTCTAAGGTGTTCCTTGGCCTTGGCCAATCTCTAACTAAGAGTATACCACAATATCGTCGATAAAGACAATCACAAACCAATTCAAATAATTCCCGAACACCTTATTCATCTGTTCCATCAAAACAACTGGGGTATTAGTCAAACCCAAAAGACTTGACTGAACACTCCTAGTGCCCATATTTGATGTAAAAGGCAGTTTCTGCTTATCCTTCTCCCTAATCTTCAACTGGTAATAACTAGATCGAAGATCCACCTTGGAGAATACTATCTTACTCAATAACTGAACTTTTAGTTCTTACAGCTCTGCTGAAGCCGTTCAATATAGTGCCCTACACCTGGTTCCGTCCCCGGCACTGCATAACTACCATTCTATCTCTTGGCGTAGAGGTAACCCTGACAGATCCCTTGTAACATATCTAGAAACTCACAGACTAATCCAGTCTGCCCTGGTCCCACTAGCACGACCTGAGTGGTATCCAGCACACTAGCTAAGAGTCTTATGCATCCTCCTGCAATAGGTCCTTAGCTTTAAGTACAGACATCATAAGCATATGGGGTCCATGCACAGTGCCAACAAATACAAGGGTTTCTCACCCTCAAGCCCAATGGTTACCGTCTTTTCCTTACAATTTATCATTGCCCCATACTTGGCTAACCAATCCATATCCAGGATCATATCGAAGTCGGTCATAACCAAATCCATCACATCAAATGATGAGTCCCTTCCCACAGTAATCTAACCCATCTCTTACAACTACCAATAGGATACCAAATTCTCATCATATCATAACCACATAATCCACATACCAAATTTGTGCCTCTACCAAAAGTAACAAATTAAATAGCAACATGGCACCAAAACCAGTCAGCATAATACAAGAATCAAAGCTAGGAAGCTGACCTGCCACTAATGAGGAACTAGCCTCAGTCTCAATCTCTGACACTGACTGCGTCAAAGCAAACACTCGAGCTGAAGTTGAGCTATTCGCCCCTTTTGGCTCATCCTTCCTTAGCCCTGGAAAATGCCTCTTGAAGTGCCCAACCATCCCACATAAGAAACATGCCTTTGCTCAGCATTACCCCAGATGATGCCTCTTACAGCGAGTGCATTCTGGGTAGAGTTTCCAATACTCATCCTGGCCCTGATGGCCTATCTGAGCACTTCGGAACCCCTTTTTCAAACCAAAGGTACCGAATACATTAATAATTGTGGATGCTCAAAATTCCATTCTTGTAAAAGACCCAAAGCATGTGCTCAAGTGTGGATGTTAAAAATTCCATACTAGTAAAAGACCCAAAGCAGATGCTTAGGTCCCATAAATGCCTAAGTACGTACATGTTCCTCCGTCCTTAGGTGTGTATCGAGAAGCCTTGCCAAGCGAAGCCTCGTTACCGATGCGACATCTCGATCTGGTGCCTTGCGTACTCAGCAGGTGCGCCACGCGGGACCCTCGTCCCGCGCCTCGCGAGCCCAGGAGGTGTGCCATGTGAGGCCCTCATACTCCCCCGCGAGGCCATCACCCCTACGCCTCCGCGAGGCCGTCATCCCCTTGCCTCGCCACAGCCGAGTCCCTAGTGGACTCACGAGAGACGGCCTCGCCTCGCCACATCCGCGTCCCAAGGGGCCTCACGAGAGATGCCCTCGCCTCGCCACGCCACAGTCAAGTCCCTAGGAGCCTCGCGAGAGATGCCCTCACCTCACCTCGCCACAACCACGTCCCTAGGGGCCTCGCGAGAGACGACCTCGCCTCCCCACGCCACAGCTGGATCCCTAGGAGCCTCATGAGACATGGCCTCCTCGAGGCGTCTTGCGCTGCATAAGTAGCAGGCCTCATTGAAGAGGCCTTATCTCTCTCCTTGAGATAAGCGCCACCAACAGGGCACCGCTCTTATTGTGAGCCTCACAAGGAGTAAAATCAAGGACCTCTTTAGCACGCGATTAAGGAATGATAAGCCTCATAACGATTCGGCGCAAAGTCAGAAGAAGTACAGAGCGCCCTTACAAACTAAGAGGAATTAGAGTACGAACACAAGGCCCACGCTAGAAAAGTAGTGGTCGTACAAGTGAGTTACCTATTGTGGTCCTCACCAGCCAATCTTTGACACTCGTACTGGGCGAGTAGTGGAGGCACAATCGAGTACTAAAGTGGAGGTGCTTCCACAGACTCTGACCATGTACTGGAGCACCACTACACCTGATACCACTCCCCTGATAATGTACTTGTGTACAATCTGGTTCCCTGGACCACAATGTATCAGGGGCTATTAGAGCCCACTATAAAGGGAACTCCACTTCAACATTGAAGGGGGTTGGAAAAACACTTTAGCATTATACCAAGAGAAATACAAGTTCTTTTCTCCATTTTCTTTCTGCAACTATCTTCTAAGTTTCTTATTAGATCTATGAAGTTTTTCATTTTTAAGCTATATACTTTGATTTTTTCTAACTTGATTTCATTTACGAGCTCTCACTGTCAACAGTTTGGCGCCGTTTATGGGAAGAATAAGTGTCAAGCCACTGTTCTTCCATTGATTCCGGCAGGAAAAAAATGCTAGGACGTTCTAAACAACTGAGAGAGCCACGAGAGGTGGAGGTCCACCTTGATGGAGATCAGCTGAAAGCCTCCATGAAGAATCCTCCTCCATCCAAAAATGTGGAGGCCCCAAAGGATCCTGAGGTTCACGAAGATGTAAGGGAGGCCTCCTCCCCAACCGTCCCAACTGATGAGAATCGTCCAAGGTCAACAGCTGCCCTTGAAAGAGATGACGGTGAGTTCCCGCCCCCAAGGCCGCCGCAGGTGCCAAACTCAGGCTGGCAAGATCCGGGCCCATCGACACGTAGACTTGACAAGTATCCCCGAGTCCATTCCGTGAGCTCGAGTTCTAGATCTCGATTTTACGAAGAGGAGATATGTGAACTGCACCGTGAGAACCAAAGGCTAGAAACCACCATAGAGAACATGCAAGAGGTGTTGAATGGCCTGCTACAAGGGGAATCAAACATATCTCTCCCTAGGCGAAAAAATAGAGGTCAAGAGAGGTCAGAAACCACAGTCCCAGTGGACGATGGGAGGACTAGGCTCTCTACCAGTAATACCCCTCGGACAAAGCAGCACGAACGTCCTGGACCACTAAAGCAGCCTGTAATGTCCCACGTCACTATGGTTGCTTACTGGAATGACGACTGGCCCTACAAACCAACACGAGTCTTTCCAGTGTGCTTTTTCTTCACTTGCACGCTTCATGGGAAAACTTCCCAGGAGGTCACCATCTTAAGATTACTCCAGGTCAAGCACGCTTAACTTTGGAGTTTTCAAGTGATGGGCTACCAAAAAGAAGATGCATCTTGTTGGCATAGGTAGTACCCATCAATCCATTTAAGCCCTCTTCAACTGTGTAGTCCCATACCTAAACAATCTTAGAATCATCACACTTGACCTTCCCCAGTCGGTGTAGGATTGCACAACTTTACCCGGTTTTTCCCCTTACGGATCACGGGATTCTGACTGTCACACTGCCCCAGAGGCCAGAGTAGAGGAACAACGCTGGCCCTCATAACAAAGTCAAAGTCACCTCAAGGAAAACACCCTAAGATTTATGAGATAAACTCAAGGACTACACCTCCTATGGCACCCCAGGAAGGCAAAGGAAAGGGAGATGCTAACCCGTCCACGTTGAGAGACTCCTTGAACAAGAGGAGACAAGACCTAGACACAGAAATGAGGAGCCTCCAGAGCAAGATCATCATCGCACTTGGAGGACAAGCCATTGAGGATGAGTTTAACCATGAATCGCCCTTAATTAAGGAAATCCAAGCCATCCGGCTCCCAGCCTACTTCAAGGAGCCTCATATGACCCCATATGAAGGAAACACAGATCCCAAGTACCATCTGGACGCATTTAACGATCTAATGAAGTTAAGGGGGATTAGTAGTAGAGCCAGGTGTCATTGCTTTGCTGTCACATTGAAAGGACCTGCGTACTAATGGTTCAAAAGATTTTTACCAGGGTCCATCAGGTCTTGGCAACAATTTTCTGATGAATTTCTCCAGCAACATCACGCCGTGCGTGATTACACAATGCCGGGCATTAGCCCCGGTAATGTGAAATAAGGAGAAAATGAGAGTCTAAAGAGCTACATCCACAGGTTCAATATGGAGGCAGCCAAGGTAGGGAGCTTGACCCGTAGAGAGCTAAAAATGGCAATCACGGCCAGAGTACGCCCGGGAAGTAAGTTATGGGATAACATACTCAAGAGAGAGGTCACAGATTTGGACAATTTCTACTAGCGGGCACAGAAATATATTCGCGTAGAGGATGGTCACAAAAGCCTTAAGGCTAGAAAAGGCCAGTCCCCACCAAAACCCTCGATCTAGGAGAGCCAAAGCGGTGCAAAGAAGAAGAGGGTCTATGAAGGAACAAGAGATGATTGGCCTCGGAAGCCCCAGCACACTGATGAGCGCAGGCAAGGCCCCTACACGTTTTATACTGACCTCACCCATGCTAGGGAACATATTTTCATCACGAATGAAAAATAGGTCCCTTTCAGAAGGCCCCCGCCAATGAAAAAAGACCGATAAAAAAGAGACCCCAGTAAATATTGCCAGTATCATAAAGATATCAGCCACACCACCGCAGAATGCAACTATTTGAAAATATAAATCAAAGAGCTTATACGCATGGGACATTTGGGCTGATACATTTGCAAAGAGAACCAAAGGCCGGAAGAAGGGGTATCCTTGCCACGGGTACGAGAGCTGGCCCCAGAGGGACAAGGAGAAGTCAGGACCATTTTCGGAGGGCCAGGATTCTGAGGCGAATCAAGGAAGGGGTGAGACAAATATGCCAGGGAGGCCAGGCGAAGTCCATCGTCGTGCATCTTAAGTTTGGAGGAATGCCCCCCGAAGAGTTTTAAGGGGGAGAACGACTCGATAACCTTCACAGAAGAAGATGCACGGGGCGTGCATTTCCTTTATAATGACCCCTTGGTGCTGACTGTCCAACTTGCTGGATAATAGAAGTACATCGGGTCTTGGTGGATAATGGAAGCTCTGTAGACTTCCTGTATCGCTCTACTTTGGAGAAGATGGAACTGAACATCCGGCACCTGAAGCCCTGCAATACCACCCTTTATGGATTTACAGGGGATTCGATACAGCCCCTAGGTGAAATTGAGTTAGCCCTCACCATGGGAGAACAACCAAGGCAAACCACCATAATGGCAAACTTTTTCGTGGATGATTGTGCCTCAGCCTTCAATGTGATATTAGGGAGACCCTCCCTAAGAGAATTGAAGGCGATAACTTATGTATACAACTTAGCCAATAAATGCCAAACTCCTGGGGGAATTGCAAGCATGAAAGGAGAGCAGAAGGAAGCAAGGGAATGCTATAACACATCCCTCCGCACGGCCACAAAGCCATCGGTGCCTATGGCAATGTATGTGCATGAAGGCGCAAACCCACACGAGTTGGACCCGCGAGTCGCGGAAGAACCTAGAGCCGAACCGGTAGAGGAGTTGGAAGAAGTCACGGTCATGAATGAGACATTGAGAAAGTTGAAGGTAGGAAGAAACCTTGCGGGTATCGTGAAGGAGAAGCTGGTCGAATTTCTGAAAGCCAACCTCGACGTATTCGCCTGGACTCATTATGACATGGTAGGAATAGACCAATCAGTCATGTGTCTGTTGGTTTTTATTGATCAAATCAGAGATTATACGCAGCAGAACAACAATCAAATTGTCAGTTTAATCCCAAAAGATTTCTAGATCTATTTCTTCACATGCATACATATATATATATATTGAATCAAAGACAAAAATAGAAAAACTACCTTAGGTCCTTCCTTGTTGCTATCTTTTTGTATGGCTAAATCCTTGAGATCTCACACCAAGATCTTCCAAAATGTTCTTAGCACACAAAGAACGAGTGTGGGCTCGCTATACAAACAATAGGCAAAAAAACTATTTATCAGATGTTCTCAACACATGAGATCTGATAAAGTTTGGACCTAGGTTTTGAGAATAGTGACTTTTGTTTTGTGTCACTGTTCTCTTTCTCTGAGAGAGATTTCTAGATCTTTTTCTATCCCTGAAAATTTACGTTATGTAAAACTGATATCCTATATTTAATATATCAAATATATAAAAATATTTGTTATTTTAAACAATTTAAAATAACTGATCAGTTACCAGATTTTTGTTTAAATAATAATATTTTAATCATATTAAAATATCTCATTATTTATTTAATATTTAAATAACTAAAATTGTGGAACCAAGAAACTGAACACAGTCTCTTATGCGTGTAGCACAGTGACTGTGCACTGTGCTACACGTGTACCACATGCCAGTGATAGCATGTGATTTTTCCCAATTTTTATTATTATTTAATTATCAAAAATCCCAAAAAATAAATTAATTCAAAATTAATTATATTTTTCTTAAATCAAATAATTAATTAATTACACATAATTAAACAATAATTATGTTTGATACATAGAAAAATATTTTACTTATCACATAAGTCCTTTTTGTCCATTTTTGTATTTACCTTTGTCAGTGATTGTTTGAGCCATTTCGGGGACCATGGACCTATAACATTAAGCTCCAATAAATAAACTAAATAATTAAACTATTTAATTATAATAGTTAATTTATGAATTATGATACTACTCCACTATAAATTCATAATTGCACTCTTTATGTTATAGATATACTTTTATAGAAATCTTTTCTTAAGTCGTCCATTGATATAACCATCTTACAATAGTTCAACCCTCTAATTAATAAGTTCATAAATTAGAATGGAAGAATTACCATTTTATCTTTCTAATTTACTTCTTATTCCTTAAGTACCATTAATTCACTAGTGAATAATTAATCTATAATCTAATTATAGATTTGAGCTCAAAATCATTCAGTTCCAGAATTAACCCTTAAGGGAACTAATATACGATCCATTAGGAAAGATTAGAATCCATATTGTTGATACATGTTCCCAGCCATCCATGATATTAAATCTCCAAAACAAAAGTCATTAGCCTCATTCTTTGAAGAGACCTTAACGAATGAATCAAAACATTTAATAAACATGAAAAGGAGTTCATGAACACTCAAGATTTAGGTTGATCTATAAATGATCATCAGTTATGATATGAATTACAAGTTTTTATTGTTAAATGGTTTTTGGATAAAGATTTTAATTCATATCGGTCCATGTCATATATAATCATATTATATAAAGCACCTTTACAGAGATATCTTTCCACATTAATAATCTGAATCTAGATTATTTGTATCATTATGATACTCAGTAAACCGTACTTACAACTCCAATTAAAGAATTCCATAACTTTAATTTGTTGTTGTTGACTATTTTTATTCATTCATGTGATCTTAATTCTCTCGTACTAATACAAGATCACGTCCTCAATAATGAATATGGAATTTTTCTGATATTTACAAAATTATTCAAACAATAATTTAACAATCTAAATATAACGATAATAATAAATCGTTGTATTTATTTATTCATAGAAAAACAAATGTATTTACATGCTTTTAGGACACACTCCTAATAGTGTCATCACTTAAACATCGACCCAAAACCAAGGCCTATGAGGTAGAAAAGGAGAGCGCTAGACCCAGAAACATACGCGACCCTAAAAAAAGTGGTTGACAGGATGAAGGCAAATGGTTTTATCCGAGAGGCATTCTACCCAATATGGGTATCAAAACCAGTGTTAGTCCCAAAGCCCAACAGAAAGTGGAGGACTTGTGTGGACTTTACTAACCTCAATAAAGCCTGCCTTAAGGACAGCTTCCCGCTTTCCAGGATAGACCACGACGCCATGGCGGGGCACGAGCTACTTAACTTCATGGATGCATATTCCGGGTACAACCAAATACCTATGAACCCAGCCGATGAAGAGCACACTTCGTGCATAACAGACTAGGGGATTTATTGCTACAAAGTGATGCCTTTTGGTTTGAAGAACATAGGTGCTACTTATCAAAGGCTGGTGAATAGAATGTTTGCGAATCAAATGGGAAGGAATATGGAAGTATACGTGGATGATATGCTGGTAAAGACAAAGAAGGCAGAAGAGCTCACAAGCGATCTCAATGAGATGTTCGGCACCCTCTGAAAGTTCAGAATGAAGCTAAACCCGCTCAAGTGCACCTTCAGAGTTTCATCAAGGAAGTTCCTGTGCTTTATGGTGAATTCCCGAGGTATCGAGGCCAACCTAGAAAAAAATTAAGGCATTGCTGGAAATGAGCCCTCCACGAAGCAAGAAGGAGGTGCAGTGCTTAATAGGGAGAGTAGCAGCCCTCAATAGGTTCATCTCCAGGTCCACTGACAAATGGCTCCCTTTCTTCAACATCCTAAAAGGGAGAAAAAAGTTCGCTTGGGATGATGATTGTCAGAAAGCCTTCACTAAGCTAAAGGAACACCTTGGAAAATCACCACTTTTGGCCAAGCCAGAAAAAGGGGAAAATTTGTACTTGTATCTAGCTGTATCAGAGCATGCTATAAGTGCCACCTTGGTCAAAGGAGAAAAGAAGCATCACCAGCCCGTGTACTATGTGAGCAAGCGGTTGGAAGACGCAGAAACCCAGTACCCAGAAATAGAAAAGTTCGCAGATGCCTTAATAGTGGCTTCTCGAAAGCTGAGGCCCTATTTTCATGCTCATGCTATCGAGGTGCTCACCAACACCCCTTTGCGTCAAGTCTTGCACAAACCGGAAAATTTGGGAAGGTTGTTAAAGTGGTCAATTGAATTAAGTCAATTTGACATCACTTACACCCCAAGGACCTCAATCAACGGGCAGGTACTTGTAAACTTTATAGTTGAGTTTGCACAGTGACCCCATGAGGAGGGAGAGGTAGAAGAGAATGAACCAGCGAGTGAAGGGGAAAAGCACCCTGAAGAAAAAAGCCTCCATGTAGACGGGGCATCTAACGAAGGAGGAGCTGGCGCTAGCATAGTGATGACGGGACCTGAGGGGCACAAGATGTATTGCACCTTAAGATTCAGATTCGAAGCTTCCAACAATGAAGCAGAGTATGAGGCACTGTTGGCTGGCCAGCGACTAGCTAAGGAGTTAAAGGTAACCCATTTGAATAACTTTAGTGACTCACAACTGGTAGTGTTTCAGGTGAAGGGTGAATATCAAGCTAGAGGCCAAAAAATGGTTGCATATCTCGCCAAGGTGATGTTAGGAGTGTGTCCTAAAAGTATGTAAATACATTTGTTTTTTCTGTGAATAAATAAATACAATGGTTTATTATTATTGTCATATTTAGATTGTTAAATTATTGTTTGAATAATTTTGTAAATATCAGAAAAATTCCATATTCATTATTGAGGATGTGATCTTGTATTAGTACGAGAGAATTAAGATCACATGAATGAATAAAATAGTCAACAACGACAAATTATAGTTATGGAATTCTTTAATTGGAGTTGTAAGTACAGTTTACTGAGTATCCTAATGATACAAATAATCTAGATTCAGATTATTGATGTGGAAAGACATCTCGGTAAAGGTACTTTATATAATATGATTATATATGACATGGACCAATATGAATTAAAGTCTTTATCCAAAAGCCATTTAATAATAAAGACTTGTAATTCATATCATAACTGATGATCATTTATAGATCAACCTAAATCCTGAGTGTTCATGAACTCATTTTCATGTGTTATTAAATGTTTTGATTCATTCGTTAAGGTCTCTTCAAAGAATGAGGCTAATGACTTTTGTTTTGGAGATTTAATATCATGGATGGCTGGGAATATGTATCAACAATACGGAATCTAATCTTTCCTAACGGATCGTATATCAGTTCCCTTAAGGGTTAATTCTGGAACTGAATGATTTTGAGCTCAAATCTATAATTAGATTATAGATTAATTGTTCACTAGTGAATTAATGGTACTTAAGGAATAAGAAGTAAATTAGAAAGGTTAAATGGTAATTCTCCCATTCTAATTTATGAACTAATTAATTAGAGGGTTGAACTATTGTAAGATAGTTATATCAATGGACGACTTAAGAAAAAGATTTATGTAAAAGTATATCTATAACATAAAGAGTGCAATTATGAATTTATAGTAGAGTAATATCAGAATTAATAAATTAACTATTATAATTAAAGAGTTTAATTATTTAGTTTCAATTTATTGGAGCTTAATGTTATAGGTCCATAGTCCCCGAAATGGCTCAAACAATCACTGTCAAAGGAAAATACAAAATATGGGCAAAAAGGACTTATGTGATAAGTAAAATATTTTTCTATGTATCAAACATAATTATTGTTTAATTATGTATAATTAATTAATTAAGAATTAATTAATTATTTGGTTTAACAAAAATATAATTAATTTTGAATTAATTTATTTTTGGGATTTTTTGTATTTAAATAATAATAAAAATTGGGAAAAATCACATGCCTGCACAGGCATGTGGTACACGTGTGGCACAGTGCACAGGCACTGTGCTACACGCATAAGAGATGGGCTTAGTCTCTTGATTCCACAATTTTAGTTATTTAAATATTAAATAAATAATGAGATATTTTAATATGATTAAAATATTATTATTTAAACAAAAATCTGATAACTGATCAGTTATTTTGAATTTGTTTAAAATAACAAATATTTTAATATATTGGATATTAATAAATATTGGATATCAGTTTTCACAGAACGTAATTTTTTCAGGGATAGAAAAATATCTAGGATTCTCTCAGAGAAAAGAGAACAGTGAGAAAAACAAAGCTCATCTTCACAAAACCTAGGTCCAAACTTTATCAGATCTCATGTGTTGAGAACATCTGATAAATAGTTATTGCCTATTATTTGTATAGCGAGCCCACACTCGTTCTTTGTGTGCCTGAGAATATTTTGGAAGATCTTGGTGTGAGATCTCAAGGATTCAGCCATACGAAAAGATAGCAGCAAGGAAGGACCTGAGGTAATTTTTCTATTCTTGTCCTTGATTCAATATATATATGAGTGTGTAGAAGTAGATCTAGAAATCTTATGGGATTAATCTGACAATTTGATTGTTGTTCCACTGCCCATAATCTCTGATTTGATCAATAAAAACCAACAAATGGTACCAGAGCTATCTTCACATATATATGTATTGAATCTGTGTGGGTTTAATTGTATGCATTTATTTATTTTGATGAATGAATGGATGGCTTAATGTGAATGAATGCGTGGGAATGTTGAATCGTTAATTGTATGGTGTTTTTGGGTTAGGATTTTTTTATGATTAGATCATTGTGTAAGCCATTAAAGGGCATAGGATTTATGTAATTTTATTTGGTTTTCGACACCATAAAATTGTAATTCCGATCACACAAAAGTCACAATGGAGCCCGGGATTCAGAACTTAGCCACCGCACCTCCGAGGCCAACCTCCGAGCCGCTGTCGGACGTCGTACAGACGTCGTACGGACGTCATACGGACATCGTACGGATCCGTACGGTTCCGTACAGTCTAGCCCGGCGGCCCCGTTTGACGCCACGTGTCCTTGCCTGACTGGTCCAGAAATTTTTTTTTCTGAAATTAATCTGTTATTTTTAAATTTTAAAATGTTTAAATATCCTATTTTTGAAATTTTATATTTAAATAATGAGATATTTTTGTTGTCTTAACAAATTTTTTTTAAATATCTTATTTAAAATTTATTTTTTCAAAATAACAAATTTTTATTTAAATTCATTTCAGTTTTAATTAAAAAGAAAAATAAAAATGATGATTATTTAAAAGTTTGTTTTAATTAATCAAAAATAATTTGAAATTTTTTTTCTTATTATTGTTTTGAACCAACAATGCAACAAATCCAACCGACAGTAAAGCAAAGAAGCCCGATGGAGATCAATGCATTTTATTTTATTTATTTTAATTTTATAAAGTGGTTGTAGAATTAGAAATACCCAAAAGCACCCGATTCAATATTTATTGTTTATTTATTTAAATAATTATATTCATGTGGTTAATGTGATTGATAATATGTTCATGCATTGTATGCCATACATGAAAACCCACACAGTTATAATCATGCATCTCATTAGTAGAAACATGATTATTAGGATTGTCCTATATGTTTATATGAATTGTTTTGTGAAATCAATTGCATGTAAATTACTTAGTTTTATTTTGAAAACTTGGTAAAATATCACACCAAATTTTAAGTCTTTATGACTTAATTTCTTTAAACCAACTTTATTTTAAAAGGTGTTTTTTAGTAAAGTTTAGATGAACATGATTGGTACTTTAAAATTGGATATGCACCTAGAAACTCGCTTTCTTTCCAATTTTCATTATGTTCATAAAGTTTAAAGAAACTGTAATTAATTTGGAATTAATTAGGTTAAAAACACTTATTTCAAAATAGTGAGTGGGAGAGGGTTGATATCTCAAACATAATCCATGGTCTCCATTATTAATATAACGCCGTGAGATATGAATAGCGCCTCGCGACGGTTTTGTTTTCGTTCCCCTAAGGAAGGTGTCTGGGCATATCAATAGCAAGGTTATATGTCTTACATAGATAGGAACTAATGATGTATTTTAGGCTTGACTGACCCTAAGGCAGCATGTCCTAAGTTAAGTCATGAACTCCGAAATAATGGGTTTCACTCACAAAGTTATGATTAAGCTTGAGAGTAGATAATCATAACTTGACCAAACTAAGCGGTACTTTAATGTTTAAAAGAGAAAATAAAGTGTTATTTTAAGTATTAAACAATAAAGATAAGAATGTCTTATAAATTCTCTAAAATTAATTTGACCGACCCTAAGGCGGCACTTTAATTGTTAGAAAATTTTATCGTGGAAATTAATCTTTATTTTATGTGTTTTAATTGTGCTCATGCATCACGTTTAATTTCCGAAACTTTGATATTTATTTTTCTAAAGATATTAATAATATTTATTTGTACTTATTTATTACCAGCAAAATGTCTATTGGTGAATCACACACCGATGCCTTTCTCAAATCCTTGGTTTTTAAACCTGGAAATATGAAATACTGGTTTCGAGGCATGTTGACTATTTTTTTCTTATAAGAAGATGATGTCAACTGTCTGTGAAAAACCTCCAATAGAACCACCTCTGGCTACTAGCTATGAAGCAGAAGAAAAATATGCAGATTGGATGAAATCCGATCGTATGGCACGTTATTGCATGCTTTCAACCATGCCTGACGAAACAAAGGAAACATATATACACTATGACTCAGCCAATGAGATGTGGCGAGCTATGAGAGAGGAAGTCTATGCTGAGTGTCATTGTTTATCTCAAACGAAAAAGGTAAATAAGATTTACATATATTTTTTCAACTTTGAATAATAGATTCAAATACAATGAATATCATATTCAAATTTTTGGATATTAGATTCAAAAATATATGACACTAATCTATTTTTCTTTTGTCTTTCCTTTTGCAGAATCAGAACCCTGAAAAGGAGGAAGAGACTGATGAGGATTTTGGTAGCAAGTAAGGAGCTGGAGAAGTTGCGAGCAGTAGTTTTTATTTAGTAATTTTATTGTTAGTTGAACAATTTAAATTTCTTTATTTTGTTTTAGAAATTTTAGATTTCTTTAAACAAAGAAAACTACAGTCTAGAACTTTAGTTTATTGTTAATAATTTTGATTATTAATGTTTGGAAACTTATTTCTATTTTTGCATAACATTTATTTCTTTTATTAATAAAGTAGTTATAATTTAAAGAAATTATCTATTTACTTGTTATGCAAATGCTTTGGGATAAACAAAGTTTACATACTTATATTGAATGACAATATTTTTTTTATATAATTCTGAATTATTTAACACAACTAATCCTAGATCTATTTAACTGATTCCAATAGTGAGACATATCTGTGGCACTTGAGATTGGACCATATTGGTCTAGACAGAATAAATAGGCTTCTAAAGGATAGTCCTTTAAGAGAACTATCTATTGGATTTCTCCCTATTTGTAATTCCTGTCTAGAAAACAAAATGACCAAGAGACCCTTCTCTGATTAAGGTTCAAGAGCCACAAAACCACTTCAGCTAATACATATGGATGTTGCAATCCACTTGATGTACAAGCAAGAGGAGGTTGTGAATATTTCGTCACTTTTATTTACGATTATTCAAGATATGGTTACCTATACTTTATGCAAAGAAAATCAGAGACTTTTGGAAAGTTTAAAGAATTTCAAGCAGAGGCTAAAAAGAAATTAGGTAAATCACTTAAAAGCACTTCGATCTGATCGAGGAAGAGAGTACTTGGACCATGAATTCAAGAACCATCAACGTGAGCATGGCATTCAATTCCAACTCACTACACCTGAAAAAACACAATAAAGTGATGTTTCAGATAGTCGGAATAGAACGTTATTAGATATGGTTAGATGAATGATGAGTTTCTCATCATTACCACTGTCATTCATGGGCTATACGATTCAATGTGTTCTATACACATTGAATGATGTTCCACCTAAGTCTATCTGATAGACACCCATAGAATTATGGAATGGTTGTAAACCTAGTCTACACCATTTTCAAATTTAAGGGTGTCCTGCACATGTGCTTAAAGGAAAGACCGGGAAGTTGTAAACACGCTCTGAAGTGTGTATGTTTGTGGGATATTCCAAAGAGACTAGAGGTGGAATTTTCAATAGTCCAAAAGAAAATAAAACATTTGTATTGACAAAAGCAACTTTTCTTGAACAAGACTATGTTAATAACCACAAACCTCGCAGTAAGGTTGTACCGGAGGAGATGGTCTCAAATGAAGTCGCAAAGTCACCAGCAACAATTAATGATAAAACAACCAAAGAAACCACAATTCCTGAAAAGGAAAAACTAGTGCAACGTCGTAGTGGGAGGATTGTGAGACAACCTATTCGTTACGAACATGAGGCACACGTTCTTGTATCAGATACTGAAAAGGATGATCCATTGACTTTTAAAGAAGCAGTGGAAGACCCTAATGTTGATAAGTGGCAAGAAGCCATGAATCAAGAAATGGAATCAATGTATTCCAATTCAGTCTGGGAACTTGTAGATCTGCCTGACAATGTTAATGCCATTGGATGCAAATGGATCTACAAGAAGAAAAGGGGTGCAGATGGAAAGGTAGAAACCTATAAAGCAAGGCTTGTGGCCAAAGGCTACACACAAAGAGAGGGTGTGGACTATGAAGAAACATTTTCTCATGTGGCCATGCTTTAGTCCATTCGCATACTCTTATCCATAGCTGCCATCTATAATTATGAGATATGGCAAATGGATGTCAAGACAGCTTTTCTGAATGGCCACCTTGATGAAACCATTTATATGGAACAACCAGAAGGGTTTATAAGGAATGATCAAGATCAAAAGGTATGCAAATTTTTGAAATCCATATATGGATTAAAACAAGCATCAAGATCTTGGAACTTAACATTTGATGAAACTATTAAAACATATGGTTTCGAACAAAATGTTGACGAAGCATGTGTTTATAAATACATCAAAGGAAAAATTGTCGTTTTCTTAGTTCTTTACGTTGATGATATCCTACTCATTGGGAATGATGTAGAGACATTATCAAATGTAAAGAAATGGCTGGCTGACAAATTCCAAATGAAAGATTTGGGAGAAGTGAGCTATGTTGTAGGCATTAAAATTCTAAGAGATAGAAAGAACAAGCTCCTAGCACTTTCACAAGAAAATTATATTGATAAAGTGCTTGAAAGATTCTCTATGGAGAATTCCAAAAAGGGTCAATTGCCGACCAGACATGGAATTTCTCTTTGCAAAGATCAGTGTCCAAAGACACCACAAGAGCAAGAGGATATGAGAAAGTATCCCTATGCATCAGCTGTGGGGAGCCTAATGTATGCAATGTTATGTACTAGACCTGGCATATGTTATGCAGTAGGGATTGTCAGTCGTTATCAATCAAATCCAGGTTTGGAACACTGGATTGCGGTGAAACATATTCTCAAGTATCTCAGGAGAACGAGAGACTATATGCTAGTATATTCAGGTGGAGACCTGAACCCCACTGGTTACACTGATTTTGATTTTCAATCAGAAAGATATAGTCAGAAATTGACTTCTGGATCAGTGTTTATTCTTGGAGGAGGAGTATTAGTCTGGAAAAGCATTAAGCAAACCAGCATTGCAGACTCCACCATGAAAGCCGAGTATATAGCGGCTTGTGAAGCAGCTAACGAGGTTGTGTGACTCAAAAGGTTCTACTCTGATCTGAAAGTTGTTCCAGAATTGGAGAAACCACTTGTTCTTAACCGTGACAACAGTGGAGCAGTGACTAATTCTAAAGAACCAAGAAGTCACTAGAGGGGAAAGCATATAGAGTGCAAATGCCACTAACTCAAAGAAATCGTACATAGAGGAGATGTGACCATTCTGAAAATCGCATCAGAACACAACCTCGCAGACCCGTTTATGAAGACGCTTCTAGCAAAGCAATTCGAGGGTCATGTACGTAATATGGGATTGAGAGAAATGCCTCACTTGCTTTAAGTACAAGTGGGAGATTGTTAGGAGTGTGTCCTAAAACCATGTAAAAGACATTTGTTTTTCTGTGAATAAATAAATACAATGGTTTATTATTATTGTTATATTTAGATTGTTAAATTATTGTTTGAATAATTTAGTAAATATAAGAAAAATTCCATATTCATTATTGAGGATGTGATCTTGTATTAGTACGAGAGAATTAAGATCACATGAATGAATAAAAATAGTCAACAACAACAAATTAAAGTTATGGAATTCTTTAATTAGAGTTGTAAGTACGGTTTACTGAGTATCATATGATACAAATAATCTAGATTCAGATTATTGATGTAGAAAGACATCTCGATAAAGGTGCTTTATATAATATGATTATATATGACATGGACCGATATGAATTAAAGTCTTTATCCAAAAACTATTTAATAATAAAGACTTGTAATTCATATCATAACTAATGATCATTTATAGATCAACCTAAATCTTGAGTGTTCATGAACTCCTGTTCATGTTTATTAAATCTTTTGATTAATTCGTTAAGGCCTCTTCAAAGAATGAGGCTAATGACTTTTGTTTTGGAGATTTAATATAATGGATGGTTGGGAACATGTATCAACAATACGGAATCTAATCTTTCCTAACAGATCGTATATTAGTTCCCTTAAGGGTTAATTCTGGAACTGAATGATTTTGAGCTCAAATCTATAATTAAATTATAGATTAATTATTCACTAGTGAATTAATGGTACTTAAGGAATAAGAAGTAAATTAGAAAGGTTAAATGGTAATTCTCCCATTCTAATTTATGAACTAATTAATTAGAGGGTTGAACTATTGTAAGATGGTTATATCAATGGACGACTTAAGAAAAAGATTTCTATAAAAGTATATCTATAACATAAAGAATGCAATTCTGAATTTATAGTGGAGTAATATCAGAATTAATAAATTAACTATTATAATTAAAGAGTTTAATTATTTAGTTTCAATTTATTGGAGCTTAATGTTATAGGTCCATAGTCCCCGAAATGGCTCAAACAATCACTGTCAAAGGAAAATACAAAAAATGGGCAAAAAAGACTTATGTGATAAGTAAAATATTTTTCTATATATCAAACATAATTATTATTTAATTATCTGTAATTAATTAATGAAGAATTAATTAATTATTTGATTTAAAAAATATATAATTAATTTTGAATTAATTTATTTTTGCGATTTTTGGTATTTAAATAATAATAAAAATTGGGAAAAATCACATGCCATCACATGCATGTGGTACACGTGTGGCACAGTGCATAGGCACTGTGCTACACGCATAAGAGATGGACTTAGTCTCTTGATTCCACAATTTTATTTATTTAAATATTAAATAAATAATGAGATATTTTAATATGATTAAAATATTATTATTTAAACAAAAATCTGATAACTGATCAGTTATTTTGAATTTGTTTAAAATAACAAATATTTTAATATATTGGATATTATTAAATATTGGATATTAGTTTTCACAGAACGTAATTTTTCAGGGATAGAAAAATATCTAGGATTCTCTCAGAGAAAAGAGAACAGTGAGAAAAACAAAGGTCATTGTTCTTCACAAAACCTAGGTCCAAACTTTATCAGATCCCATGTGTTGAGATCATCTGATAAATAGTTATTGCCTATTATTTGTATAGCGAGCCCACACTCGTTCTTTGTGTGCCTGAGAACATTTTGGAAGATCTTGGTATGAGAACTCAAGGATTCAACCATACGAAAAGATAGCAGCAAGGAAGGACCTGAGGTAATTTTTCTATTCTTGTCCTTGATTCAATATATATATGAGTGTGAAGAAGTAGATCTAGAAATCTTATGGGATTAATCTGACAATTTGATTGTTGTTTCGCTGCGCATAATCTCTGATTTGATCAATAAAAACCAACAGCCCCTACCAACTCCAATAAAGTGAGGTCCCACCCTCCTAGTGTCTCTTTTGGCCGCGTTCTGGCGCCAGATCTTGTTCACAGCGCCCTCAGCAGTAAGGGTCTTCGCCACTACCTGAGCATAAGTCGCCACTCCAGGTACTGAAGTAATTTTAACATCTCTGGTTATCATAAAATTTATCCCTTGAATAAACCTCTCATTCCTTATCACATCAGTTGGCACCAAGTCTATAGCGAACTTGGCCAACCTGTCAAATTATAGGGCATACTCTGTAACAGTCATGGTGCCCTGCACCAGATTGCTGAACTTGTCAGCCTTTGCAGCTCTCGCTGTGTAACGCCCCAACTCCAGGGACCGCTACAGTGCACATTGCAAACAGTGCTAAACTCGCTAATCGAGTCGTTTGGCCATAAACGTGTAGCTAAGTATGATTAGCAGTTTAGGGATTAAAATTTTTGGTTAAGATATAACGTTTCATTAGAATGTTTACTATATAAATTGGGATCCCAAAAATATAATTTCAGAGTCTATTACAAGAAAATATTTACAACAAGCCGTTCTAAGCGGCAAAACAGGTTTTATCCCTAGTTCCTCTTTCAAACCTTGGCCAGGTATTGGTCAAACAGCTGCATATGTACACGTCATCACCTAAGCTCTTCAACTATAGGATGGTCCAACTTTCTTTTGCCTTTACCTGCACAACATAGCACCCGTGAGCCGAAGCCCAGCAAGAAAACTCATATGCTCATAAACAGTCATATCATGATATCAAATCATATCTGGCATGCCTAGCAAACATAGCTTTTATCAAGCATGCAAATGAATTCAAATAATGCTGGGGTATCCAGGATAAGAAATCCTGCCCTTCCCATTGGAGGACTATCAAGTCAATCCTAATCAGATGAGTGTTTCAACACTTGAGGTTCTGATAAACCATACTGAGTGACCAACAAGCAAGTCACTACGGGGCTCAGCACCCAAAGCTATGCATATGATGATCAAAATGATCATACAGAGCTCATAGCTTTGATCAGATGTGTGAATATCACTTGGAGGTCCTGTTAAACCATACTGAGTGACTGACAAGCAAGTCACTAAATTAAACAGAAGAGTGGCTGCTTGGTAAGCCACTAGCCTTCACAAATGAGAGACTGATGGGTAAGTCTCTAACTTAACAAATGAGTGACTGATGGGTAAGCCACACAAGCGCTTATAATATTCATCGAACTTGAGGTCGGTCCGGCATTAATTCTCTTTGAGTCATCCAATGCAGATTGTTGATTAGATCTAATCTTTATTGGCTTGCATTAAACATGCTAAAGTCGTCTTGACTTATGATTCAGTACCATGTGACCAGTGCCCAGTACCACTGCCGAACCTGACTGATGAGTCACAGCTTCACAGTTGATACTAACACCTTTGCCAATTCTGACAAATGAGTCAGTACCATGCACAAGTAAGCATTGCTACCAAACATATATCATATGTCACACATCCAAAGATGGGGCATTCAACATGCTTACTTAACAATTGCGAGCATAATAATGATCATGCACAAACACAGAGACTCAAGCTTTGACCAATCTCATATTCAATATCCATGGCATTCCCTAATCACATGTTTCTCGTGCATCACATGCTTCACACTTAATCAGCCAGCATGCCTCAATAATAATCATATGCAAATGAGCAAGATTGCTAAGCATTCATTATGCTATCAATGTTTACATTTAAACATCCAACTTGCATCAATAATAGCCATGCATGTCACACATGGGGTGAAGTTTTCTTACCTCAAATTCGAGCTAGAATGATTAAAAGAGCGACCCTTGAGAACGATTAACTTTTAGTCCTTTAGCGGTCACCTAGTCATAACCAAAATATAGGATTCATCAATGAAAATGAAAACAAAGGTTCCCAAACCAAAACCTAGCCTCCGATACATCAAACACTACTAAACTGGGTAATAGGATTGACCCCGAGGCCTAAGGCTTGAATCCCCAAGCTAAAAACTCATTTCTGGCCAAAAATTCCCTATGGGCTGCGACCCTCCCTAGCCGCGCCGCGGCTCGCCCCTCAGACAGAGGCAGCCCTTCTCTGACAAGCAACATGGGTCGCGGCTCACCATAGCCATGCCACGGCTCATTATGCAAAACAGCAAGAACCAAATTTTTCTCCCCTGCGTTTTCCTTGAAACCAACCCTTAAAACCAATCCCAAACATCAACCAAACGTCCATTAATTCCAACTATTTACCAAGAAATCACAAACTGAAAACTTAAATGAAAACAGGGTATAACAAAACTTTCATGGCTGAGTTTCCTTACCTCAAGCTTGATTTTGAATCCCCTTCAATGGCTGAATCAAGTTCCTAAGCTCAAACCTTGATTTCTATCTTATTCCTTCAAATTGGCTTCAAAATTCCAAAGAGAGAAAGAGGGAAAATGGTGCACGAGTGAGGGAGAGAAAGAAGGTTGTTGATGCTCTGTTTTTTAAAATTCCACAGCCTTCTAAACTCAAAGGGCTGATATATATTGGTGAAAAGACTATTTTGCCCCTAGGTCAAATAAAGGCTTCTAAAACTCCCAAGGGTAAAATCGTCATTTCCCGCCTATCTCGTTAATTATAATTAACACCCTCCAATTCCCATTATTCTCAATATTCTCAAATACCAATAATTCACATCCCGTTACCATTTAATTCTCGGCAACGTTCTAACCACCAAATTACCCCGAGACTCACTCCGAGTCCCGAACTTAATCTCGTTATGACTAGACCGAAAACTTGCATTCCATGATTGTCTCATGCCAAATGGCTCGAACCGATCCACATATAATGTGGTATTATTTATAATTCACCCACATGCACGAAAATACACAATCATGCCCTCAACGGGCCAAATTACCAAAATGCACTTGTAATTAAAATATGAACCCATATGCATGCATTCACCATCATATAATAATATAATCCACATAAACATGCATATAATCATTAAATATCATAACAAATCAATTATGGCCCTCCCGGCCTCCTAATCAAGGTCCTAAACCTTATTAGGAAATTTGGGGCATTACAACTATCCCCTCTTTACATAAATTTCGTCCACAAAATTTATCTGAACAGCCCGGAATAAGAATTCCGCACAACTGATTCCAGTTTCAAAGATTTTAGACTAGAAAATCAAGTTGAAAAAGATCACTTAATTTTGGAGCTATATATATGGTATAACTTGCAAATTACACTACGTACAGTGCAGGTACGTAGCTGTATTATAATAAATATAGATGTGTTGCTAGCCTAGCTACCTCCAATGGGTCCCCCAATTAATTTGCTTGCCTTGAAAGTTATATTAGGATATATACAAGAAAACACACAATACGCACATAAATTCTTTATTATTCTTTTCTGATGGAAAATTATTCGATGTGTTTATTATATTAATAAACATTCATCAAATCAATTCTAATATTTAAGCCAATGACACATGCATATAATTTGAATTTGTACCCTTCCTTCAATATCCAGCATCTAAAAACGATCACATATATGAATAAAAATTACATTAAAAAAATCTATTGTATATTGTATAACATATATAGATACTTACTCATCTATTAATTACATGTCTCTCCTAAACTACACTGTATTGAAAAATAACAATTACGTTAATTATGATCAATTCCTAAAAAAAATTATTCATGAATTAATTGGGAGAGTGTGGCAAGTGGAATAGACGACGGGGTTCGCCAAGAAGGTGGGGTTATGATCTCCGGCCATGATAACAACAAACTTGGGCTGATCACAATCCACAACCACCTCATCAATTTCCGTCGTTGTTTTCTGATGATCTTCATTACCGCCACCCACATCAACGACGGCCGATGATGATGCTGCTGCTTCTGCTGCTACGGCCGATGATGATGACGGCGATTTACGGTAGGAACAAGCTAGAATTATCAAGGCCACCGTAATAAGGCCTAACATGATGGCCAGGCCACCGAACAGGTACGGAATGGGAGAGTTCCAATGCCGGAAACCGCCGTCGACGGCGCCGCCACCACTAGTTGCGGTGGAGTTGGTTGGAGGCCTCATTTTGATAATGATGATGATGATGATCACTTGGTTTTATCAAGTAGCTAATAGTTTACACCGTCTTTCTCTATATATAGTGTTTTGTTTTTTTGGTTTTATTAGGGTTTTGAAAGATATATAAGTTTGTATGATTGTATTTATAGTAACATTTTTTTGTGAAGCTTATCAAGACTAGTTAACAGTATCAGATGGGAACAAGAGAGAATAGTTATTGCTTTGGAGGAAGTTAATTACAAATATGGGGCATTTATTTATTTATTTATTAAAAAAAAGGAGAGTGATGTAATTATATTCTTGCTTCTTTTATATGGTTGTGATATACTTTGGACTTTGAGTGTTTTAGAAGTTTCTTCATTATTATTGTGGCTTGTGATTTGTTGGGGAGTTTTCTTTTTATACCCTTTTTACAAGCCAAAAATAATTTAGCCAGACTTTCTAGTTCTTGCAAATAAAATGTCAATAATTTAGTCCAAGTTATCATGAGGGTTCTTGACTAAAGATGAAGTTAATGGAAGACTAGGGTTAAATCTTTAGTTAATCTAGATATATATTATTTTGAGGCTTTTGTAAAATTAGGTAAAGAAAAAGAAGAAAATAATTCCAAAAGCTGTACATAATAATTAATAATTAAGTAGTGTATTTTACCAATCAGAGAGTAATTTAGTCAACAAAAATTAGAAAATTTCGTAAGAAAAAGTGATAATGTTCGTTATATATATTGTCACATATGTACCAAAAAAGAAGAAAAGAAAAAAGAATTTTAAAGTCATGGTTTTAATGTAAAATCAGTAGCACATGAATATTCATGTTTCATTGATGAAGCAACCAACCAACATAAAATAAGTATAGAGAAAGAATGTGAATTTATGTCTCCATAGATATATAAGCCTTTAATTTTTTTATCTTATATTTAACCAATAATATATACCTAGCTATTAGTACTAAACGTGTCCTTACAGCTTAACAAGTATTCCCTAATTTTTTTTAATAATTAATTTATTATATATAAAAAGCAATCATTATTCCCCATATCTACTTGATCTAAGTGGGAAAAAATTTAGGACCCAAAAAATGACGACCAAGAATCCAATAAGTGTATGTCGTATGGGAGAGCAAGATCGATCGATGGATCAAGGTCGATCATTTTGTTGGCTTTTGATGATTATACAATATTATGTGATTAAACAAAATATTGGAATCTTAATTATAATATATCGCAGCAAGTACCATTGATCATGGACGACTGTGTGTAATGATTTTCTTTTACTAGTTGAGTTGTCAAAACTTTTGTAGAGGTGAATAAATATGAATTTATATATATATATATATATAAGTATATATCGGCATATGTGCATGTTACTAAGTAGCTAGTACTATATATATATTATACATCAAGTCGGCCGGTATCATCATCATCATCATCATCAAGTACTGATGGAGAAAATGAGGATTGGTTATATACAACTTTTGATATCATCATGGGATGATGAGACTACAAATTTTATTGGGTATATCCCAAATGAAGGAGATTGCTTCAACATTTACATAATGGAGATTGATCAGATAGCTATAGGTTTTTAATTAAATTAAATTAAATATTGTCTATCTTCTAGAACCATTACAGTTCCCCGGCCAAGAGACTCAAGTTTTATAAGGTGGGTCAGAAATTTTTCATGATTTTTCTTAAAGTTGTTTATATATATGATATGCGTTACATGTCAGCAAACAGTATTTACATATGTATAGATATAAACACGCTTTGTTTGGTCGATCGGCAAGGTTAGACTAGGTCGTTTTTCCAAGAGAAAACTGTTGGCTAATAACACATTAATTGTTAATTTGATATATTATATATATATATATATAATTGTAAGGAGAAAAAGTGAGTAGTGTAGGTAAAGAGATGAGGACGAATTAAAATTAAGAAAAATTGTTAATTGAGAGCTTAATCAATTAATTTCTGGATTCACACAAGTGGGAGTGGGTAAGTGGAGGGGTCCTTGTTGAGATTATTGGAAGTGGGATATATTTTGTCAAATTAATATGACTCTCTCTATAACAACACTACTCATATTATTATATAAACATAAGAATTAGTTGCTATGATGTTATCTGCGCACATCAAAACTAGTGGCGCCTATAAGTTCATGGAAATTCTACCATAATTAAATAATATAATTATCACACCACTTTTAAAAGTTTAATATTTATATATATATATATATTACTTAATTAGTTACCTTATAATTTACATTCTATGAAATATTCAATACGCTTGTTTGTAACAGTTACTAACTTCTCAATCACGGAGCGGAGCCAAGGGAGAATAGATGGCCCACTATTTTTTTTATATTTATTTTAAAAGAATGCAATTTTTTTAAAAAAAAATTACATATATACGTGTATAAATTCATATATATTTATATTTTACTAATTGTTTAAATTTATATTAGTTCCTAGAAAACATACAACATGTTCCTTATATGAATTCGTAAGGACGTCTTGACCATAAATTTTTTCATGATATAATGTTCATTATATAGCGAGTCTCCTGCAAGTTTTCGATAAATTCTTAATAATTAAAGTACCAAAAATAAAACTACTTATTGTATGTGTACTTTTATTTAATATTAGTATTATTTTATACGTTTTGCGTAGTTTTTTTGTTTATTATATAATTTTTTTAAGATTTTCATATTTTTAGGATAGTAAATTTATAAATCATGACCTTTAGAACAATCATTCTTTTTTTAAAATAAATATTTTTATTAATTTAATTAATAATGCTCTTAATCAAATATATATCACGTGTATACATGTTGATATTTTAATTATTAAGATATTTTGATTTTAAATTTGAAATATCAAAACAATAAATCTTGAAGATAAATGTCAATTTATATATATGATTCATTTATTATTATAATTATTAAAAATTAGTTATTTCTAAATATTTTATTTAAATATTAATAAAAATATTTTTATTTTAAATTTGAAATGTCAAAACAATAAAAAAATAAATACAAATGAAATTTTTTGAAATAAATGTAAATTATATATGATTATTTATTATCATATTAAAAAATTAGTTATTTATTAATAAATTAAGATATTTTCACATTTGAATTTGAAATATGAAACAATCAAAAGATTATCATGAATTGAAAAATCTTCAAGATAAATGTGAATTTATATATGATTGATATATTATAATAATTATTAGAAAATTAGTTATTAATAAATATTAAAAAAAAGTTACGGAAGAGGCATTGGCATTATTGATGTTTTTAGATGTTTTTAATTATTTAATAATCATAAATTACATAAAATATAATAAAAAAATGTAGAAAAATTAGAAATAGATTAGAGATTTTGACTTGAATTCTTCTTTTATTTAAAAAAACATGTGACATTTTTCAAATTTGACATTGTCATTTAAAATATATCTGACGTCGAACTTTATATGTATTATTTATGCTTTTGCCAAATAAAACTGCTTCAATTGGCTTATCACATTATTGTCAAGGCAATGACAGTATCCCATATTTTGATTTGTTGATTATTTGAGCTTAGAAACAAATGGAACTTGAGTATCTTAATTTTATAAAACCAAGTTTTAAGGGTTTTTTGCTTCCTATTATTAAGTTCTTTTATGCATAGAGACTATTATACTTCATTTAGTTTTGATGAATTGGATTTCTAGACATTATTATTGTTTACCTTGTTTGGTAATTTCCTAAATGTGCGAATATGTTATTGATTAGATGCATTATTCATACTTGTTAGTTTAGAAGTTCGCAAGTGTGATAAGTTATTATATACTATTGCTACTAAAAGATATTACAATACATATACATATACATAATTCTATTTACTTGTATCTCTTTCGAAAAAAGGGAAGGATTATTGAGAGAAATTATAGGTTTTTGTATCAAAATTATAAGATTCAATTCAAATGTACCAAAACTTCACATATAATAATAATAATAATAATAATAATTGTTATCCCCAAAATTTTGTTCAATGACGTGGCAATCAGATAGACAAGTGGCAATTGATGGTCAGTAAATGACACATTAATAGTCAATAAATGTGTTATTTAAATAAGTAAAAATGTTGAGAGTTGACATGGGGAGTTGTGATATTACTGGTCAGGAAATAAATTTAGCTGGTCAGGAGTGATTTGCTCGACTAGTGGTGTGCTTTGTCTGGCCAATGATGTGACATGCCCGACCAGTGACGTGCCATGCCCGACCAGTGGTGTACATTGGCCGACCAGTGATATGCCATGCCCGACTAGTGATATGCCATGCCCGACGAGGGAGGTGTCTTGGCCGACCAGTCACTTTGTGGAATGGATTTGGTCGATCGACGGTGCAGAATCTCAGGAGTTAACCGTCCAGTAAAGCCTAAGTAACAACTTCAACCCGAATCATTCGTAACTGTCGTGCAAATCTCTCAAATATCCCGAAGTAATAGCTATATTGTTGTAATTTAAATTTGTTTATTATTTATTAATTAAAGTTGGTTGAAACAACCAAGGACCCCGTCAAAACGAGATATTTCTCATGTATGATCCATGAGCCTATAAATAAATGGCTCATTGCATCATTTGGGGGGATCTAATCTTTTTGAGACTTGGAGACTCTCTAATTTTGAGATTTTGGGACTCAGGCATTCTTGGGGTACTTTTTTGAGAGAGAAAACTTGTATTCTTGAGAGAAAAACTCTGTATTTTTCTACTTACACTTAAGAAACTCAGTTGGCTTAGGTTTATCTGATCTTAAGTGTAGGCTACATATATCATAACTCCAAATGGATTAGGCTATTACCAAAAAATCGGGGCTGAACCACTATAAAATTACTTATGTTATTTATTTTCTATTCAAGGTTTATTGTCGTTTTTGCGTCTACTCCCAGTTGGCCAAAATCGTGGTCAATAGTTTTGGTGCTTTCATTGAGAGCCTGAACAGAAGAAACACACTACTATCCTACCAATATGGCACCCAGGAAGCCTGGTACGTCAACTGGAAAGGAAACTGTTAGACCAGAAGGTCTTGCACCTGAGAACACTGACACTGAGCCCAGGGACTTTCTCAAAGAGATGACGCCAGAGGTCGAACAACTCCAGGAAGACATGGGGGCTTTTCAGGAAAAGATGATGCAATTTAATGCTCGGTAGGAATCTTTCATTGAAGAAATGGCCACGAAAAAGGCTGCATTTGAGAAGCAAAAATGGGAAATGGATGCCAGAAGCAAAGAGATCAAGTGACGGTAGGAGGAAGCCGACCGACGACATCACGAGGCGACACTTACTCTAGAACCGATCACACAGTTGTCTCAGGCCAATGCCCAAGCCACAACACGAGCAGCCACCCAGGGTGCAAGAAATAATGATGTTGGACAGAAGTCTGTTGGGTCGGGAGGATGATGAGGACCACTCTGGGACTGCCTCGACTCAAAGGGAGAATTCTAGAACCCCTTCTAGGAGCCATCGGTCAAAGAATTCTAGATCATGGAGTCACCGGTCAGGCAGTAAGAAGACTCAGCCCGGGCATAACTAGACCAGAACTCATCGAGACAAGAAAACTTCACAGCATAAAGACAGGTATGGTCGGGATGAAGTTGATAGTCAACAAACCGATCGGACAAAAGAAAAAGAAGGCAACGACCAACAAGAAGGAGGAAAGGACCGCTCGGGTCGTGCCGAGAAGACACCACTGCATCCTGGCCAGCAGCGTAGTGGGAGAGATCAGGTCCCACGTAGTAAGCCCTCTGAAAAATCGAAGAGTATGGTGTTCGATTGGCTAGGAGAACATGCTTCCTGGAAGGATCTAAGGGACGTTATCACCAACAAGAGGGAGATCATCTTGGTCGAAGGGCAAGATTTGACCCGCCCTACTGATCAAGTAGAAATACTTGACAACACTGCACCAGATGGAAATGCCCGACCAGGAGGTCAAAATTTTGGAGCCTCGTCAGTTGCACCAACCATCCAAGCCCAGCTTGACGCACTAATGGTTGTTGTACAAAGGTTATCAAAATGACCTTCCAGGATGGATGAGGTAGACCACAGAAGTGGCAGTCCATTTTGTGCCCGGATCAGAGCAGCCCAGCCGCCAGCAAAATATAAAGCACCAGTGCTACTGGTATATATAGAAAAGGCGGATCCCATCAGACATGTTGGGAAATTTGAGGAACAGATGGAACTGCTCAAGGTAAGTGACGATTATCGATGTAGAGTTTTCCTGACTACATTGTCAGATACTACCTAGGAATGGTATTGGAAGATTAAGCCGAATTCCATTACCTCTTGGGAAACATTCAGGAAGGAGTTTTATAGACAATTCAGTGCTGCCTAGACTCCACCAGTTTATACCAATCACTTGGCAAATATCAAACAAGGAAAGGATGAGTCTCTAAAGAATTATATACAGAGATTCATGAGAGAAGCCAATAAAGCAACCGTAGTAGGAGACGAGGGGAAGATGGTTGCCATATCCTCTGGAATCACTTACTGAAGCCTTTTGTGGGATAGCATACATAGAAATCCAATTTCAACACTTCAACAATTTCTTGACCGAGCAGACAAGTGTATGAAATTGGATGATGCAATCGAGAAAGAGGAGAATGGAAAAAACAATCCGGGCGGATTGGCTGACCTTCCTAAGAATGGTGGAAACGGTCAGAATGGTGGAAAGGGTCAGAATGGTGGAAAGAAACGTAGGAATAACAGGTCTGGCCGCCATGAAGAAAAGAAGGCTAAGTCGAGTTCAAACGAAAAGCCAACCAAGTATGAGACTCAGTTCACTAATTACACCACTCTCTCGGCCAGCCGGGCGGAAATATATCTTGCTAGTCATGAAGAGGTTCCCTACAAGAAATCTCCACCCATCAGGAAATAGATGAGTAAGAGAGACATGTGAATAAGTTTTGTCGTTTCCATGGAGATTATGGTCACGACACGAATGAATGAAATCACCTCAAGGATGAGATATAATTTCTTCTCCGGTCGGGAAAGTTGAAAAAGTACCGAGCAGAGACACCTCAAGGAGAAGGAGGCAGCAACAATCCTGGGTTCAAATGACATAGATCTCCACCCTTGCAACCCATGCCTATGGACTTTACCTTAGACACTATATGTGGAGGTCCATAGTTGGCTGGGGATAGTAACAAAGCAAGGGAGAGGTATGCCCAGACACTTCGACATGAGCTGGAGTGCTAGGATCAGATTGGTGAATGGAGCTTGATCAGGAACCACTGGAATGGCGAGCGTCTATGGATATATTATCACTAAATACAGCTTTCAAAGTGGTAGCTTAATTTCAAGTTGTTTAACTTGTTATTTAAGTTTGGTTTATGATTTGGTTATTTGCTAACCAATCATTTATTTTTGAACAACTTTTGCTATTTAAGACTCGCTATTAGACACGTTTTGTCCTTTTTTAATATACGAGTAATAAAATAGACTATGCGCAGCGTGGTCGATTCTTGCTATAAATATGCATGTGTGTTAATTTTTCGAGCAGTGTTCAACCTGGTCAGTAAAATCAGATAATGTTCAACTGCTCGGTACATTCAATCAGTGTTCAACTGCTCAAATATTTTCCATATATTCTATGTGTTTCACGAGTAATTAACTGTCGAACAGATACGGTCAAGTAGCAAGTGACCAAGGATCTTTCAACCCTCGATCACTTGGGGGGCACATGGGGTATACTAGTATATAATTTAACACATCTAATAAGAGCACGAGTTAAGATATCTCTTTTAGGCTAACTTGTAAATTTTCGAAGTAAAAAAAGGCCATTAAGCTAACTTGTTTGAAAAAGCTTAAGTAACTTGGAATTTTTCAAAATTTCAAGTTAGAAGCAAATATTCGTGTGATAATAAACATTATGCTCATAAAATGTTAGAGCAATAAGAGTGTGAGAAAGCATACTTGGTAGGGACTTATGAAATGTCTAGAATTTCTAAGTTAGAAAACTAAGTTCTCATGCAAAAATATCAGAGTGACTTTACTATTCACAAAAATCTTATAATGTTTTAAGTCTAAAAAGACTTAGAATGTTTCAAGTTAGCAAAGAAAAATAAGTATAAATGCCAATAGCTCGGCCGTAGGAGAAAAATATCAAAGTTGCTACGTAGGAATTGTCTTCACAAAAGTATAAGAAAAAAGAGTAAACTACTGGCCAGGAACAAAGTTTTGCTGGTCAGGTGCAAAGTTTCCCTGACCGGGAGAGCAGATACAACTTCCCTGGTTGGCTGAGCATGCATCACTGGTCGAGTAGGAAACTCAATGGTTGGATAGGAAGCTCTCTGATCGGCAAAGAGTGTCTACTTGTAGGGTAAACTAGTTTGTGAATGGTCAACACCGTCGACAACACCCAGGACCTCCTCTGGTTGGAATGATAGAGCAAGAGAGGCAGGTACAGTGCCAGCTGGAAGAGCTGCCTCTTCAGCGGCCTTGGCTTCGCATTTGAAAAGCTCTTTGACCTTTGCTTCTTCAGAGAGAAATTCGAGGTTGAGAGGTTTGTTCAACTTCCAAATATGATAGAAGCAATTGAAGTTGATTTCTTCATAGCGAGCCAGATAAGCTTCCTTTTCCTGTTTCAGCCCTTCAGTTTCTTGAGTCTTTCTCTCCAGCTAGTCGGTCAATGTCTTATTGACCTGGATTTGTTTGCTGTTCTCATCAACCAACTCCTTCAACGATCTATCTCGGTCAACAATTTTTTTCTCCGCTTGCTCAGTCTTTTCTTGGAGATCGTTCTCAAACTTAGTTAGACTTTCAATCTTTGCATGGGCTTCCACTAATTGATCATTCAAGACCTTCACCAGCTCCTTATGGTTGACTGCTCGGCATTGAGCATGACTAACAGTGATGAGTCCCTGGAGTAAATAACCAGAAAAGTATTCAGAATAAGAACAATCAATAAGAAAGTGAGTGTTTCTGATAAGATGCTTACACTCAGAATTTGAGCAAGGCCTTTGTGAAGGACAACTTCAATGCTTTGTTGGGGTAGAGTCTCAAAGGTCTGAGTAGTCGTTGAGTGGTGAAGAGTATGGACTAGTAACTCTTTGTCGTACTCACCAGCAATGCGAAGGGGCTCACTTAAGTTAGTCGGTCGAGTAGTTGTTAAGCTACCAAAAGGAGGAATAAATAGAGGAGCCAATCGTGGGATAATGATAGACTGGTCAGATTGTAACGCCCTAGTTACCCCAAGACCGTTACAGTGAACGTTGAACTATGAATTTAACTCGCTAACCGAGTTCTTTGGTTAAAAATGTGCTTCTAGGTGTTGTTAACAAATTAAGGTGGAAAACCAATCAAAATGAAAGGATATATTTTATTTAAAACATAAAACTGTTCATGGGCCCATCAAAACATTTACAAGTTATTTACAACTCAAAATGGTCATTACAGTTTAAATTTACAACCCGCCGACCTAAGCAGTAAAAATAGGGTAAACCCCCTAGTTCCTCTGAGAACTCCTTGGCTGTAGTGGTCAAGTGGCCGCATATGTACACATCACCACCTAAGCTATCCACTCAAGGTTGGGTGAGCTTTTCTTTCCCTTTACCTGCACCACATAGCACCCATGAGCCAAAGCTCAGCAAGAAAACTCAATATTGCATGAATATAATATCAACAATGACCATAATAATCATTCATGATTTTCAGTCTAAAATAAAGGAGTGACAGTCGCTAAGGTGGGTTCCGTTCCCATTAGCCATGTGATGATAGGGTCACCTGGGCTTTGCAAATAAGTGATCCTTCCACTAGCTTATCAAGATAGGTATTTGATGAAATAACCACCATCATAACCTACCGAGTGACCATAGAGTCACAACCATGGGATTCCGCTCCCTAGCCATGTGGCAAAATAGTCACTTAGGCCTTTGGCCCTGGCTTTGAGTAACTAGTCTTAGACTAGTCAAGCGCTTATAATTTTCATCAACCTTAGGGTCGGTCCAACATTAATGCTCCTAGAGTCATTCAACACTAATATCGATTACATCTTATCTTTTATCGGCTCTACGTTCTTGACGCTTATGCCATTCCTAACTCTTAGGTCAGTAATACGCGACCAATGTCGGTTCTGAATAGTCAGTGCCATACACAAGTAAGTAGGATTTGCTAAGCATTTAATATGCAATCAATGTCCACATTTAACAACCATGCATGTCATATACACAGGGTGCAATTTTCTTACCTCTAGTTCGAGCGAGAATGAATAAAAGAACGACCCTTGAGAACGATCTGACTTTTTTATTCCTTAGCGGTTACGTAATCATAACCAATTATAACCTATATTAATGAAAATAAACAATAATAGGGTCTTGACCTAAACCCTACTCTCAGGACCTCGAAATGTACCCACATAGTGAGTAGATTCGATCCCGGACCTTAAGGATTGAAACCCCGAGCGAAAAACCCTTAAAAACACTCAAAACAGGATTCTGAAGGAACAGAGTAATGCCCTAGCACTACTCACTAGTGCCCTAGCACCCTACTCAGAACCAAAAACTCCCAAAGCCACCCCTGGGTAGCGTTGTAGCGCCCCCATGTGGGCGCTATAGCGCTACACCCAGCATGTTTTGCCCCTGAACTTCTCCCCTTCGACTCCTCCATTTCCAACTTGATTCCAATGCTTCCAAACCTCATTTTAAGTGCCAAATGAACCCAAAAACCATCCCCACATGTCCTAGGCATCACAACCCCAAGAACCCTAGCCAAGAACTCCAAGCAAAACCAATCAACCAACCTAGAAATCCCAGCTGAAAACCAACACAAAAAATAGAGCAAACCAATGATTTAATGGCTAGAATCTTACCTCAAGCTCAGATTATGATGCTCTTCAATGGTGGATCACACTCCCAAGCTCTCAAGACTTACTTCCCAAGCTTGAATCCTTAAGTTAAGCTCAAAAATCACAAAGGAAAAGGAAGAGAAAATAGGTATGGGAGGAAATTTTCTATACTCTATTTTCTTCAAGTTTCTACAGCCTTCAATGGCTTTACCAATCCTAGGGGTGAAAAGATTAAAATACCCCTAGGTTAAATAAAGGTTTCTAAAGACTCCCAAGGGTAAAATTGACCTTTTCCACCTATTTCGTTAATCATAATTAACACCCTCCAATTCCTGCTATTATCAATATTCTCAAATACCAATAATTCATATCTCGTTACCCTTTAATTCCCGACAACACTCTAATCATTAAAATCACCCCAAGACTCACCCTGAGCCCCAAACTTAATCCCGTTATGACTAAATCGCTAATTTTCACTCAAAGATCGTCTCATGCCGAATGGCTCGATCAAATCACATTATAATGTGGCCTCAACAATAGACCATCGACATGCATACAGATATACAATTACACCCTCAACGGGCCAAATTACCAAAGCACCCCTATAATGAAATGTGGACCCACATGCATGCATTTAACATCATATTATAATATAATTCACATAAACATGCATATAATCATTTAATGGCATAATAAAACAATTATGGCCCTCCCGGCCTAATAATCCAGCCACTAAACCGCATTTGGGATTTTGGGGCATTACACAGATGATCTTCCCTGGTTGGTCGGTACAGTCTTCGCAACCTTGCTCGGAGGGTTTTAGCTACTACCTTCACCAGGTTTCCTCTTTTGGGCAGAGGAAGTGTTGAATTGCTTAAACATGTCTGGATTTGCAAAAAAATGAAGCACAAAACTGGTCAATGGAAATGAGAGATAAATATAAGTAAATGAAAATTTTACTATGACCACATGACTTTACATATTTCACACAATTAGTCTCAAAAAAGTTATCTACAACAAGAAAAACTATGGTAGAAAAACCCGAGTTCAGAATTTCATCGAGAATGTCGTCTTCATCTTCAGACGATGGGTTGTCTTCTCTAAGGAGTTCAATGTTTTTTCCTTTCTCGGGTCTGGTAGGAAAGGCATGTCTACAAGGATCTAGAGGAGCCCATTCCCTAATAATAAGATCACCTAGTCGGCATGACTAGAGAGATGGTTCAGGAGATAATTGGTCAGTCACTACTTCGGCATCAGCATTTGACTGGTCAGTTGTGTGCTTCTACAGTAGTACTGCCTTCTATGATGCTTTGATTGTTTGGTAACAACCCCACCAATCAAAGATTCTCCAAGTTGACCAACTCCTTGACATCTTTCTCTTCTGTGGGCATGTTAGCAAGTTCTTCTGCTCATGAATGCATTTCCCTAGTCGGTAAAGGTTGATGAAAAGGGCTTGCATGCGTAAAAGCCAAGTTGTTGGCCCTAATGTATGGAATAAGAAAGTATTCCGTGTAATATTTTCCAGGATTTGATTTATGAGCGATACCATGGAGGTACTTAACCCCTTTTTTCCTATGAAAGAGGTGAAAAAAACATGTATTCTTGTGGTTGGGGTTAGTCCTAAAATCGAACAAATAATGTACCTCGTGAGGAGTAGATGGATTCCAGCCTTAGAAGTGATAGAGAATATATAGAGCAGACAGTGCTTGGATTCCATTTGGGGCTATCTCGAAGGGAGAGACATTGAAGTAATTTGTTACTGACCGAAAGAAAGAATGGAGAGGGATAGTAGCTCCTACATAAACGTGGTATCAAGACCAGGCGCAATAGGCTCCACCAGGATTATTAACTCTTTGGTGAGGTTAAGGACATATAACATTTATTCCTTCCAAGGCTCGAAGCCTGAATGTGTTTATCGAGCATTTTGGAGTTGAGTTTGGAGGCTTTAGCTATGAACCAAGAAGGCGTACCAACGTCATCTTTTCTTGATTTTAGAGCAACTGTTTGTTGAATCTCAATTGTAAAAGTCTGGGTGGCCTTTTTCCTGGGTTTACCAACTTTCCGAAAGTAACGCCCTGGGTAGCCAAGACCGTTACACTGTGTATTTATAAAGGTGCAAGACTTTCTAATCAAGTCATTTAGTTAGAAACGTATCATTGAGACCATAATTTAACTAGGGTTAAAAGATTTTGGTCATGAAAGATACATTTCATTTAAAAAAAAAATTTGTACATGGGATCCCAAAACAAATAGAGTTTAAAGGAAAGTTTACAAAATTCCAGGGTACATACAACTACTCGCCACTCTAAGGGCAAAATAGACATTTAAGGTTCTTCTGTTCCTGTCCATCCCCGATCGTGGCGACCGAGCAGTTGACTATGTACATTCCGCCTCTAGAGCTCTCCAAATCAGGGCTGATCAAGCTTACCCTTGCCTTTACCTGCACCACGTAGCACCCGTGAACCAAGGCCCAGCAAGAAAACCATAATATCACAGCATGATCAATGACAATAATCAGATATCTCATAAAGCATAACCATATACTCAACAATCCATAGCATTCACATAATCAGACATTCAGCATACCAAATTCATCAAATCAACATTAATAACCAAGTCATACAATAGCCAGGGTCAACGCCCTTAGGTCGTACCCTTTGTTTACCCCACTGACTCCGGTCTGCTTAAACCGAGCTCAATTAATATTAAGTTGTCCTCAGCTACCAATGGCTGAGTCGCGTCCTGTGTGCCAATATTAATTCTGGTACTCTTTGGCCGTTTATTTCATATTCACATGGAATGGTACCATTGTACAATAATGCATACAAGTATAGGCAACCCTTAGTCCCATCATAGTCACACAACCGGGTGCAGTTTTCTTACCTTTAATTCCAAGCGTTTTGATTACGATAAATGACCCTTGAGCACGATCCCTTTTCCGAGCCTTAGCGATCACCTAGTCACAACCAAGATATGGGATTCTATCAATAATAATTGAATAAAGGTTTTCGGTCCAAGTTCTAGCCTTCGGAACATTGAATTCCACCAAACACGGTAGTGAAATCATTCCTGAGCACCCTAGGTTAGGTTCATGCACCTCAAACCTCCTTAAAGCCAAAAATACCCTTAAGAACCATGACTCTAAGCCCCCTATGCTGCAGCCCGCCTCCAACCAGAGGCCTAGCCTCCCTAAACAGCAGACACGGGCCGCGGCCCAGCACTCCCCATGTCGCGACCCGCCCTTCACTTCAGCTCCCATCTGCTCTAGAGGGTCGCGGCACACCAAGAACAGGGTCGCGGCCCGACCCCTTAGAACCCAGAAAACTCACCATTTCTAGCAACCAAGCCTCACTCAACTCAACCCAAAACCATCCCAATAACATACTTTAATTATCACAATAGTTCTACTATACTCTCAGCAACAAAACCCATAGGAAATCTAGCCTAAAGACTCATCAAAATCACACTTTAATCCTTGAAACCCAAAAGCTTCATAAACCTCCTAAAAGAGCCACCAATTCATAGAATTCAAGTGCTAAACCATAATTAGAGACTTACCTTTACTGAAGAACAAACCCACCAAGTAGTTGTTGAGCTAATTCCCAAGACCTTAGCCTCAATTCAAGAAATCCCTAGCTCAAAATCCCTCCTTAGCTTCAAAGTTTGGCTTGAGAAAGAGATAGAGAGAGAAAGAAAGATATGAGTGAGCTGAGCTGAGAGAAAGGGAAGGGTCGGTTTAAGAGTTTCTACCTATTTCCCTTAGTTTAGTTTAATCTAACTTAGGTTGCTTGAGTTAATCCCAATACTCGGGTAGCGAAAATTTCCCTGAGGGCAAAATGATAAATTTCCCCAATAGTCCCTCCTAAACTCTCTAACTTCAAATATATCTCCAATTATTTATTTTCCTAACCCGATAGCCCAAATAAATATCTAATACCTAAAATACCCCTTGACCCACCCCGAGTCAAGTATTGGGTCCCGGTGTGACTTTCCCGCTAACTGGCTCCCTAGGATCGCCTCGAGCCGCATGCTGCAAATATATATCCACATAATAATGTAGCCTTACAATTATAACATTTAATCACATTTATGCCCTCAGCAGGCCAAGATTACATATATGCCCCTATAAGCTAAACAGGGCCCACATGCATATTAATACCAATAAACATGCATCTCATATATCCATATAATCATATAAGCATGCTTATCACAGAATCATGCATTAAAATCATTTAAATCACACATAAACCAATTATGTCCTCCTGGCACACTAATCAAGGCCATTAAGCCTTATTAGTGATTTTGGGTCATTACAGCGGATCTGGCGAGGAGGCTTTGGAAAAGATTCAGTTTGAGCTTCTTCTACCAATTGTTCTCCAGCTAATGGATCGTGTTTCACTACCTTTTGTGTCGCTCTTCAAGCTACTTGAGGATCTTGTTCCTGAGGGAGTCGATTGGACTTTTTCACCATGATTGGTTGATGCTTAAGGAATTGATCTTCGTGAAGGAAGTATAAAGCTGATCGCGGAAGGATTTTCTTGAGACGACGAAGACGGTCTTCCGGGGTTCGTTGGCTTGGAGATTTGGATGAAGAATCACTGCTCGGAAGGGTATCACTTGAAGCGAAAGATGAGGAATCGAAGTCTGTTTGGTTGTCACCTCCCCTGTAGTCAAAGCAATTCATCTACAAAAAATAAGGGGAGGTAAGTAAACCAAACAAAAATTAAGTGCAAAGAAAAAATATTCATCACTCAGTGAAAAAATTTCTTTGAGAAGTGAAATCAATATATCCCTGATTAAGAAATTTTTTGGGAAATAATAACAATTTTGAGCAATTCACAAAGAAAAAATAAGGTAAATTGTTTCGAATGCCATGTGGTGTTCGAGCAAGGGTGCGTGTCCGAGGAGCTGGGAGCATGTCCAAGGAGTTGGGGCTTGTACGAGGAGCTAGGCGTGCCCGAGGAGCTGGGCGTGTCCGAGGAGCTAGCATGTCTAAGGTGGTGGGCATGTTCGAAGTGTAGGGTGTGTGTCCGAGCGGCTGCGTGTGTTCGAGCAGCTAGGCGGTGTCCGAGCGGCTGGGCGGTGTCCGAGTGGCTGGGTGGTGTTCCAACATTAGGGTGCATGTTCGAGTAGTAGGGGTGTGTGTCCGAGCGTTTGCCTGTGTTCAAGCAGTTGGTGCGTGTCTGAGCAGCTGTGTGCGTGGTCAAGAGTCTGGGTGTGTGTCTGAGGGCCAAGGTGATGCCTAATTGGCTAAGGATGCATCCGACCAGTTAAGCATTTTTGAGGAAGTCAAGACAACTGAGTGTTTAGGGTGCATAGGCCGAGCAGCTTGGTGGGTTCTGAAGAACCAAGGCAGCAAGAAGACCTGATCTACTGACAGAATCCGAGCAGCTAGGGGCTCGAAAAGGCAAAACACCCAAGGGGCTAGCTAGGTACCGAGGAGCTATTTAGGTTTCGAGGGCCTAAAGGAGTCTGGTTGGCTAGGTATTTGCTTGGTGGTCCGATCGGTTCAGTAGAATCCGAGCAGTTAAAACCTCAAAGAGGGATGGCTAAATACGAATCCGTTCAGCTAAAAGGTATGGGGCATAACATGAAGCATAAACACGTTTTCCTATTCATGGGACATACAAATTAGATCAAAAAGTGGAATTTCAAGGGTTCAACAAGCTCCAAGATACCATCAATGCTCATCCTATACCCATGAACCCGAATATGCAATGTGGAATGGGAGATCATTTTTTTTCTTCAAAATTTCACGAAATTGGAGGCAAGACTGACTAACCCAAAGCTTAAACTACACTAAAACAGCCACAAAATCTCTATTTTACAAAGATTTATCACAACAATTCCAAGAATGCATTCCAAAAGAGAGTTTCGGCATATACAAGTTCTAACAAGTTTTTGTGTAAAATTTTAAAGCTTAAAATGCTTGAAAGTAAAGATCAAGAAGAGAGAACTTACTCAAATGGGTGGAAAATCTTTGGGTTTCTTAAGAATTTCCTTTGAAATTGCTTGGAGAGACACAAAGCTTTGATGAGGAGTTGGCCACAGCAAGGAGGAGTCTTTTTTGTGATGTTCTTTTTGGCTTGAGAGGGATAGGCATGCATGGGCCTATTTAAAGGGAAATGAGGAACTTTTCAATTACCCTAAACTCTTAGTATTCTCTTTCCCACGATTGGGACTGATAAGTGGCATTTTTCTGGCCTAAAAAGTTCAGTTGTGGGTTTACTTGAAAAGGCAGAAAAATATAGAAAGTCATTTTTTGGAATTTTGGGGACGCAGAGAATATTAAAGTTGCTGACAAGTCACCACAAGGAGGCAACTACTCTGATATTCTCTAAAAATTTTATTGGCTATTCAATATTTAGAGATTTAATTGGCCAGGCTTTTATTATTAGTGAAAGTTACTGACTGGGTGGAAGCTTTTGGACGACGTGAATAACTATTAGCTAGAGAAAAAGTTTATCATATAATAAACTTGGGGGGCAAATGTTATCCCAAAAATTTTGTTCAATGACGTGGCAATCGGATAGACAAGTGGCAATGCATGGTCGTTAAATGACACATTAATAGTCAACAAATGTGGTATTTAAAGAAGTAAAAAGGTTGAGAGTTGACATGGGGAGTTGTGATATTACTGGTCAGGAGAGATTTGCCCGATTAGTGATGTGTCATGCCCGACTAGTGGTTTGCTTTGCCCGACCAGTGATGTGCCATGCCCGACCAGTGATGTGCCATGCCCGACCAATGGTGTGCTTTGGGCGATCAGTGATGTGCCATGCCCAACCAGTGATGTGCCATGTCCGACTAGTGGTGTTCTTTGGCCGACCAGTAAGTTTGGGGAATGGATTTGGTCGATCGACGGATCAGAATCTCAGGAGTTAACCATCCAGTGTCTCTTCAGTAAAGCCTCAGTGATAGCTTCAACCCGAATCATTCGTAACTGCCGCGCGAATCTCTCAAATATCCTGAAGTAATAGCTATATTGTTGTAATTTAAATTTGTTTATTATTTATTAATTAAAGTTTGTTGCAACAACCATGGACCCCGTCAAAATAGGATATTTCTCATGCACGATCCATGAGCCTATAAATAAATGGCTCATGGCATCATTTGGGGGGATTGATCTTTTTGAGACTTGGAAACTCTCTAATTTTGAGATTTTGGGACTCGGGCATTTTTGGGGCACTTTTCTGAGAGAGAAAACTTGTATTCTTGAAAGAGAAACTCTGTATTTTTCTACTTACACTTAAGAAACTCAGTTGTCTCAGGTTCATTTGATCTTAAGTGTAGGCTACATATATCACAACTCCAAGAGTATTAGGCTATTACCAACAAATTGGGGCTGAACCACTATTAAATTACTTGTGTTATTTGTTTTTTATTCAAGGTTTATTGTCGTATTTGCGTCTACTCTCAGTTAGCCAAAATCGTGGACAACAACAACAACAACAATAATAATAATAATAATATATTTACTAATTTTCATAAAGAATAATATTTAATTAATGTAAAAAATAATCATTTAAATTTATATTCATATACAAAAACTTTTTTTTATAAAATATCTTTAATTTAAAAAAATCTACAAAAATAGATATGAACAGATTATTATAAATAAATTAATTAATATCTTATTTAAATTTAAAATAATAATAGTAAATTAATTAACCACAAATAAGCAGATAAAAAATAAGATGGTTATATCAATTTTATTATTTTTTTCTATTTTCTATTCATTTTAAATAATAATAGTAATTAAATAAAATATAAAGATATTAAAACTCGCAACAGCTTCTACACCATTGGAGATGGTGGAAAATCTTTCGATAATGATGCTACAAAATCTATTTGAAGATTTATCGATTAACTTATACTTACTAATTTGTTAAAACTTTGATCTATTTTTTTCCTAACCACCTCCAACAATCGCAATATCACCCACACAACATAAACATTCGATAATATCTAAAATATGATCGAAAAATAAGATGAAGATGTTAGAATATCAAGATCAATAATGTAACGCCCTATTACACATGAAGCGTTACACTGTGTATTTTAAATAGTGCTAAACTCACTAAACAAGTCATTTGGCCATAATTGTGTAACTAAACGTGATTAACGATTTAGGGTTAAAAAAATTTGGACAAAGATACAACATTTCACTAAAACGTTACTGTATACATGGGATCCCAAAATACATTTAAAAGGTTAATTATAATAAAAGAGTTACAACCTGCCGACCTAAGCAAGAAAATAGGATTTAATCCTAGTTCCTCTTTAAACCCTCGGACGTGGTGGTTGAGCTGCCGCATATGTACACATCGTCACCTAAGCTCTCCAACTCAAAGTTGGTCCATCTTTCTTTTCTCTTTATCTGCACCATATAGCACCCGTGAGCCAAGGCTCAACAATAAAACTTAAACATGTTCATAAGTTGTTGATAACATATTTCCAAATCATAATAAGCATGTCTAGCATTAATAACCCTACTCATGCATGCATATCATTCATATAAATGACTATAGTGTCATATGGGGCAAATTCCCCTAGACAAATGATCAATGCATCATACCGGGGTCCAATGCCCGAAATACATGATTATGGAATCAGACTAGGGCTCAGTGCCCAAACACTTTATTAATAAATCATATTGCCTCAGCGCCTGTTGCAAGAACAACTTCTATAAGAATTGTTTTCGCTTTAGCTTCTATACACAACTTGTATGTTCATCAAATGGATGTCAAAACGGCATTCCTTAATGGTGACCTCAATGAGGAGGTCTATATGGAACAACCCAAAGGGTTTGTCCTACCAAAATATGAACATAAAGTTTGTAGACTTGTAAAATCCTTATATGGATTGAAACAAGCTCCTAAGCAATGGCATGAGAAATTTGATCAATCCATCATGTCTAATGGGTTTAGACATAACAATGGAGACAAGTGTTTGTATTCCAAAACTTGTAAGGGATATGTGATCATTGTTTGCTTATATGTGGATGACATGCTTATTCTAAGTAATAGCATGAAAGGGATAGAAGAAACGAAGAGTTTTCTATCATCAACCTTCATGATGAAAGATCTTGGAGAAGTTGATACCATACTCGGTATCAAAGTAAAGAAACATAGTGGGGGTTTTGCGCTAGGGCAAGCCCACTACGTTGAGAAAGTATTGAACAAATTTAACCTTCTTAAGTTTAAAGATGCCAATACTCCATTCGATCATAGTGTAAAACTAGAGAAGAATGAAGGAAGAGCGGTGGCTCAATTGGAGTACGCTAGTGCTATAGGGAGTCTAATGTACGCTGCCCAGTGTACTAGCCCTGATATAGCATTTGCGGTAAGTAAACTTAGTAGGTTTACAAGTAATCCAAGTGTGGATCACTGGAAGGAAATTGGAAGAGTCCTAGGTTATCTCAAGAAAACCAAAAGACTAAGCCTTCACTACTCCAAATTTCCTTCGATATTAGAAGGATATACAGATACAAGTTGGATATCCAATCTTGGGGACAACTTGTCCACAACTGGTTGGGTATTTACACTTGGTGGAGGTGCAATTTCTTGGGGTTCCAAGAAACAAACCTGTATATCTCATTCCACTATGGAAGCGGAGTTCATAGCTCTAGTTGCTACTGGCAAAGAGTTCAAATGGTTAAGGGATCTGTTGATAGAGATTCCCCTAATCAAAGATAATGTATCTACTATATCGATACATTGTGATAGCCAAGCAACATTGGCTAGAGCATACAGCGGAGTGTATAATGGGAAGTCTAGACATATTAGTCTAAGACATGGATATGTAAGAGAATTGATTCAAAGAGGAGTCATCTCAATATCCTATGTGAGAACAAGTGAAAATCTGCCAGATCCTTTCACTAAGCCACTAACGAGGGATTTAGTGGCTGCATCATCTCGAGGGATGGGACTTAAACTCCCTAAAGAGATTCACGATTGATGGTAACCAATCTTAACACTAGTTATTCAACTAGTGTTAGGTTCAATAGGTAATAACAAGTCAATCAAGTGAATATTAGTTGTACTCAAAACAAGTCCCATCTGAGATATTGAGTACTTGTGTGTTACCAAGTGGAGGGTTAAAACCGAAAGGTTTTTTAATAGAATTCAGTCTTGTAAAAGACAAGTATTTTTGGTAACAAAATACTGTAATAAATCTACCTATATGGACCTAGGGGTGGTGCTACCTCTCATGAGAATTGGGAGTATTCTCAAGAACGTCCATGAATGGAAAGTGCACATGGCCATTAACAGTGCAAAGCGAGACATAGAGGTCTCAAGTGAACATCGCAAAGGTGTGTGTATTATCACCGATTTGTTATCATGAAAAGATGGTTCAATGCCTAGTGCAACCAAATCTTCGACAAATTTTGTGATAATTACACTATAGTAAAGTTCAAGTTGAAAAACACTTTGCTTTATGCATTAATGCAATGACTCCTATAAGAGAGAGTTCTTATTTAATCAAGTGGGGGATATGTTATATTTTAAATATAATGATTGATTAAATAAGTGTTACAATAGATGACTATTTAATCTAGTCGGGGAATGTTATATTATTTTATAATATAATGTTTTAGATTAAATAAATGTGACATAGAGTGTCACATATTGTAACATATAATAGAGAGTTACATTATTTGGATATGTGTGAAATATCCAAACATGTAACATATTTGGTGTTACAAATTCATCACAAATTTGTAACTCCTGAATATCACCCATTATTGTGTAGATTTGTTGTTACACAATATTGAGATGAATTTCTTAAAGCCATATGAGAAATGGCTGATAGAGATGTGATTTTAACTCCCATATTGTGTATGGAAGTTACAAAATCAAGTGGGAATAAATTGGAACATTTTGGAAAAAACTTCAAAAATTGGTTGCTGAAAATGACCAAGGGCCGCGGCGCTTGAAACAAGCGCCACGGCGCTAGTGGCTAACAGATTCATACAAATTCTATTTTCTTCCAATTTTGAATGTTTCCAACAGCCAAGTAACTCCCAAATCTCTATTTTAATTCCATAAAACATCCAATTAATCATTGGTAACAGCCATGGGGGTTGGTGGAATTTGAAATTCAAAGGGTGTCTCAAAACTCTATAAATAGGAGCCTAATGCTCACTTGTAAGACACAACAACATTTTCTATCCATTAGAGCACTTGGCTAGAAACACCTTGAGGCTTGATAATTCCATAAAGCATTTCCAAAATCTGAGAGAGATCCCTTAGTGCTTGAGTTAGGGGGAAATAAGCTTTTGGACAAAGGTTTCAAACCTTGTTCAAGTTGGTGATCCCCAACACTCTTCACTTTGGTTGTGTGAGTGAGAGTATCTTATTATTTTGTTCTTGTTCTTATTTTCTTCTATTGTTTTTCTTCATATCATATTTGTTATATTTACTTGTATCTTTGCTTAAGAGTTCTAATCTCATCTACATCTTTCTTTTTACTACCTCAAGTTTATTTGTATCTTTTTGTCAAGAGTTGTATTTTCTATTTCAATCCTCTTCTTCTTCTTTCTCTAATCTTATTTGTATTTTCAGTTATAGAGTTGTAACACTTTATTTAATCAATCTATATTTACTTGTAATATTATTGCATAGAGTTGTAATATTATCTTACCATTTCCATTGAGGCAAAACAATATTTTCCTAACATGAACTACCTCAGGACCTGTATATTTCATCTCACCCATCTCTTCCCAGCGAATGGGTGATCTAAAATTCTTACCATACAACATCTCATAAGGTGCCACTCCAATAATCAACTGATAGTTATCATTATAGGAAGACTCTATTAGAGGCAAATATTTATTCCAAGACCCTTCAATGTCTAATACACATGCTCTCAGCATGTCATCTAATATTTGAATAATCCTCTCTGATTTACCATCATTCTGAGGATGATAATTTGTACTGAACTCCAGATGTATACTCATCACCTTCAGTAACCTTTCCCAACACTTGGAAATAAATACAGGTTCCCTATCTAATAAGATAGACCTCGAATTCCATGAAGGCGTAATATCTCTCTCACACAGAGATCTACATAACTGTCAATTGTATTATTCATCATCACTGGTAAAAGTGAGTTGACTTTGTATACTAGTCCATAATGACCCAGACTGAATCATACTGGCCCACTACCCTGGGCAACCCCATCACGATATCCATCATGATGTCCTCCCACTTTGACTTTGGGATACACAAAGGCTATAATGGCCTTACTGGTTTCTGATACTCTGCGCTGACTTGCTAACTGGTCTGGCACTTTTTCACGTACTCAGTTACGTCCCTCTACATCTCAGGACACCAATATAAAACTCTTAAATCATGATACATTTTCATGGTGCCTGAATGTAGAGAATAAGGGGTAGTATGAGATTCATACAAAATCTCCCGTCTGATCCCAGTGTCCATCGGAATATCCATCCGATCTATATATCTCAAAAAACTCATGCCTAACACTGTATAGTCCTTAACTATTTCGGTTAAGACATTCCCCCCAATCCTTCCCATCTGTGGGTCACTCAACTGTTTTTCCTTTGATCCTCTATAAAAGAGTAAACTAAAGTGTAGTGTTGGCCAACTGGCCCACCAGTAGCTCTACTTTTAGCTCTGTTCATATCCTTCAACTAATGTGATGCATATGCAATCACATTTTCTGTCAATGAAGTACCAATTCTCAAAAACTCTTCAACAAAACACATGTAATACCCTACCAATCCAAGGAAACTCCTGACCTCTGAGGCGTTCCTTGGCCTTGGTCAATCTCTAACTGAAAGTGTACCACAATATCGTCGATAGAGGCGATCACAAACCAATTCAAATAATCTTTGATACTATGTTCATCTGATTCATTAAAATAACTGGAGCATTAGTCAAACCCAAAAGACATGACTCAGCACTCCTAGTGCCCGTATCTAATACAAAAGGAAATCTTCTACTTATCCTTCTCCCTGATCCTCTGTTGGTAATAACCAAATCAAAGACCCCTCTTGGAGAATACCATCTTACTGAGTAACTAAACCTTTAGTTCCCATTTCAATACAGTGCCCTAGACGTGGTTCTGTCCCTGGCACCAACATAATCATAAATTTATCTCTTTGTGTAGAGGTAACTTTGAAAAATCCCTGGAAACACATCCAGAAACTCCCAGACTAATCTAGTTTGTCCTGGTCCCATTGGCACAACCTGAGTGGTATCCACCACACTAGCTAAGAGTCCTATGCATCCTCTTGGAATAGGTCTCTAGCTCTAAGTACAGATGTCATAAGTATATGGGGTTCATGCATAGTGCCAAAAAATACAAGGTTTCTCACCCTCAAGCCCAAGGGTTACCATCTTTTCTTTATAATCTATCATTGCCCCATACTTGGCTAACCAATACATATCCAGGATCATATCAAAGTTGGTCATAACCAACTCTATCAAGTAAATTAATGAGTTCTTTCCCACAATAATCTAACCCATCTCTTAAAATTACCAATAGGGTACCAAATTCGCATCACATCATAACCACATACCAAGTCTATGCCTCTACCAAAAGCAACAGAATAAAGAACAACATGGCACCAAAACCAATCAGCATAATACAATAATCAAAACCAGGAAGCTGACTTGCCACTACTGAAGGACCAGCCTCTGTCTCTGCCTTTGTCTGCGTCAAAGCGAACACTCGAGCTGGAGTCGAGCTGTCCGCCCCCTTTGGTTCATCCTTCCTTAGCTTTGGGTGATCCCTCTTGAGGTGCCCATTCATCCCACATAAGAAACAAGCCTTTGCTCGGCATTCCCCCAGATGACGTCTCTTACACTGAGTGCATTCTAGGTAAAGTTTACAATCCTCATCCTCGCCCTGATGACCTGTCTGAGCACTTCGAAACACCTTTTTCTAAACCAGAGGTACCGAATACATTGAAAACTTTTCTTTTCTGATCACTGGGGCCTCTGCCCCTAACTGATCCAATAACCAGAGGTATCGCTGCCTGAGCTCTGCGCTCTCCGGCATTCTCCTTCCAAATCTTATTTCTTGTGCCCTCAACAACAAGATCCCTCCCTACCACCTAAGCATAGGTAGAGATCTCATCAACTGGGGCAATTCTAATGCCTTGAGCTATCCCAGAATTCAATCCCTGGATAAATCTCTCCTTTCGAGCACATCCGCGGTACCATATCAAAAGAAAACTTGGCCAACCCATCGAATTTGTTAACATACTCAGTTATTGTTTTATTTTCCTAAACCAGGTTCAGAAATTCATTTGCCTAAATTCTTTCCAGTTCATTGCAGTTGTATCTCGTGTCTGGGATACCACTTCCCATCACATCCGGCCATCTTCTCGCAACACATATATAACATAAATCACCCTATCGTGACCTACCACCCCCATACTATTGAGGATGGAATTGATCATGCTCATCCATTGTTCAAATCTAAATGGATCTAGGCCTCCCTAAAAAACTGGAGGGTAATATTCCTGAAATCTCTCATATAGAAATTCCCACCTGTTCTCAACCCTAGGTTGAGCTAAAACTGATGCCATTCCTGGCATAACAAAGGAAGATGTGCTCCATGACAGAACCTGCTTTTTTAAATACCTGATCTCTTCCTCTTGCATCTATAATCTTCATTACATATCTGTAAACATCTACTACCAATTATGAGGGGCAGGCGGAGGGCTTAGGCCCTGGCTGTAATTCCCAACCTCAGTATAAACACCACCGAGTCCCATTAACTGCCTTGAGTACATAACCTCTAGTTTAGTCTGCAGTCAACAACTTGACCCATTAAGCATGATGAGCACTTTTAAAAGCCTTCCCCATGAGAACAATCACACAGCACCACATTCACATGTCATTATAGTGCTAATTCACATGTCACACAGCCCATGAAATTCATGCATTAATCAATAACCCCTGCTCTTGCCAGCAAAATATCATGTCATTTACTCTATCATGCAGATAACACATTCATATATTCACTGAGCAGGTAATCACATAATCATATCAATATTCAAGGGCCAGGCCCTATCAAAATCTCATGCTTCATAATAAGGCATGTAGATAAAGCATTTATATCTTATTTAAGCAGTTAAACATATAACCACAAAAGTAGTCACCATACCCTGAGTGGAGCTTGTCTCTAGTGACGAGTGTACATGCCTTGTCTTCAAGAACCCTTAACCTTGGCACACTCTGATACCAAGTTGTAACGCCCTACTACCCAAGGATCGTTACACTATTTATTTTAAACAGTGGTAAACTCGCTAAACGAGTCATTTGGCCATAATTGTGTAATTAAACATGATTAACGGTTTAGGGTTAAAAAATTTAGGTCAATGATACAAACGTTTCACTAAAATGTTTATTGTATACATGGGATCCCAAAATACATTTAAAAGGTTAATTACAATAAAATAGTTACAACCTGCTGACCTAAGCAGCAAAATAGGGTTTAACCCTAGTTCTTCTTTAAACCCTCAGTCGTGGTGGTCGAGCAGCTGCATATGTACACATCGTGACCTAAGCTCTCCAACTAAAGGATGGTCCAACTTTCTTTTCTCTTTACCTGCACCATATAGCACCTGTGAGCAATGGCTCAGCAAGAAAACTTAAACATGCTCATAAGTTGTTAATAACATATTTCCAAATCATAATAAGCATACCTAGTAGTAATAACCCTACGCATGCATGCATACCATTCATATAAATGACTATAATGTCATATAGGGCCAATTACCCTAAATTAATTATCAATGCATAATACCGGGATCTAATTCCCAAAATACATGAATATGGAAACATATTGGGGCTCAGGGCCCAAACACTTTATTAATAAACTATACTGGCTCAACACCCTAGGATAAGGGGCTAATGAGTCACCCTAGGGTCATTTTCCCTGTCCTCTGTATAACCAATCTTGGAGCTGGTCCTGCGTACCTAGTGCTTTAGTTTTCTCCGACCAATAGGTCAGACAGGCGTATGATGCATTCCTGGTTAGACTAAACCATATCAACCAGCACTCAGCGCATTATTTCCATCCTTGACTAGTAATTCAATGATTTACGACCAGCACTCAGCGTGCTAATGTCGTCCTTAACTAATAATTCAATGCCTTACTAGCAGCACTCAACACGCTAGGGTCGTCCTTGACTAATAAGTCAATGCTTTACGACCAGCACTCAATGTGCTAATGTCATCCTTAACTAATAAGTTAATGCCTTACGACTAGCAATCAACGTGTTAAGGTCGTCATTGACTCATAAGTCAAGTCTGGGGCCCATCCCTAGCTTAGGATATGGGACTAATAAGTCACTCTAGGGCCCATTGCCCTATCCTCTGTATAACCAGCCTTGGAGCTGGACCAGCGTATCTGATGCTTTAGTTTTCTCACGAATAATAGGTTGGTCAAGCGTATGATTCGCTATTGGTTAAGCATGACCATAACGACCAGCGCTCAACGCGCTATTGCCACCCTTGACTGATAAGTCAATACTTTACGACCAATGCTATTGCCATCCTTGATTGATAAGTCATGCCTTTCTCATTAAGATAATGCAAACAATCATATATCATATGTCAAATATTCAGATACAAAGCATTCAGCATGCTTATTCAATAATCACAAGCATAATCATAATCATAATCATGCACATACTCAAGCGTTCATGCCCTATCATGTTCCTGTTCAGCAACTCGGGCCAAACCATAATCACATGTATCACATATTGGGTGCAATTTTCTTACCTTTAGTCCAAGCACAGGTTACCAATAAATGACCCTCGAGCACGATCCTGATTATGAGCCCCTAGCGATAACCTAGTCACAACCATCATATAAAATCTTGTCAAGAATAAGTAAATAAAGGCTTTCGGACCAAGTCCTAGCCTTCGAGACGTTGAATCCTACCAAACTGGGTAGTAGGATCGATCCCGAGCCTTTAGGAATAAGTTCCCGCAGTCAAAACCTCCCCAAGGCCAAAAATCCCTTAAGCTCCATGCCCCCAGACATTTGAGTAGCGACCCGTTCAAGTTAGAGGCCCAAGCCTCTTCTCTGTCTGCACCAGTGTCGCGGCGCCAATAACCCTTTGGCACCTGCTTCTCCTTCGACCAATTTGAGTCGTGGCTCGACATGAAAACCCAGATTTCCATTCATTTTTCCCTTGCCAAATCCCTCCATGTACCTATCCAAATATAGCCAAATCCCATAAACAAAGTTCCCAAACAACTCAACAACACAAAACCATCAAAAGTCAAGTTACAATTCAATTAAAAACTCATTAAAACACAAAAATCCAATCAAAGATCAAAAACTCAAAACTTAAAGCTTGGATTACCTATGATTGAGTTGTTTTCCAGTTAAGTCGTCCGGCTAACAAGCTTCTAATCTTCCCTAGAATCGTCATGACTCTAACCTTGGTTGAATTCGAGTCCTAAAACTCTAGTTTCCTTCAAATATGCTAACGGGCACCAAAAAGAGATCGAGAGAGAGAGAGAGAGAACGTAACCGAACATTCTTTTTATTTATGACAAGTTACTTCAAGCTTAAGTAACCTCAAGCAAATCCAAATGCTCGGGGTCCCAAAAACGCCCCTGGGGTAAAATAGTCAAAATTCCCATAATCATCTCCTGATCTCACTAACTCTAGATATATCATCAAATATTTATTCCAATTACCCAATAACCCGGTAATGTACTAAATACCTATATGCCCATTGATTCACACCGAGTCAAGTATGGGTCCCATTGTGACTTCCCCACTAGCTTGCTCCCTAGGACCGTCTCATGCAGAGTAACCCAAATATATCCATATAATAATGTGGTCTCATACATATATCACATATATGCCAAATATACCCATAACGGGCCAAATTATGAACATTGCCCTTTTAATCAGAAATAGGCCCACATGCATATTTAATACATCTAAGCATGCATATCAAGTCATATTATAATATAACTCGCATAATCATATAATGACACACATATATATCACATAATTTCCATAGTTTGTCATCCTGGCCCCCTAACCAAGGCCCTAAGCCTTATTAGGTAATTTGGGACGTTACAAATAATTTAAAATAAAACTTTAAAGATTAACAGACATTAATAATTGAATCAATCAAATTTGGAGATATGAATTGGAATTCATTGAAAATTGAAATTGAAAGAATTAAGAGAGAAGAGAAAAAAAAAATGAAATTAGAGTAAAGGAAAATATGATCAATAATTTAAACTAAAAACTTTAAAGATTAACAAACATTAATAATTGAATAAATATCCAAACTTTAAAGATTAACAAACATTAATAATTGAATAAATACCTGAGATGATTGTATTATCATTAACATAAAAATCAATCAAATTTGGAGATATGAATTGGAATTCATTGAAAATTGAAATTGAAAGAATTTAGAGAGAAGAAGAGAAAAAAAAAATAGAGTAGAGGAAAATATGAGATTAATAGAGAATGTTTAGAATATATATATAAATTCACAAAGAGATATTTATCTATATTTAAATAATAATAACTTATACATATCTCATTTAAATTTTTAAAAATTGCATTTATTTATTTATTTATTATTATTATAATCTATAAAATGAATAAAAAAAATATATTAAAGGAGAAAATAGATAGAGTGGTTTGAAGAGTTTTTAGAGTGACACATCATCTCCTTAATTATAATGACCTAAATTCTCTAATGTGGCTTATAGCCTGGATTAAGGGGCCAAGAAGGCCATAATTGATTTATTATGCCATTATGTGATTATATGGATGATTATGTGAGTTATATTATTATATGATGATAAATGCATGCATGGGGGTCTACTTTTCATTATAAGGGTATTTTGGTAATTAGGCCCGTTGAGGGCATATTTGCATAATTTCATGCATTTTTATAATTTATGGATGAGACCACATTATTATGTGGATATGTTCGAGCTATTAGGCATGAGACGATCTTAGAATGTAAATTAGCGGCTTGGTCATAACGGGATTAATTTCCGGGCTCGGGGTGAGTCTCGGGGTGATTTTATGATTAGAACATTACCGGGAATAAAAGGGTAATGGGATTAGATTTATTTATTATTGGCAAATATTGGGAATAACGGGAATTGGAGAACGTTAATTATGATTAAAGGGATTAGAGGAGAAATGATACTTTTGCCCTTGGTGGCTGTTAAGGAAATAAATTAGGCTTGGGGGCATTTTGGTCATTTAACCTTAGGATATATTTGAATTAGGATGGCAGTGGAAGAATTAGACAGCAAAACAGAGCCCTCCTTCCTCTCCCACGATCATCTCTCCTTCTCTTTTTTCCTTTGAATTTTTTAAGCTGAGATTGAGGGTTCAAGATAGGAGATCAAGGCTTGAGGTTCTAGGATAGTGTTCAACCATTAAAGGGGGTTTAATTCTGAGTTGGAGGTAAGGTTTTAGCCATTATTTTTATGGTTTTTGGTCTGTTTTTCAACTGGTTTTAGTTGATATTTTGGACTGAATAAATGGGAATTTGATGAGGTTTTAAATGGTTTTAAGCTTAGGTTTTGTTGGTTGAATGTTGGGTAAGTTGTGGTAATGCTTGGGTGTGATTTCTGAGTTGTTTGGTGAAAGTTTTTGGCTGGTTTCAATGGAGAAAATGGCAGGGGTGCTGTGCTTGTGGGGTCAAGTCGCGACCCGCCCCTGGTACCCAGCCATAGTGCTCTCTGACTTGGGGGAGCACCGCGACTCACTAAGCCAAGTCACGGCCCGCCCCTTCCTTTTGTGCCAGGGAGGATTTTTCAAGGGCTTAGGCTCGGGATTGAATCTACTAACTGTTTTAGTACGATTCGAGGTCCCGGGAGTGAGGTTTAGACCATGAACCTTTTATGATTTATTTTATTAATGGAATTCCATATTTGGTTATGACTAGGTGACCGCTAAGGGACCAAAGGATTGATCATTATCAAAGGGTCGTTCTTTTATTATTTCATGCTCGAACCAGAGGTAAGAAAACTGCACCCAGTATGTGACATGCATGGTTATTGATGAGGCATGCTGAGTGCTCTATATGTGGACATTGATTGCATATTAAATGCTTAGTAGTCTTGCTTACTTGTGAGTGGTACTAACTTATTAATCAGAACCGCCAATGGTGTCAGTATTGACTGTGAAGCTATGAATTATTAGTCAAGTTTGGCAGTGGTACTGAGCACTTGTAGCGTCTCAAATTCGCTAATAAGGCTTAGGGCCTTGATTAGCGTGCCCGGAGGGCAATAATTGATTTATTGTATTGATATGTGAATTTGATGAGTATGTGATTATAAATGCATGTTTAGGAGAATTAAATATGCATGTGGGTCCCATTTGGTTGTTAGAGGCATATTTGTAAATTTTAGCCCATTGAGGGCCATAAATGCAATATTTGTGTGTATTGTGATTGACACCACGTGTGAGTGGTGATATGTTTGTGATGCACGATCTGAGCCAGTCCTAGGGAGCACTTTAGCTAGAAATTCATAACGGGGTCAAATGCCCGGCTTGAGAGGAGCCTCGGGGTATTTTGGGTATATTATGTTTTTGGAATTTATTGAGTATCGGGTAGTAGTTTGGTAGTTATTGGATATATCAGGATTAAACAGGGATTTATAGGAATACTCGGGGACTTAGCGGGATTTGGGGTAAATGACGGAATTTCCCTTGAGGTTAGTAGAGGAATTTTATTAGAATAAGGGGCAAAGTGGTAATTTGGACTTAGTAGTGTATAGACTTGGCTAAAGAGAAGTCTTTCACGTTACTCACACTTAGGCATATACTTGAGTTTTCTTTTGGAAGCTTTAGAGGAAACCAGAAGCAAAGAAGAAGAAGAAGAAGAAGAGCTAAGTTTCTTTGGGATCAAGGGAGGAACTCAAGGCCTAAGCTTGGAAGGCTAACAATTTGGAACTTTGGGAGTAAATTTAGAGACTTAGTAAGCTAAAGGGTAAGATTTTTAAACTCAATTCTTTCTGTAGAATTCTGTTGGAAGTAATATGCATGTGAGCTGAATTGAGATTTCCTATTGGTTATTTCGAGGAGTCTTGGGGTTGTTTATGAGTGGTTAGGATGTTAAGCTTATGGGAACAAGAATTTTTGGGTATAGGCTTTGAATTGGGTTGATTTTTAGAGGAGTATAGGTGTACGCTTGGGCTCGGGGCAGGATCGTGCTCAAGGGTCGTCTTTCTTAATCAAAGCACTTGGAATTAAAGATAAGAAAACTGCACCCGTTTATGTGGATAGGTTGGGACTAAGTGTTCCCTATATTTGTATGCACTGTTATATGATTGTGATAAACCATGTGAATATGTTGGGACTAAGGGTTCCCTATAATTGTATGAATGTCATGAGGTGATATTATGCCATGGGAACATGTGATAAACGACCTAAGAGTGTCGGAATCAATACTTGCGCACAGGGCGTGGCTCAGCCACTGATAGCTAAGGACAACTTATTAATCACTGAGCTCGGTTAAGCTGGTCGGAGTCAGTGGGTATAACACTGGCTTGGTCTAAGTGAGCCAAATACATTGATTTATTATAGAAGGTTTGGCCTAAGGGCGTCGACCCTAGTTATTGCATGACATGTGTACTGTTGTTGGTTTGATGTATATAATATGCTGAGTATCTGGATGTTGGATCATTGGTTTGTCAGCTGGTTTTCTTGATTAAGTGAATGTTATGGCTTGATGGATAATTGATTAATGTCGTGTGAATCATTTGGTTATGCTCTATGATCTATTTGACTATCGATATTGATTATGATATGACGTTATAGTTTTCTTGCTGGGCCTTGGCTCACAGGGTGCTATGTGGTGCAGGTAAAGGCAAAAGTAAGATGAGTTGACCATGGGTTGGAGAGCTCTGGGGGTGAGGTATACATTGTCAGCTGCTCGATCGCCACGGTCGGGGCTTTGTACAGGGACGGAAACCTAAAACGTGTAATTTTCCATTAGAGTGGGTTGATTACTTATAAGATTTGGAAATTCTGTAATTATGTTATTTAAACCCTGATTTGGGATCCCATGTACCAAACATTTATTTTAATGAAAATTGTTCGTTTATAACCAAAATCTTTTGAACCTAATCTGTTTGTGTCGTTAGATTCACATTTTTATTTAAATGACTTGATTAGCAAGTCTCGCACTATTTCAAACACATAGTGTAACGGTCTTGGTTGTACAGGGCGTTACAACTTGGTATCAAAGTATCCTAGGTTTAAGGGTTCCTAAAGATAGGCTGACATGTACACTCGCCGCTAAAGACAAGCTCGACTCAGGGTTCTGTAATTGAATATATGAGATTATATGTTTAAGTTTTTGGTTGAAATATGAATGTATTATGTCATATGATTATAGGGAGCATGAAAAACTGATAGGGCCTGGCCCTTGACTATTTGTGTGATGAGATTGAGGCGTGCTGATCAGCATTGCTATTGCATGTGAATGAATATTTGGATAATGGTTTTCATACTGAATGTATGTAGTTAACTGCTTGAATTGAATTTATATGTTGTATCTGTTTATTGCTATGTAGGAAGCATGGTAAAGTGTGAATATATGTGGTAGCAATAAAATTTGATAGTTAAATGCGTAGAATTGTGGATTAGTGTTTATTATGCTTTAGGTGTGCATGATTATTGTGGTTATTTGGACCTTGTTATGGATTGGTTCGGCGTGTGAACCTCAGGGTTAAGGAGTTTAGTCAGCATTGGCGGATGAATTCAAACTGTTTGCGCCCGGAATGGTTAAGTGAGCTTGGTATTGTATTACATGGGGTTGCAGATGATAGTCGGGGTTGGAAACCTTCAACTGCCCCTGAAAGTTGCAGCATATGTTCACTAGTATGTAAGTAAGTTGTGGGGTTTGATAGCTGAGATTAGACGGCAGAACAGCAGACTTCTCTTGAGAATGAGTTGCTTTGTATACTTTGACAATGTGGTTACTAGTGTTTGTTTAATATAGGGATACAGACGGATAAGAGCACTAAATGGAAGGCTTAAAAGGCATTATCCTCAGGTTTTGAGGAAAGTTTGGGTTACCTCAGAATTGGTCAGTGGATGGGAAAAGCTAATTCCATCCTTGGTTATATGAAGATGAGAGGTAACGACTAAGGAATTGTGCTAGGTATTTGTGGCAGAAGGATGCCTCAAAATGGTACTCAGATTGAGATATTGGCATGATGGGTTGGAAAGAACTCAGATGGTGATTTGATAAAAGAGGTTATAAAGAAATAGTTTGAGCTGCGGAGGCTAATAGGCTTATAAGCTTGATTTGGAATGATAAGATAATGATAGTGTATGTCAATGAGTTTTGTGAGTTGGGTAACTCATTTTTGAAATTGATACAAGCGGGTGTAGCTGGAGATGATGACCCATTTAAGGATCAAACTCTGGGATGGTCCTGAGCATCAGAGCCGCTCCAATATATGAGGTCTTCATCTGTATTTAGGTAGAGGAGAGGGCCATGTTGTTTGAGATATATGGAATGAAGTATAGGGTATGAATGTCGTAGGGCAAGGGATGCAAATGACAATATTTCCATTGGTGGAATTTAGTAAGGACAGATTCCCAGTAATTGAAGTAGAAGAATCCCGGACAGTTTTATGGTTCCTGGTTTTGACAGGAAGGGGTCTGATTTTCAAGATAGCCGTCAGGATAGTGATGGGAACCAGTGAGGTTATTTAGTATGCACCAGAGGCAGGGGATGCCACCTTGGAAGATGTCAGGTGAGGGCACGACTTGTGCATGGAAGGATTTGATATGTTAGGATGGATTTCCCATGATTAAAGAATGGAAGACTGGAATTCCTTGTTGCATTTGAAGGCTAAGGCTAGTTCCTTGGAGATGATCAGTTGACCGAATAGTTCACATTTTTGGTTATATAACGAGTTGGAAGAGTTAAGTGTTGAGAATGTCCCAGGAAGGATTCAGATGTAGAGAATATGCCTCAAGGGTAATATATGAGGGACTGGAGATATTAGTATTTGTTGAGGAGGAATTAGAAACTTCTGAAAGAGGAATTGGAATACAAGTAGTAGGGAGGTTCGTGGTGAGAGCAATAGAGCTCGTCATATGGAAGCCTTGACATGAGTCAGAGTGAGAGTTAAATTGTTAAAAGACAACCATGGATTGTAGGTAATATCAGTTGGAGTACTTTAATTGGGCTGAATGGAAACTAAGCTGACCAGTAGGGATTTAGATGGGTATACAAGGAAAGATTGGGTACGCTTCAGGACTGGGCTACGGATAGGTTCGGTATCGAGGACATTATGGAAGATGGTAACAGTTTGACAAAAAGAATTACTGAAGTAGTCGAAGAAGTTGGACCTCGGGGTGGATCAAACTAAACAATGTCTCTAAGAATTGATCTTCGATCTGGTTATTACTAGCTGAGGATCAAGGAAATAGACATTTCAGGAATTATTACTTGTACCACGCAGGGTGTGATGAATTGGTAACAAAGGTTCTTAACTGGTTCAAGCTTCAGCAGCACAGGTAAGTTCTGCAAGCAGAAAATATAGGAGCAGTGTGGACAAGTCACCTTCAGGCCTATTGGTGGTATGTTGGACTACTTTTCAGTTAGAAGTGGAATGCGAACGATTACTACGGTGATGATGTTAGTACTAAAGAAGCAGGGTCACAGATAAGGCTCCAGGAAGTGTCAGTTTCGATCTCGCTAGGGGTATTTAGAATAATGCCACAAGAAGAGAAGGGGTCAGGTATGCAGAGATTTGGTCTGAAGCAACGGAGAAGCTACTGAGGAATGTCTAAAGAATAGGGAGCACAACGAGGCCGCTAACCATGTCATCTACTACGGAAGTATCTTCGAAGGCGACTACACCAGAGATTAGAAGGACTGTAAAACTTGAAGTTAGACTGAACGGATAGTGGCAGATCAGAAGCTTAGAATACAGAGTGAGAATTGATTAGCGCTTGGTAATGTAGGAATATGCGTGTTTTGGTTGAATACATAAGGGTAGCATGAAGGACCTAATTTTTTATGAAGATATGAAACTGTGAGGGATGCATCACAGGTTGGGGCACGCCCAGGTTCAGACAGACGAGAGGATGGATCGAGCCTCGCGAGAGGTAAAAGAATAGGAATATGTTCGATATACATGGAACGATAAGTTGGCAGTGTATGCCTAGCGTAAGGTATTTGAGTGTTTGGTCATTTGTAAGAAAGATAACTTTGAGACCAAGAGTTAGTGAAACGTAACAGATGGATGGTTGGTGCTAGAAATCCTCGACGGTATGAGGAAAAGATTTAATTGGAGGCAGATCTCTTACTTGGGAGGTGTGTGTCAATTAAAAGAACGCCACAAATTACAATGGAATGGACAAGGTAACGAATGAGATTGGTATAGCATTAGTGTGTGGTGATGAACAGGTACGTATTCCTTTGGATGATGGAATCCAAAGTGATGGTTTTGGTAGAGACAGGAAAGAACCCTTTCGAGGTATTACGAGTTAGGGTACAAGCATCGGATGAGTGGCCCGATGGGAGTTTGGCATGGAGATGAGAATTCCAAATGGATATCTTTCCACCTCCTAGGGTATGTTGTACCAGGAGGTTCGAACAGGTGACATAATTTAGTATGCTCGAATATTGAAAGGTAAAGTGATATGGTGGTGGATCATAGGAATGGACCACATTGGACTATAAGTAAGGTGATTCGACAGGGAAAGTTATAACTCAGCTGAATGAGTTAATGTAACTTGGTTCAGGTGAATTGGTAATGGGGCAGAGCATTGATGATGCTGAGTTGGAACCATGTAGTCTTCCAAGCTTTGGAAAGGAACTAGAGAATGATGAGAATAGAGTGGGAACCTGAAATTATTGATTGATTGCAGATGGAATAGAAATCTGATGACTTAACAATTATTTTAAGGGATTAAGCATTGAGTGTGTGAATATTTGGGATATTAAGAAAATTTTAATCCTTGATGAGATAGTCACGGTGATGAATTCTGGTGTACAGCTAAGGTGACACGACATAGGACATGGTAAGATAAAAAGAAAGGGGTACTATGCGAAGTAAAGAAGTGGAAGATAGTGGATACTACGGTTCAGTATTGGTTCAGGGGAAAACCAAAGAGGTTGTTGGAATTCTTAAGGCAGGAGTGTCTGCCTATCTGAAAGGACATAAGAACTTGTAAATTGTTAACTTTGCAATACAAAGTTCCAGGATGAGAGATTTGTATCTCTCCAAGTAAGTGCAGACAAGGAAAATTATGATATTCAGGGAAAGAAAGGGGAGTTCTGACTCCCGAATCGATAGGAATTCTGAGGTTGTACTAAGGGTTAGGTCGGGGGCCTATAAGCTGGTCTCACCCTGGTAGGGGTGATGACACATAGGTATTTCTGGTATCGATGATAAGACAATGAAGCGATCATTGAGAACTGAACAAACCCTGGAGTTTCAGCAGGTTTGTGGTGCAAGCGGAGGAAAACGAAAGTATAATTATTGGACAAGATCTTGTGGAACACGATTGTTACTCTCATAAGAGTGTTATCGAAGAGTAAAAGTAAAGGTGTTGTACCTTGGGAATTATAGTCAAAGGTATGAGGTTTACTATCTGATGTGTTCAAATAAATTTCGAGGACGAAATTATTATAAGGAGGGGATAGTTGTAACGACCAAAAATTACTAATAAGGCTTAAGGGCCTTGATTAGTGTGCTGGGAGGGCATAATCGGAAGTTATGTGAATTAATGGTGAAAATGCATGATTATGTGATATGCATGATCCTATGATTATGTGGATATGTGGAATGCATGTTTATGAGTATTAGATAAGCATGCAGACCATGTTTAGTCTGTAAGGGCATAATTGTAATTTTGGCCCGTTGGGCATAAATATGATTATTTGTGATAACTGTTGAGACCACATTATTATGTGAATAAATATTTGCAACCTTCAGCATGAGGCGATCCTAGGGAGCAAGTAGCGGGAAAGTCACAACAGGACCTGATACTTAACTCAAGGCGAGTCAAGGGGTATTTTGGGTATTGGACAGTTAATTGGGTTAACGGGTTATGGAAATAAATAATTGGAGATATATTTGAGGTTAGGAAGCCTAGGCAGGAATACTAAAGAATTTTACCATTTTTCCCTCGGGGACGTTTTGGTACCCCGAGCCTTAGGATTGACTTAATCAATTAAGGATAGATTAGACAAAGCTCAAAAAGTGGTAGAATAAGGCCAAACCTACTTTCTTCCTCTCTCTTTCTTTCTCTCTCAAGGGAACCACAGAAACAAAGGATTTTTGGGCTGGAAACTCATGAATTTGAGCTGGAATTGTGGGGAGAATTTATGTGGCAATTTGAAGGTTCAACCAGGAATTTAGGTAAGTGTTGATTTGTGGTTTAGCTAATTAAATCCTATAGCTTTGAGCTAGGTTCTAAGTTCTTTGGGTTCTTAATTTTGAAGATTGAATTGAGGCTAAGGATTTGGGAATTAGCTCAGCAATTGCTTGGTGGATTGGTTCTTCAGTGAAGGTAAGCTTTAATCTATGGTTTAGTGTTTGAATTCTGAGTTCTCTTGACTGGTTTTAGTGTTCTTAAGCTTGTGGGTTTCAAAGATTAAAATATTACTTTGATGAGTTTCTAGACTAGGTTTTTGATGGGTTATGTTGCTGAAAACATGTTAGAATGTTTGTGATAATTGGATTGTATCATTAGGATGAATTTGGATGGGTTTCAGTGAGGTTTGAGAGTTAAAAATGGTGGTTTTTCTAGGTTCGAAGGGGTCGGGTCGCGGCCTAGTTCTTGGTGTGCTGCGGCCCTCTGAAGCACATGGGTGCTGGGGAAGAAGGGCGGGTCGCGACATGGGGAAGGCTGAGCCGCGACCCATGTCTGTTTTTGGGCAAGGCTAGGCCTCTGGTTGGGAGTAAGCTGCGGCATGGGAAGCTTGAGCAGCAGCCCTTAAGGGAATTTTTGGACTTTTGGAGTTTTTTGCGCGGGAACCTAACTTAGGGTGCTCGGGATCGATCCCACTACCCTGTTTGGTAGAGTTCGATGTCCTGGAGGTTAGAACTTTATCCTGACACCTTTATACAATTATTGATGGAATCCTTTATCATGGTTGTGACTAGGTGTACGCTTGGGCTCGGGGCAGGATCGTGCTCGAGGGTCGTCTTTCTTAATCAAAGCACTTGGAATTAAAGGTAAGAAAACTGCACCCATTTATGTGGATAGGTTGGGACTAAGTGTTCCCTATATTTGTATGCACTGTTATATGATTGTGACAAACCATGTGAATATGTTGAAACTAAGGGTTCCCTATAATTGTGTGAATGTCATGAGGTGATATTATGCCATGGGGACATGTGATAAACGACCTAAGAGTGTCAGAATCAATACTTGCACACAGGGCGCGACTCAGCCACTGGTAGCTGAGGACAGCTTATTAATCACTGAGCTCGGTTAAGCTGGCCGGAGTCAGTGGGTATAACACTGGGCTTGGTCTAAGTGAGCCAAAGACATTGGTTTATTACAAAGTGTGTGGCCTAAGGGCGTCGACCCTAGTTTTGGCATGACATGTGTACTGTTGTTTGTTTGATGTATATAATATGCTGAGTATCTGGATGTTGGATCATTGGTTTGTCAACTGGTGTTCTTGATTAAGTTAATGTTATGGCTTGATGGATAATTGATTAATGTCTTGTGAATCATTTGGTTATGCTCTATGATCTATTTGACTATCGATATTGATTATGATATGTCGTTCTAGTTTTCTTTCTGGGCCTTGGTTCACGGGTGCTACGTGGTGCTGGTAAAGGCAAGGGTAAGATGAGTTGACCATGGGTTGGAGAGCGCTGGGGGTGAAGTGTACATTGTCAGTTGCTCGATCACCACGGTTGAGGATTTTACAGGGACGGAAACCTAAAACGTGTAATTTTCCATTAGAGTGGCTAGATTACTTATAAGATTTGGAAATTCTGTAATTATGTTATTTAAACCCTGATTTGGGATCCCATGTACCAAACATTTATTTTAATGAAAATTTTTCGTTTATAACCAAAATCTTTTGAACCTAATCTGTTTGTGTCGTTAGATTCACATTTTTATTTAAATGACTTGATTAGCAAGTCTCGCACTATTTCAAACACACAGTGTAACGGTCTTGGTTATCCAGGGCGTTACAATGGCCCCTTTGATTGTGGTGTGCTATCTGTGTTTTGTGGACTATTGTTTATGGTTTGTTCTTATGAATTGGGAGGTGGCTTTGGATGTTGTTGTCTTTCTTGATGAGCGGTGTCATTGGTTGTAGGCATATTATTGAAATGCCTCGGCGATCAATCAAACTCCCTGACAATAGGGTCGAGGATAACAACCATGGTCAGGACCCTCCACCTACCCCACAGAATTGGCAACAGTTATTTGCTGAGATGGAAGCTAGACTTCACCGAACAGAAGAAGAGCTTCAACAGTTGAGGCAACAGACCCCTCCTCAGGACACTGGGTTATAGGTTCCACAGGCTGCGGTGCCAGTGCCAGTGCAGCCTATTATGGAAAATAGGTGGGAACCTTTTTATGAGAGGTTCAAGAATCAGCACCATCTCTCCTTCGAGGGTGGACCAGACCCACTGCGGGCAGAGCAGTTGATGAACTTGATTTCTTCCATCCTGGACTTTATGAGGGTGGAAGGGAATGAGAGGGTAGCTTGTGCCAGCTACATGTTTAGAGAGGATGCCCGCATCTGGTGGGATGTAGTGACTTAGAGAAGAAATGTTGCAGCTATGACCTGGGAAGAGTTCAGAAACATTTTCAATGAGAAGTATTATAGTGTTGCAGTCCGAGTTGTGAAGGTTGACAAGTTTACCAATCTGACTTAGAACCAGATGACAGCTACTGAGTGTGCCTTGAGATTTGATCGGTTGGCGAAGTTTGCGCAGGATTTGGTGCCGACTGATGCAGCACAAAGGGATAGGTTTGTGTGGGGATTGAATGTTATGATCGCCCATGATGTATAGATTACCTTGGATCTGTGGACTACTGCGTATGCTCAGGTATTGGACAAGGCCCTTACTGCTGACGGGGGCGAGGATCAGATATGGAGAGAGGTGGTTTCTAGGCGCGATGCTAGGAGGGCGGTGCCTCCTTTTTCCTAATCTAGTCGGGGTAGTGGCCCCAGTGAGCAGAAGAGAAAGGCCCCAGACTCTTTCGTTCCTCCTAGCTCGGATAGGAGGGCACGGGGTGCTTTCAGCGGCCATCAGGACAGGGTGACAACTAGAGGAGTTTCCCAGTGTGTCCTCGGTGTAGATGATGACGTCAAGGAGAGTGCAGAATCAGGGCCTACTTTATTTTTGGGAGTGCCAACCATTTGAAGAAGGACTGCCCACAAGCCAAGAAAGGGGAGCCGAAGCAGAGCGACAGTCTTGCTCCTGCCAGAGTATTCACCTTGACCCAGACTGAGGCTGAGGCTAGACCCTCGATCGTGACAGGTCAGATTTCTAGTGCTAGTTCTTCTTTTACTGCATTAATTGATTCGGGGGATACTCATTCATTTGTGTATGCTAGAGTGATAGATCAGCTGTGTAGACCTAGTGATTGGTATGCTGGGGATTTCAGACTTTGTTGCTGACTGGGGAACTGGTAGTCTCTAGGAGATGGGTTAGAGCATTGCCAGTAGAGATAGACAGTGGAGAGTTGTCTGTTGATCTAATTGAGTTAGCAATGGATGACTTCGATATGATTCTAGGGATGGATTGGTTATCAAAGTATGGGCGACGATTGACTGCAAGCGCAGAATGGTGACTTTTGAACTAGAAGGGGAGGTACCCTTTGTATTCGTGGGGACAGTTAGTGGACCACGAGTACCTATGAATTCGGCACTGAAGGCTAGAGACCTGATGCAAGATGGTTGCATAGGATTCCTAGAAAACATTGTGGATACCTCTAGAGATGTGGCAGATGGACCGAGTGAGACCAGATTGGTATGTGAGTTTCCAGATTTATTTCCCTTAGCCTTGCCTAGGTTGCTGCCACAGTGTGAGATCGAGTTCGTAGGGTCAAGTTGCAACTTGGCCCAAGAAAGTTGCGACTCTCCCCTGGTACCCAGCCAGAGTGTTCTCTGACTTGGGGGCGTGCCGCGACTCACTAGGCCAAGTCGCGACCCACCCCTTCCTTTTGTGCCAGGCGGAGTTTTCAAGGGCTTAGGCTTAAGATTGAATCTACTAACTGTTTTATTATGATTCGAGGTCCCGGGAGCGAGGTTTAGACCATGAACCTTTTATGATTTATTTTATTAATGGAATTCAATATTTGGTTATGACTAGGTGACCGCTAAGGGACCAAAGGATTGATCGTTCTTTTATTATTTCACGCTCAAACCAGAGGTAAGAAAACTGCACCCAGTATGAGTCATGCATGGTTATTGATGAGGCATGTTGAGTGCTCTATATGTGGACATTGATTGCATATTAAATGCTTAGCAGTCTTGCTTACTTGTGAGTGGTACTGACTTATTAGTCAGAACCGGCAATGGTGTCAGTATTGACTGTGATGCTGTGACTTATTAGTCAAGTTCGGCAGTGGCACTGAGCACTGGTCGTATGCAATTTACATATGAGTCAAGAACGGTATTAGCTTGTTTACCGCAAGCCGAAAATATTAGATCTAATCGACATAAGCATTATCAACATAAGCATGAAATGCTTGACCGACCTTAAGTTCAATGAAAACAAAAGCGGTTGTCTAGCCTAAAGGCTACACTACACCAAATACCCATTTCCATAACACACGAATATAATACTAATAAAAAAGTGTTATGCTAGAGGAATATATTGGGCCACTTTATGAAAAAAGGGCGGTAATAATTCCACCAACCCGCCACACTTAGCTTTTTTTTTTCATTTGTGAGACCTGAAAATATGTGAGACCCGAGAGACCCAATTCATTCCCTTCAATTCTTTCTCCTTTTTCCTCATCATTCTCTCTCCTCTCTCTCGGATCTCTTTCTCCCACCAGACCCGTCGAAGCTTCGACCACGCCGGCCCAAGCTCTCACACGACACCAGAGGCGAACGACGACACCGGATTGTTCTTCTTTCCATCGCTTTATTGTTATTGTGTGCTTTTGGATTGTTCTTCTTTCACCACTGCTTTCAGTTTTGCTCTGCCTTTTAGGGTTTTTGCGTTTCGTCACCTCTGTAATTCACCTCCTCTCTTCTTTCTTACCTCGTTGAGATTGCATTTCACGGCTTTTCATGTTCCCATGCTTCGTTTGTTTTATTGGAATTCGTACAGGTATTCATTTGATTTCATTGTTTTCTCTACAGTTTGAGCTTTCAATTCTTTTCTGGTTTGGTTATCGAGAAAATTGAAGAGAATTATTTTGGTGATTGTGTGTGTGAGAATTGTAGAATTAACAACTCATTTGAGGTAAATGAGATTTTGTTTCATGTTTTGAGTCAGTTTATATATGTGAAATGGAGTTGTATGCATACTGTTACATTTTTCTTTCTTTCTTTCTCCCCCCTTTCGTTTTGTTTTCTTGGCAACCAAACGGAAAATAGTTGTGGTCTGTCTCTCGTGTAATTTTTAGAGACTTTATAGAACTGTTTACCTGGGTCCATTTATCCCTACCATTATTCAACATTAAGCTGTAAAAGGCCTGTAGTAATTGATTGTTTGAACATATGTAGGCGTGCAGGATTATTGACGTGAACAATTTATCAGGGCCAATGCCTGCCGAATTAGGAAACATAACCACTCTCAGATTATTGTATGCTCTTTCTTATCCCATTTAATTTCTCTTTTTTAAACTCATGTGATTTTCTAATTATAATAAACTCACAAATTCAGGAGCATGGAAAGCAACTTGTTTTCTGAAACTATTCCCTCTTACCTTGGGAAATCAGATTATTGTATGCTCTTTCTTATCCCATTTAATTTCTCTCTTTTAAACTCATGTGTTTTTCTAATTATAATAAACTCACAAATTCAGGAGCATGGAAAACAACTTGTTTTCTGAAACTATTCCCTCTGAGCTTGGGAAATTGGTAAACTTGGATTATTTGTGAGAATCCCTAACCTTTTCATCACATCTAGTAAAAAAGTAGTAGAAATGACATTAACTAATTTAGTCTTATATAACTGACATGGTGTGGTTGCAGGAATTTAAATGCAAACAATCTCACTGGACAGTTCCCTCTGTCTCTCACCAATCTCTCCAACTTATACACGCTGTAAGTGACAATGTGTACTATAACTTCATAGCTCAAATGAACCAACATATTTTGGTTCAACAATCGTCACGTTAATCTTGGTGAGTCATGTTTTCCATTGCAGTAGCATCAGTAGTAACTACGTCACAGGAAGGATACCTGAGTTTGGCAATTGGAAACAACTTCATTATGTGTAAGAGTTACTGATCTCTTTGTTGGTTTTCAAAATTTATGAGAAATTTACATTGATTTTACATGCTACTCTCCACAGAGAGATGGAAGCAAGTGGTTTCAGTGGGCCAATTCCTCCTAGTATTTCTACCTTGGCATACTTAAGAGAGTTGTAAGTTCTTTTTCATTATCTACTTTTCTGTCTCCTTTAGATATTAATATATATGCTTGCTAACTTCGTTTGTGATGAGGCAATCTTTGCAGAAGTATAACTGACTTAAATGGGGAGAACTCATCAGATTTTCCCGACTTGAGTAAAATGACAGACCTTTCTAAGTTGTAAGCTCCATATATACATAAAATTTTGTGATGGAACTCAACCTAATATTTGATTATTTTTTAAATTATTGGACCATGTTTGAAATTGCAGGACAATGAGGAGCTGTAATTTAAGAGGAAATATCTCTGAACATATTCTTTATTCGAGAAGGCTAGATGTCTTGTAATTGTTCGATTATTCTCTTGTCAAATTTTCTATTCCTGTATAGCATTTCCTTGGAATTTAAACACTTAATCTTTAGCGAATTTAACAGACATCTAAGATCTTTATTTTGCAGGGATCTTAGCTTTAATAAACTAGAAGGGCCACTTCCAACTTTTCAAATATTACCTTTTTATATGTAAGTAACTCAAACTTCATTGGTCCCCTTTTTTTTTATTACTCTTTTCTTTATAATTAAACTTCTCTTATGCTATGGTGTTGCACATTGAATAGATATTTAACAAGTAACTTACTCAGTGGCCCTATTCCAGCGTGGAGGAACATATTCGGAGATGCACCCATGTAAGTTACCAATGCTATGTTTTATAAAAATGTGTAAACCAAACCAAAATTACCAAGAAGAATGATGACCTACAAACCCCAACTCTAAGCTCACTCTTTAACTGTTGAAAATAAATTTTTTTGATATATTATCCTAATAAACAGAAGATGTAACAAAGAAGATAATTGTGCCAATACGAAAACAAAGTCACTTAAATTATTTAGCTAATGATGAAGTTTCTTACTGTGTTCAGGAACATAGATATATCTTACAATAACTTTTCGGAGATATCTGAACCATAAACTTGTCAAGATCATTTGTAAGAGTTCCTTCCTTTCTTTCTTTCATTTATTTCCATATTCATTGAACCATAAGCATTTCAAAATTGAATATATTTGTGTCTTTTAACTTCTTTTTTTTATCAGCAATTACTTTCAGAGCATATCTGGTCATGAAAACAACTCGTAAGCTTTAACAATTGTTATTTACATGAATTCTAGTTTTACTCCCGTCATTGGTTCATAAACGAGAAATTAATTCCACAAATCTATGTTGACCAGTAGTTTGGTTTAGAGAAAAGTTTTGCATTTAATCAACTAGACTATGTTTTTACTTGTTCTGGTTCATCAACTTGGCTAATGGCATATCCAGTAATTAAATATCTATGAGCTAAGTACTGAAGTCTCAGAGCATCTTATTAATTTAGGTATTACTAGTAAATAGTTGTTTAAATCTGATTTCAATTTGGCTGGTGCCTTGTTACTTAATGGAATTCTTTGATGGTATTTCTTATGAAGAGTCTAAACATGTGCTCTAACTATCTTTGATAGACAATGCTCTGTTGAGGTTAGGTTTCTTCATTCATGTTTTGTCTTGTGCAACTTAAGCAGTTTATTCATTTTAGGCTTGTTGTTCAGAAACTTTAACCCAAGGATCCTGCACTAGCAATTAAAATCATTGAAGAGAAACCATTTGTTTGAGCAGCTTTTATTTACACTTTAATTGTAAACATGTTTAATTTATTAAGTATGTTTGACAGTGGTTATTGTAAAATAAGTTGCATCAAGCTGGTGGATTGTGTAAATGTGCATCTTTCGGTTCGAAAAATGGTTTGATGGTGCCCTTCAAACTATAATTTTGTTGGTTTGTTATGTTAATATTTGTCTTAACAAAGATTTAGTTAACTTGTTATTGTGTTAATAACAACACTAAAATCTAATAGATTTAAAAAAAAAGTATTATGTTTGGTAAGCATTAGAATGCTTTAGGGAGTTTAGTTGATACAAGAGGAATTGTACATTTGTGTCTTCAAGAGGAATTTATAGAGTATGCATGTCAGGGGAGAAAAGTTCAATTGCAGATGCATTTATCATACCAATTTTGATGCAGCTTGATAACTCTTGAATAAAGAGTTATTTCATGTGCTTTTGAATTTATAATTGTGAAAAAATCGTGGGTGATGTTAGTTTATTTTTAGTTTTTGTAGCTATCTTTGATGTTTTCATTATTTTAATTAAGTGTAATTATTTTTAGTTTTTAATAGCTTTTGGGTTAAAGATAATGATTTCATGGATAGATATGTGCACAAAGGAATGAGTTAGCATATTAATTTATTGTGATGAATTTATGTGTTGATGGCTGAATATTCAGGATTGCTGCAACAAAACTGAAGCATTGTGATCAGGTGTATTTTGGAGGAGGGAACATGTGGCAGTCAAGAGGCAAGCTTATATTTCGGCTGATGTGGCAATGGCAGTTGGAATTAATCAGCATTTTGGAGAAAAGGACAAAAGAGAAAGAAGACTTTATGTTTTGGGAGAAAAAGAGGGGCATTATGGTACTTTTGGAGGAGAAGAAGAAAACCTAATATACCAAAATAATGCTCCAGCCGTAACATACAACCAGCAGCCATTTTTGGCAAAGAAAACCAGGAGAGAATATCAGATAAAAACGCCAGGAAGAAATAGAAGAGAGGTTCAAGAAAGAAGGAGGCCAACCAAAGAAACTCAAGCATCATTTGGATTTGTTTTTCTCCTCTTTCTAAACTCTATTGTATTAATTTTTGAGTTGGATTTTAACTTAATATTATGGGCTGTTTTGATTATGAATTAATGTATATGAAATCAGCCATGAACTAATTTCTTGGTGGCTTGAATTGTTGATGAACCCTATTTTATAATCTATCCATTTCTTGCACTTTATTTTAGTAAAATCTCCCTTAATCATTCAAGTGTGCTTAAATTGATTTCTTGTTGTTGTTTGGCCAGCAATGGCAAGTTATTGTAATTATATTTAATGCTGGAAAGGTTGAATGTAATAGGAAAAGCTTGAATGACACAAGTCATAATCTAGGTTAGGTTATGTTAGTAATTAATATAGGGATATGTTAATTACCTTGTGTAACATATGAGAAGTGAACTGTGATTGCATTCTTAAATCTGATTTTTGCATAGGAATATGTTTAATTAGGTAGAAGAATTAAGGTCATAAGATTTGGGAAAGTTTTATGCGTGTTAAATGAACTTTTTGTTATCCTGTGAGTTTCGCTAGAAAATTGCTACAGCAATACGTTCGCAATGTGTTCAGGAAAAATAATATAGGGGGATTCAATGATTCAAGTCCATTTTAAAATTTATATATTTCTCTCAAGGTTCTTGTTCAGTTTACTTGGAGTAATTTTACTTTCTTTTTATTGGGTTAATTTGGAAAATCAAAGACATTCAAATTGTTCACTAGTGTAATTGTTTAGTAATTAGTTTTTGCATTTAGTTTTAATTTGCAATCCCTGTGGAGACGATCTTGAATACTTACTACTTTATTACTTGTTTTGTGACTGTGTACACGTGCACATTTTAATTGAATCAATTTTCACAACACAGCTATATCCGTGTATTTAGGCTTTTATTTAATAAGTATTTTAGGTTGACTTTATGAGTACTAGGAATTTATTTCTTTTATCATTCTCTGTTTCTCAGATCTAATGCACATTAGATGTTTGAGAAAATGCCTCAAACAACTAGACAATGTTACCATAAGATGAAAATTCCTTCTTATTTCTTGACATGTGAAATCTTATTACCATAAGATGAAAATTAATATTAAGACATTAACTTTTTATTGCTCTTGTCAGGTAATGAGAGGAGTGTAAATTGTAGAAGATAGTGAGAAAAAGAGCATTGTTCGCATTGCTCTATGTTCATGTGGAATCTTATTACAAAAAATTATAATTTAGTATTAGGATACTAACTTTTTTTTTCTACATGCTAAGAAATGAGAGAGAGAGAGATATTAGGAAGAAGAGTGTTGCTAGAGTTTTCTGGGATTTGTACCTACATGTTGAGCAAGATGGATTTGATTTATGGCCTGACTAATCTCTCATGTTTTCATGGAATATATGTTTCAAACATGTAGGCCTTAGTGGTATTATATTGTAAGCATTAAATGTAATTGTCATAGCGTTCAAAATAATGAACTGTTATCTACAAATGGGGCCTTGAAAATTGAACAAATTATTACAGCTTTCTCTATGTTTTTTGTTTTCAGATTTTTATGGTCATCCACTGATTCCACTCTCATTTCATCCCTATCTTTTTCTTTATTGGATAATTCATTTTCAGTTAATGCAAACTTTACCTTTCTCATGTTGTATTTTTATGCTAAATTTGAATATACCAATTATGCAATTCTTTGCTAATTAAATAGTGCTGCAATACATTTGTGGAAGATTACACTGATGGTAGATCGTGACTTAAATGTTCTTCACCTTTACTATTATCTTTCAGGTTGATCACTATATTTTTACCTGAACAAAAGGTTGTGTTCCTTTTAGGAGTTTTATGTCTTCTGCAATCGTTGCTAGTTGCTTCTATCTTTTTTATTACTGGATTTTACTGGTTTCTCTTAGGATGGGGATTTTATTGGGTGGTGGATAACTTATGGCTATCTAGAAGTTGGAAGATTGAACTTCTGAAGTTGCAAAATAATGATACAGTATTTTTGTTTCTTGATCATTCTCATCAAGTACTAAGAGATTGTTTTTGCTTTTTTTTTTCTTCATTACACCAAACACACATTACCATAACACATCATTATAATACTATTTAAAAAGAGTTATTGTATATTAAGAAAATTTGAGGCGGCAAGGGAAAATAAAATAGCGCCAAATCACTAAGTTTTTTCTACAGTAGACTCCCGTGTACCCATTTCCTGTATACCCATTTCCCTCATTTTCTTCTCTCTTTCTCTTCCTGGTATACTCTCCCGTGTCTCATTTTCTTCTCTATTTCTCTTCCTGGTATACCCATTTCCAGTGTCTCATTTGCCATTTCCCGTGTCTCATTTCCTGGACCTATCTCTCTCGGTCTCTCACTCCCCTTCATGAAAGACAATCTACACCACATTTGAAGGCGATATAGGAGGCATGATCTTCCCTAGAGGCTTTGGCCAAATCAGACTCGTGAGGTCAGTGAACTAGGTGGAAAGTGCAGATCAGCGCTGTGGAGATAGAAAGGTTGATGGATGGATCCTTCCACTGTCTTTGAACATTGAAATCAGGTAATGTTCTCGTCACCATCACCA